>NC_088839.1:25966519-26426519 GCF_904066995.2 Poecilia reticulata
TGGGTTTTCAACACATAAAACAAAATAAAATAAACCAAAGTTTGTGGCTGAAACGTGACAACATGTGAAAAGTTACAAGGGTTTGAATACTTTTGCAAGAGCGTGCAGACAGTCATAATGTTATGGCTGATCAGTGTTTAACAGGGCAATAAATTAAAGCACTTCTTGGCTCTCACTTGGAGCATGTTTCGTTATTAACTGATCAACAGATCTGCTGTGGTATGAATAACTCTCTCTTTCCCTGTTGGTCCCGTAACAAATGGCAGGGCTCTCGGACACACATTTGTGTCTCCATCAGGGCTGTCGTACAATCAGCTCCAAGAATACATATTAATCAATGTCGTTTTTTTTTTTTTTTCCTGTTCTTGTCTGCTTATTAAGCCCAGCCATCAACCAACCCCCCCGCTCCCCCCTGCTTCCAATACGTTAGCGGATATCAGTATGTCCACTACTCTTGTGAACAGGGATGAGAAGGAGAAAAAGAGGGAGAGGAAATAAAGGTCTGAGGAGTTTGGCAAAGAGACGATGGAGGCTGAGACAGATGGCATGAAGTCTGCAGCACTCTGGCGTGGCTCGCCTGGTGCTAAAATCCTCCTCTCTCACATTCCAATAAATCCTACCAGGAGGCTGGGGAGTCTGTCACACCACTCCAAGGATCCACACGGCTCTCCTCCCTACCTCCCTCCCCCATACATCAGTGCCCCCCCCCCCCCCCCCCCTCTTCATCAGTGTCTGAGTCTCTGACCACTCCTGTATCTGATTTCTGCTTTTATTGAACCCACAGAACGGTCTGCATTCACTTATAGAAATGCATAGATGTGGATCTACTGATGAGATCAGCAGCAGATGAAAACAATAAAAAGTCTTTGTGATCGCTCTTATTGAAAACCTTTGAGAGATGGGCCTTTATTGTCATTCTAGAGTACAAATCGTATTCTGGCCCAAAACATGAGAGAAACACTGTACAATCCATTTACATTAGAGGAAGAAGACATAAGAAGCTTTTTGATTAGTCTCACCAGAGCCTGCAATCAGCCCAAAGTCTTGAGCAGACACAGTCTAACCAAATATCAGCCTGAACATGCAGCTTTCAGTTCAAGGCTTCCTGTGGGTCTTTAAATCCAAAGTGGACAATAAGTGAGGCTGTGATTACACACTTAGCCCAAAGCCCAAAACTTGATCCCAGACTCCTCAGCAACTTCACATCCATATTCTGAACTGCTGGATCTCCTTTGAGTTTGCTCTTTTTTGCCGACTCAAAGTGGATCATCTCCTAAGAACAATCTAATTTATTTTACGCTCTCTCTCTCTCTCTCCCTGCGTTTCTTTCCGCCTTCTGTTTGTTCTAATGAATGACTTCTGAGATAAAGAGCTGCTGTGATGGGGTCACACACTGGAAAAAGTGTAGCACAGAGTTGTTCATTCAAGCTAATAACTACCATTGAATACAATGTAAAATAATGGACTTGGTTGTGAAAGTCTATTTTTTTGCATTCTGAGGTGTCAATTTTGATTCAGACTGAATTAATAACACTTCTGAAGGGAAGAAAGCAAATATTTTGGTTCCTCTCAAAACATGCTGAAAGGAAATGATGTCATATTTTCAATCTGAGTCACGTGAGAAGAAGTTGGGGAGAAGTGCTTGGAGAGCTTCGTCCGTTTCGGCATGGGGAAGAAGGAATGATTAACGTCCGAGCACGTCATCAAAGAATAAACCTGCGGTAAGTACTAAACTAAGTTGATGTAAACGTGTCTTAACAAGCCTACAATTGTATTAATGCAAAAGACTGAGTTAATGTCACCTGGTTAGCAAGCTGAAAGTCCCGCCTAAATGTGGGTATCCCAGTAAACGCTTTCTTTTTCGCTGGGTTAAATGTGGTGTAATTTCTGAACTTATACGTATTTCACGAGAACTATAACTATGTGTACATTGTTCGGTTGTAGCTGGAATTAATCAAGGTAGGCATAATTCGTTACCAATCAATAGCTTCCACCACGGTTAGCTCGGCTACACGGTGAACTTGACTAGCTTAACCCATGTAAAGCCATGTTAGCAATTAGTTAGTCTAGTGTGTTTATACCACTATGATTGTAAAGTCCCAGTTTGTTAATGGTAGCGAGGCCCTTTGAAAATGAATGGTGTTTTGTGCATGCATTATACTTGTATGGTCGGTGATGTTTCCCAGTGTTCGCCATGCTGGTTTGTCCAACTGTTAAAACGGTTTCACAGGATATGCTCTCGGTAAGCGAATCTCCTTGTTAAGCCTAAACTTTTTGTTCGGCTCTACAACTGGTTTTCATGCATTTTGTTCACGACACTGCCCCATTTACTGTAGATTAAGAACTTCATTTTCCGAATGCATTGTGTTTTCAGAGATATGTCATGGCATGCTGGCAGGTATCTTATGAAGTGTGATTTCAAACAAATACATAGACTAACCTTGAGGGGCTGACATACTGTGACAATGGACTAACAGACAGGGGCACTTGTACTGATAGAAAAGGGGTGCATACGCATTGTTTTATATTAGATTAACTTAAAGGGGCACTGATGCACCTTACTTATTACAACTCAAAGCTTTCATCTCATCTGTATGTTGACACAAGGTGGTTGTGAATGTGAATTAATAATTTCTCTTTCCTTCTGTCTTTCGTTTTATTCTCCTGCCACCCAGGTTTTGACTCCAGCTTCCTGAACGTCACTGACTGTCAGGGCATCTACATCAACAACTCGAGGTCCAACTTTGCAATATGGCGACTCCCGTCCGACTCCTCATCTTGTTGGGTGACGAAAGCGCTGAGAGGATGAAATTATCAAGGGTGCCGTTTTGATTGTCCCTAAAGGGTGCTGATGCAGATTTCCGAAGGGAGTGTATCCTCAAAGCTCTCATCATCTACCTGGGAGAACGTGTTGAGGACCTTCTAAAGGAATACATGGTATGTCCAGATATTTTCTGTCACAATGATGATTCAACTTTATTCATCACGGGAGACCACCTATGCCATTATACAG
This sequence comes from Poecilia reticulata, assembly GCF_904066995.2. NCBI lineage: Eukaryota > Metazoa > Chordata > Actinopteri > Cyprinodontiformes > Poeciliidae > Poecilia > Poecilia reticulata. The sequence continues at coordinate 25,969,533 of NC_088839.1, forward strand.
TATATAGTGATTAATGAGGTGTGCCAGACTGCAGTTGTTCAGTTGCATATTTCGTATATTTTGCCTCAGGTCTCCCAGAAAGATCAAGCCGAGCAGGAGCTGGAGAGGACCATCATGGCAGTCTTCGTCTTCAGAGAGAATTCAGGCCTTCTACAGCAGCCCCAAGACGTTGGGATTGTCATTGATGGTGTGGAAGTCCTCAATGAGTTGCCTTCTCTTGCAGCTGGAGTGGCAATGCTCTTTGGACTTTGCTATGCTCTTAACATGGAGTATCCACAGGGTTTCAGGTTCAGCTTTGAGGCCCTTCAGAAGATCCTGATGGAGCTTGGTTCCAACAAGATGACTTCCAAGATTCGCAAACTCAGTGGTGAACTCAAAACTGCACAGTAGTGTATATTTGTGTGTGCTTAATGTGTGCATGTAGTTGCCACTGGCATCTATTTAAGAGGTAGACCACCTCACAGCACTTTGTTATACAGGCTCACGGGGTCACTTTCATGGAGTGCTTTTGTTGGAATTTTAGTTCTTTGATGATGTTTACAGATGCAACATTCCTTCAAGTTCAGATGTGTTTGAACAGTACAACAACAGTGAATGCTTTCTGTCCATTTAATTTTGCTTGATAGGCCATATTGTCTTTATTTCATTTCTCTGATGTAGAGCAACAATGACATGTTTATATTTGTTTGTCTGAAAATCCAACTTTTTTGTCCTTTTTTACTTGAGGAATAAATGGCTTAGAAAAAAACTGTTGCTGGAGTGTGTTAAGTGTGATGTGAGTGATGCAAATTGTTTATGAAACCAAGTTTATGAAATATTAAAAAAAAGAATTTCATGGTGCCAATGAATTAATTAATGCAATATATATATTTGATGGGCTCAATTTAAATATATTAGTTTGGTTCCAAAACTAAAATTTAAATAATTTAACTTGGATAAAGGTGAAGAATTAATATTGGGTCAAGTAAAGTAATATGGTTTGAGTCAATATTAAATAGTCATGTTGTACCAAACCACTTTATTTAGATTCTGTGAAGTCAAATATATTAGATGCAACAAATGGACATCAATTTTTTTAATTTAAGCTGGGCCACACTTTTTCCAGTGCAGAGGGCCTCAGAATCACATTACTGTTAATGATAATAAAAAGAACAATCTGCGCTGAACGACTTGGATGTTTCCCTTTTCTCCACCCGTATGGACGGGGATGTTTTATCTGCTATTGTTTTCAGTCTTGTCACACATGAAAAGCCTATGAAATTAAAATGCATTCTAAATATTGTCTCGTGTTTTGATGTAAGCATTGTCTATTGAAGAAAAAAAGGATGCTCTGATAACGGAAAAAAAAAAAAAAAGCATACAGCGGTGCACCATCTGGGTAACAAAGTACAGAACCATGCACAACATCAGGCAGAGCAACAGGGTGCAGCATCAGAAAATATTCCCTGAGGTAACATTTTAAGTGCACAATGAATACCAAAAACACTTAAACTGCAAATATGAATTTCTAACAACTGACAAAGAGTTATTCTGGTGCAGGTCTTTGTTCGTGTCACTTCCACGTTTAACAGATTTAGATTTATGTTTTCTGCCTTTGCCGAACCGTGTAAAGCATAATTTAAAGAAATGTGCGGAAACTCATTTTTAAAACATTAAGTGGGGACAACTCTTCTTCGCGTTTAAAACTAAATGCAGGTTCAATCGCATTTTCTGAAAAGCATCACATAAGTGCATCTGAATAAATTAGAAAAAGAGTTGAAAAGTTACAGATTTCAGTAATTCAATTCAAAAAGTAAAACTTTTACAATATTACACATACTGTGACATATTTTCCAAATGTTCACTTTGACGATTAAGGCTTTTTGACAAAATTTTATTTATCAGCGAATTATTACACGTGACTTACTCACTATTATTGACAAGGGTGTAAAGCTACAAAAATCTAATTTTAAGAGAGGCTGGTTGTTTACAGAGTGCCGTGTCCAAGGATATTATGGGAAAGTTTAGTGGAAGGAAAAAGTGTGTTAGAAAAATAGCTGGGACTGGAATGAGTGCTTCAATCACCACTGTACACTGACATCTCTGGGACATGGAGTACAACAGTTGCATCTCCTGAATCAGAGTTATCCCTTGAAGGGTTTTACCTGGAATAAGGAGGAAAATGACTCGGCTGTGAAAAAAATAATAAGATGAGCTGTAGGCCTCTATTAAACTACCACTTCCTTAACACCTCTGCAGAACCCCAGGCTGATTTCCTCTGTGTAATGCAGGACTGATTCAGCAATTCATGCAAAAACAGTCCTGGTCTAAGGTAATACTTAAAATTTCAGAGAATCTGTGTCTACATTTGCTATAAATCATAAAATCAAAATGTGAAGAAATGAATATCTAAAGCATAACACTGTGTTCTTAATGCATTTATATCATTTGAGTTTCACTTCTTGAAATACCTACTGAATTAAATCAAGTTTTCAATAAAATTTTACGTTATTCAGCCGCTTTTGTGTTTAGATCCTTCATTGCCTTCACATGCAGGGGAAAAACTCATACAAACAGCTTGAAGAAACAAAGTTTTGAGCCAAAAACACTCAGCACATCAACTCATATCTCCAGATTTATCTTGTACAGGTCATCGCAGCATCATATGTAGAGGATATTTACATGAATGTGACATTCACAAGCGGATCATTTGTGGCTTTCCCTCCCCCCTCGCCACAGTTCCTGGCTGTCCTTCCTGCGTGGCAGGGCAGTGTGGCGTCCCCAGGCTCCTTGGCGCTGCAGCTGTCACCCACGGATGGGAAAGTGGTAGGGTCGGTGGCTCCGCCGCGTGGCTCCTGGCAGCATCCGTCCCACCCTGGCCCGGTGAAAGATCAAGGATCAGGAGCCCAGCTTTGCGATGGATTGATCAGGAGCCAGCCCTCCATTAGCCACCGTCAGAGCCAAAGGTCAGCTAAGGCCAGCGGATGGGTCCGGCATGTGCAACCTATACAGTGACTCATTCCCACATCCAGGAAGCCAGTCCTTGTCCACTTTGGCCACTCAGAATAGCTGACCTGTCCCTGACGAGATGATGCATCCCACTCAAACCGCATGTCCACCATCCTTTTTGCACTTTGATGTCAGCAGCATTATGCATTATTGCTGCTTTTAGTGATATTGCTATCTATCGCCTGCCAAATTAAAAGAGCCTTCCCTCTAATTTCCTCCAGCAGAAATTGTTTAATAAATAAGAAGGCCTTGATTTGCACTGATGATCACAAAGCAACACAATTGCTCCAAATTGCTCACAGAGTAGATGGTGCACCACATCGCTCTCATCACTGAGTGGCAACTGCTGCCTGGTGTGGTTTACACGGATGCAGCCAGGCTGTGAAAGGGGATAATTGTGGTGCTAAATGCTGTCGAGGCTGACAGGATCCATTTCTTGACTTGTCAAGGGCAGCAGCGATGGAGAGGGTCATTCCACGGTCTGTACACACAGAGGCAGATGAATTTATTTTCACCAACATATGGGCACACATGTGAGCACACGAACACACACACACACAGAGACAGAGGAAATCAGCCTCCCTCCACACAGAGATGATTGTCTCTTGCTTCTATCAGGTTGCATGTGTTTTTTTCTGCAGCCATAGAGACCTCATCCTGGGAAATTGAGCAATTTCTGATTGAAAATAGTACCGGTAATTAGAGCACTCAGTATTTGCAACCACTTGGCATTGCATTAGTATGCAAAGCTGGCAGCCAGCTTATCTTGGGGAAAACGTTTGTTTCCTTAATTGCCCTCTTAGGACAAAAGTGAACAGTGTGGGTGGGGTGGGTGGAAGAGTAAAACGTTAACGTGCTGCAGAAAGAATGGTGCCTGGTGTGTTGAGGGGCTGTGACTCCCCGAACAGAGGGGTTAAACTCCACTAATAGACTGCACGCACGGGCACACACATGGACAGAGAGTAGCAGAGGAGCAGTCATACACCCACACATGGGCACGCTCTTCTTCCATTGGCACATGGGCACACAGAGACTCTTGCAGACAACAACACAACTATGATTAGCGCGCAGATTCCAGGACACACACTTCGGCACAATTAACTCTGCAGACACGGCGTATGGTGCAAAATTAGAAGATGCAAAAGTGTCTTTTTGCTGTGCTAATGAATGAAATGACCCTGACTTTGAATGAAGGATCCAAGATGCAAAGCAGGGAGAGGGTTTGTTCAGTTCACCTGTTAGTGAGATCCCTGTGAAGCATTTATCACATGAGGTCTCTCACTTTTGTGGAGCTTGATGCAGAATTGTCTGTCATATCTGAAGGTGAAGCATCGCCTGCTTCCTCTGCACCTCAACAGTGCTGTTAAAACACTAAATTTAACATGAGGCAACTCCTACACTGCGTCTGTCATGCTTCTCCCAACACTTTACTTACTGTCCTCTTTAAATGAGTTCAAATTCGACATTATTTCTGATCTTTAAGGAAAATTCTGCCCACGTTTTTTTTTTTTTTTTTTACTTTTTGCTTCAATTTTTAAAAAGTGCCTCAAACTGTTCCAGCTTTTCCACCAGCCAGTCCAGATGCATTTTACTTTGAAGTACCAGAAATAGCCCATGATTCCCTCGATTGTATAAAAACTTGATATGAGACTTCCTCAGGAGATGTTATATAATTCAAAAATCACCAACACAGGCAAAATTAAAGAGGATTTGCTGTTTTAGGACCATATGTGCTCCTATTAATAGTCAGGAACCCCAATAATTTCGTTTTTCTTTTTTTTCCAAGACAGAAGAATCATTCTGAGAATTCAAAACTATACTGGCATCTCTTCCAATAAACTAAATCTAGCACTGTAATTATATTTTTCAGGTAGCCTAAGCATGTATTAATATGCACTGCTCTCATCTTTGAAAAAGTTCTTGGCAAATTTTAAAATTCCGCTCTGCGCTCTCTCACCAATAAGCCAAACTCATTTGAGTCTGCGCCAATACAAGCTTCCAGCTCGACAGAGACGCATCTGAGTTATGCGAGAAACACTTCAAATGCGCCATATTGCAAACTTTCTGAAACACCACTAACTTGAGTAGCAGAAACGCCCTACATGCGTCTAAAAACGGCGCTTTCAGATGGATTCAGATTAAATAGTTCCTCTTAAATAGTTCATCAGAACGAAAAAGTAGGTTACCATAATAATATATTTAAATAATCGCACATTCAAAACTCTGACCGCATTTTTTTTATGTCGTGCTACTTTCGATTTAACCCAAATTTAGACAAATAATTTTTCAATACTAGTCTTGAAATATATTAGAACATATTTTAGAAATGGCAGAAACTATATTTTGAAAAAAAAACATATCTTCATCTTTACACTGAGACGTCAGGCGCTGCGATGCCACAAGGGAATATGTATTAAAAATAAAATTAAAGAGTGTGGGCCTTAAGGCCTTGCTGTGGGAAAATATTATCTGAGATGCACCTGAAAGCCGTCACTCAGGTAAGTCAATTTAGGTAAACAGAGAAAACATCTAAGAAGTCAAATATGTGTATATAACGGCCCACTTTTCAACTCAAACATCTGTTGCTTTTTTCAGTGAGGGCATAGAAAGAGAAGAAAGAGAAGATTTCTATTTAGTCTTTTATAGCCGAAGTCCACAAAAGAAGTCCATACTTTTCATGCACAGGAAGAAGTTGACATTTCCGATATTTCACGTTGTAAAGTTGATCCAGAATCGAGTCACAAAAAAGCAACTGGGCAAACATCCAAGCAACAGCACTTTTGGTAAGATAACCAAATAAATAAATGAAAAAGTTCAAATGAAAAGGGACAAATAAATAAATACACAATAGCAATAATAATAATAATAATAATAATAATAATAATAATAATAATAATAATAATAATAGGAACAGTCGGTAATCAGCTAAGTTGGCTGACCTAATTGCACCAAATATTATAATTATTAAGAAAAACGCGCAAATGGTCCTATTTACACCTCCATGTACAGTGTCCGTGCGCGCGCGGCGGGTGGGCCATCTGGCAGCTCGTGAGGTGTAAGGTGGTTTTCATATAAACGTCACAAATCCTGAATAGATCAATAAATCAAGCAACTCCAGATGTTTTTTTTAATTTTATTTCGATGACAATCGAAACAATAAAAGAGTACAAGAAGAGTAACCACGCCACCTCCATTCAGAGAGTTTTTCATAGCACTGTATTTCTATTTACTCATTTATTTTACATGTTGAGTAAACGGAAACTCGGGGCGTTTGAGTGATAGATCACGAAACAAATCCACTACGCAACTTCAAAAGGAATCCCCATTTTTTAGATCACCTCAGGAGACAGTTGTCAGAATGCAAGACTTCCTTAAATGTTTGTGAGGGACCGGAATGGCTCCAGGGAAGCTGAATCGGTCTGTGTGTACACAACCTGTCCAACAAAAGCAAGGGCTAATCCACCTAAATGACACAATGCACAGGGCCCTGTTTACACGGACTATACCCACAGAGGGCCTCCGCCTCGTCCTCAGACTGTTTCCCTCTCTCTCTCTCACTTTCTCTCTTTGGCTCACCGATGATTACAGATAAACGAATAATCGTTTTGTGCAATCTACAGAAAACACAAAACAGCAACGGAGGCGCTTCGAATATGATTTCTATTACCTGAGTCAAATTTTTTTAATACTACATTAAATAATTGATGTTCTGCAGACGGTTTCTGAGTTTTACACTAACTGCCAAGCCCACATGCATTTTTGTCAAACCAAAAGATGAAAATCACATTTGAGCAACAAATCAAGACCTTTTCATTTATCTGTCAGCAATTTCAGAAGTTATTTAACTTCAAAGTAACTGCGATCATTCATAACAGTCTTATAACTGTGCTCAAATCATTTTCAAAGAAAAACTCTCAAAAGAGATTGTAAATACATATTATCTCCAAAGAGTAAAAGAATAAAATTCTACTCCATCATTAGTGCGCAAGCTGTAAACCAAACCACAGCGACTAAAGTTTAATAATAATAATAATAATAATAATAATAATAATAATAATAATAATAATAATAATAATAAATTAGTTTCCAGTATAATCATAGAGGGTTGAAAAGTTACAAAATTCAATTTTCCTCTCGTTTATTTTTGTGTAGCTTTCCCGCTCCCCAATTACTATAATTGTTTCGCATGAATTTGCAAATAGGCCAATAAGCTTCCTTTGTGTGTCGTTTTCATTGTGCTTAATTAAATTACACTTTTTTAAACCCCATAATGTGAAAAATACTGCCTTATTTGTGTGATTCTGCATTTAACAAGATAATAAGGGAAAAAAAAGTATTTAAACTATCAATAAAAATGCAGCTACAGTTTATTGTTAATCTACAGTTTATATATATATATATATATATATATATATATATATATATATATATATATATATATATATATATGCTTATTTAGTTTACTCTTATGAACTATTATTAAAATTAAAAGGTCTGGCAGCTGCGACATTTTTTTTTAATTACTTTTATTACAGTCTTACATTTCCCTCCTTAATCGACTCGGAGCCGTTTTTATATCTTCCCCGTCTGTAGGTGTGCTCTGCTGTCTCCGTAATTGCATTTCTCTCCAGGAGGGGGGAAGGTAATTACACTGCGGCGCAGCCAGGTAAATTCCGGCGCCTAAATTGAAATATTCCGCTTTAATCCTCGCTAAATCCCCAATTCCCAGGACCCGGAGACGTGCGTGTGTTCGAGGGGGTCCTGCGGAGCCCCCACTGCGTGTTCAGGTGAGAGTCGACTAGCAGGATGGGGGAGGGGGTTGTGGGCGTGTTGGGTGGGGTGGGGGGGGGCTCTCCTTTAGCCGCCATAAGCATAAAACAAGATTACTAGATATTTATCACCGAGGGTTCCCTGCGCACAGAACTAGAGCCTGACAAGTTCAGGTAAAGACTGGGAGTGTTGCATAATGAGCAGGAAATGAATTGCAGGTTGTTGTGGGGATATTTCCAACTTAAATGATTGTGCCATAAACAAAGCATCCTCATCTTTCAAGGAGTCTGTTTATGTAAATTAATCTGCGGATGCATTATTAAAATCTTGCCTGATTTGTTTGTTTTGGTTGCTATTCCAAGAGGAAGAGGCTCCTAACATTTACCAAACATTAAAACATGTCTTCTTATGAAAACAGGAAACATGATTTGAAGTTGTTTTTTTTTTCTTCTTCTTCTTCTTCACTGTAACAGGAGTAGAAGTTTGCACATTCCACTTGTCATGGTGTTGCCTGAATTTACCTTTCCCATATCTTTAATTTGTAGTCACCAGGAATAAAAAGGCTGAATCTCAGGTCTGGCAGCTCCCATGTCAGTCTTTGCAGGAGTGGGTGACAGAGAACAGCAGGCAGATAGCATGCTAAAATCGCATCACTAGAGACCTCACATCAAAGTAGACCAAATCTCATATTGAGTGAACTTTTAAAGCCAGAAAAGGCTGTGTGACATCAGAGTACCTAAAATGTGACTGTCATGTTTTTTTGTTTTTTTTTTCTTCCTTCAAACTTTTTGCAGGAAAAAAACACACACACACACACACACACACACACACACACACACACACACACACACACACACACACACACACACACACACACACACACACACACACACACACACTCTCTCAAAGACTTGAGAAGTATTCAGAGGAAAGCACTGTTCAAACGTGCACACTAAGATTAGCAGCCTTTGTCTTACAGGAACCTCAAAGACCAATTAGATTGAGAGACGTCTGTGACGAATTTGTCAAAAAATAAGATGATAGACACAACTTTGGCAGCCAGCGAATATGGCTGGGGATTTCACTCAAGCGGAGTCATTGACAAGACACTGTCAGAAAATGTGTCAGCTTCAGCAGACCTGCCAGTCGACAGAGTTTGGGACTGAGACCGATCAATTCCCCAAATGCCACAACAAGACATAACAGCACTTTATTTTAAGTGAAAAAGTACTCTGTCCTTGGATGTATTGTCAACTTTTTTTGCTTGCAACATCCCAGGACACGGGAGTATATGAAAACAAACAACAACTGTGCCATGTCTGTGGTTTTAGAACTTTAAAAGGAGACTTTGACCTTTCTGTTTGGACACAGCCTGTCCTGGCACATGATTTTGTTGTCCAATGTACACCAGTTCCACACCTCCAATACATGTACTCATTTCGGACTCACTATTTCTGAAGTGAAATCCAATACTCAAAGCATTTTCCTCTTCAAAGTAGTCTCCTGTTGTGCTTTGTGGCCACAATAGTGTCAATCTTATACTTTCAAAGCCTCGTCTCCATGTCAGCGTTGAGTAGCTGTCTATACGTGCCTCCGAATGGAGTTAAGGCTTTGATGGCTGGTCGGAAAAATAGTCTGAAACATTATTAAAAAAAAAAAACTTCGGGCGAAAGGAAGAAAACATTTTTATTGATTTGGCTGCATGTGAAATTTAACTTGTGATTTGAGAAAATTGCTTTTATGCTCACAAACTGAACAGTTGTGGTACTGAGAAAGGGTTAGGTTGAGAAGAATTGCATCAGCATTGAGAGGGAAACTCAAACAGCAAATAAATCTGTAAATCAAAACATCAGAATTTGCTGCAGGAAGAATACAAACAGGGATTCACAGATCAAATGTTGGTAATTCGACTTTGATTATAATCAAGCAGTCCTGAAATAGACAGATCAACTTAAAAATATTCAGTTTTGGTTAATGGATCAAATAGGTTAATGATACATTTTGAAAAGGAAGAGAGAAATACTTGCATCAGCAGGTAAAATTAGGCTTACACCAGATCTTTATTCAAAATGTCTGACTTCCTGTTTGCTGCAGGACTTGACTAACAGGATGCTAAAGTAAGCTAATCCTAAATATTTTTTATCATGTTACTTTAGATTTAATCTATTTTAAACAACTAAAGCTCTAAAAATTTTCTAAAAGATATACATTTTAAAAATGACAGAAATGCATGGAAGTAGATTTGATTACATATTTTACCCTTTTCATTTGTGATAAGTTTATTCTCCTCAATGTTCAGGCTAATTCTCATCAAAGGCCTTCAGATGTAAAAATCTCTGACCTCCACCTTATAACCTCTATGTATGTAGTTTTATTACACCAACAATAATAATAGATAAATAAAGAAGATTTGTAATATAATGGGTCAATAAAAAAATATAGTACTTTAAGTTGGATGATAAAACAAACAAAAAAGACAATAGAAACAATAGGACAATAGAAACGATGCATTGAAATTTTAATAGTTCAACTATTTGTAGAACATTTATTATTAAGCTTATTATTAAGTTAGTCATGACAGTTCATGGTAACTTTAATCCAAAATGGCTGACTTCCTGTTTGTTGCAGAACATGAGAGTTTGATACATCAGGTTACCCAAATTCTTACCTCTGAATTTAAGTTGGATTTTACTGTATAGCGTTTTGTTTCATGTTACCTGGAATTTAATCTATTCATCAATGTGTAAATTTCAGAAGCAGCCTATATAATTAATGAAAATAAATTTTAAATAAAAATAGCAAAAGCATGAAAGGAGTTTTAGTGAAATATTTTCACTTCTACACTGATTTTCCTGCTTGCCAGAGGTGACTGCAGGGTAATAAAAAAGGACAGAACTTCCAGACAGACGGTCTGACATGAAAATCTCTAAAATCCACTCTAAAGCTCAAGTACTTGCTCAAAGTAGAGGAAAATTAAAAATGTATGGACATGCACTAATTTCATTAAGAAATGATCATGTGTTAAATTTAACTCAAAATGGCTGACATCTTATTTGTTGCAGGAAATAGCTGCAAGAGCGTTATTTTTAAGGACAACTTATTATTACTAGAACATTTCTGTGATGCGCTTGAATCATTTTAAAACACATTTTGGTCCAATGATTAAATCTAAATTCAATTCTGAAAATGAAATAACTTTATAAAATCTTTAAAAGGTTTTATCAGTTCATGCATCATTTTGAGTCACAATCATTTTAAACCAGCATGACTTATTAATGTTTGTTTGGAGGATTCGGCTTCAAGATAATTAGTATGCACATAAAAATGTGCATCTGTGTCCTAAATGTCCCACCACTATGTTTAAGCAAGCTGACAAATTAGCTTTTTTTTTTTTTTTTTTTTTTTAATTACCAGGGGGCGCTGTGGAGCTGTTTGTTTGTATACATTTCAATGACTCTTAAATAAATATGCACATTGGCAGAGATGCCTGCAAAATGTCAGGGTAATGGGGAATGTTTAAAACCTAAAATGGCAATGATTTGGTAAATTATTATTATTATTATTATCATGGCAAACATTTCAACCGCTGAATACATGAAGATGTTGGACATGAAAAATCTAATATTTGTCCAGAACACTCATTTGAAAACCTGCATTCAAAGCCAAGTGATGGAAAATAATCAAGTGACAATGATCAGAAGAAAGGAGAGGCAATCTCAATAAACTTTGTCATTCATCCATTCAAAGTTCAATCATATCAGAGGTGTTTTGCATAACTATGAGGCACTGCTTCTAATCCTCAAAGGGTTTTCGGCCCTCTTGGCTTTGCACTGTAGTCATTCAAGGTCGCAACCCGGTAGGAAATATGGGCTGCCATAGCAACACAAAGATGGCCTCTGAAGGCTTAGCATAATTCTCCTCTAATAGAAAAATAACAGCGGCAAATCCCGTCCTTAGTGAACTCGCTCATTTGACAGAGGCAGGCTCCCACCTGTGAAGCACATAGTCACCACAGCAATGCACTAAGGCTGCGATAAGATGACAAAAAGCGCCCATCTCTTGATGGGGATGGGCGGCCTTAAGCTCAAGCCAAATTCTTTCTCTCCTCTGAAGTAAGTCTCTGGCCAGCTTTGGGGTTTTTTTGAGTCTGGACAATGCGAGCTGCCAAATGAATCACGCTCTCTGTATGTAGTACCTAACTTTGAAGTGCTTAAGCCATACCCTGAGAAAGGGAAAAAATCTGGCAGATGATGGTGGCTTATATAAGGATCAAAAACACTGAACTGATTTCACCTTCTCTCATGAAATATTTTAAACTCGACGAGAATTATTGACTGGCTGGAATGGTAGCTCATACTGTAAATCGCGTAAAATCCAACCGCTTTTGGTCCTCTCAGAATATTCATCTGGGAATAAAATGCTATTAGAGTTTCTCAGTAACAAGTCTTCATTTTGATTTTGAGTCTCCCCCCCATCCACTTTGCTGCCAGGTACACAGAGATGGATTCCTGTCAGTGCGAGAGTTGCATCAGGATGATGAGCGCTGGGGGAGAGAATAAATTACCAGCACACTTTAAGAGTGGGAGGCATGTAAGTTATCAGTCGCTACAACAGTGCATGGCTCTCTGCTTATGGAATGGCTAATGAGGAGCAATATCCAGCAATGTTGCAACCATGGTGATCGAGGTAAAAAAATCAAAGGCTCCATGAAATCATTACTGCCAAATCTGGCTGTGTAAATCGTACAATTGCCCAACGACGATTTCCGTAAGAGGTACGATGTGCCGTCTGTCACATGCACAGACATTCATAAAAACGGAGTGAGACGTAGTTTAGAAATTAGGTGCTTGCTCCGCAGTGCACCTGAGTCAGCCATATTTTGCTCGATGGGATCTGTTGTGGCAAACTGTGTTCAACTGTTAGAAGCTCATTGTGTGGATCATGTGTAGCATCTGTCTGTCAGTATCCTGCTGTAGACGCCAGCCGTTTGACTGCTTTTACTCTGTGTTTCAGCCCGCTGCTATGAATCCTGTTTCTTACTTCGGAACTGTGTCCAAGTGTCATCGCGACAGGAATGTTTTTCTGTTTCATGTTGTTCGAGATGACAGAGAGGAGCCGAGCGAGAGATAATCGTTACATCAAAATGTCCTTACGTCTCAGCAGAATGCCACTTGGTTTCAGCTGATTGTTACTTTTGTGCTTTATCAATATAATTCAAACAGATTAGTACATCTTCATTGATTCCAATCATGAAATCTTAAAATTTTAATTACTCTCTATCAAGATATCTGGTTCTGTGATTGTGATAACATGAGTGTGATGTATTAGCCCTCTTAAGAGGATTTTTTGTCATGCAAATTGAGGTTCACCAGCTTTCTTTTCTTATCAAGTGATCTTTTTGCTGTTGGGCAGATATGCAAAATCATTTTAATATTCAATTTTCATTACATTAAGTCATAACCATCTTATTACAGTGCTGATAAAACAATACCTTCTCTTTTGCCCTTTACTCCTTGATAGTCTGCTCTGGCTCTTAAAATAAATTTTCTAAATTGCAGCAGCTTGTCTAAATCATGGCGTGCTTCATAGCGACTTCCCATTAAATACGCAGTGACATTTTTAATGGCCATTTGAGGGGTTAAATCTACCCTGTCAGTGGTTGGATGAATGGAATAATTAAATCAAGCCTGGGTGGACTGTCCAGTGAAAAGCCAGGCTCTCGCCGGTGAAGGGAAACGAGGCCGGACTATAAGCCTCCTGTTTCACACTTTCTACACAGAGCACCTTTCCACTTCAAAGCTAGCTCAGCACTATGTCTCAAAGATACACATCTCCAGGAAAGAATGGCCTCTGCTGAGATACGGGCACCTCTGGCCTCATTTAACGCCAACTGTTCCCCTCCCCCTCTCCAGGCCTGAATCCGAGGATAGAGAGGCTATCTGACGAGATCACTCAGAGATGTGCGGGAACTTAAAGGCAAAGAGTTACTGAGCATCCTACCAGGAGTCTCAAAAGGGTTCTATTAAAGCATGTTCAATATGCCGGTCAGGGCTTTTCAAAGTGTTGCACACCCTCTAGCCCCGGCAAACTCAAAGGGCATCAGAGCACATTCTGTAAGAGGAATCTGGCCCCATTAATTTAATGAGTCCAGGGTATTAGTATGCCATAGCAAGCTGAGAAAGCTCTCTTTTTTATCTTTGGTGCAGTTTTAAGGAAAGGTCTACCAACTTGGGAGTGCCAAAAAAGAAGTAGGAGCAAGGTGCACTCATCGACTCTAATATCAGTTTTAGCTGTCACTCCTCAGGGCTCAATTTCCAGTCGTTAAATTGTCTTTGAGCAAACTGGAGAAGCAGATTAGGAGTAGAGGGTGGCACTCTTATCGGTACCTGGTGGACCATGCCGCCTGTCATTATCCCGTCACTAAAAAACAGATACGGGACTAATAGAAACCTTAGTCCAGAATGACTTGGTACATGTGGACCCTCCAACCCACAAGCTGCTAACGCTAATAGCTACAATAATAGACCCGTGTTCAAACTTCAGCCACAGTTAAATCTCACTTGTATACTAGTGAGACTAAACTGTATACAAGATTGTGCTGCAATACCACAATAGTGAAAAAAATATATACTTGTTTTGCATTATTCATACAACTTGGACTTCTTCACATACATTTTGACATATTTCATTGGGATGACTAAAAAAAAGTAACGTGTAACCGTGAAGTGAAACTAAAAGCATTCATAGTTTTCTTTTGCCCAGGCTTCTTTGCCAAATAGCTCAAACATCCACAAATGCAAACTTTTAAGGCTTCCACAGATTTAGATTTAGGTCTGAACTTTGATTGGACCATTCTAAAACTTGAAAATAGTTTGATCCAAACACCCCCCTTTTGGCTTTAATGCGTCTTTGCAGCCACTAACATGTTTTCTTTCAGGATTTGTCCGATATTAAGCTCTACCCATCTTCCCATCAACTCTGAACATCTTCTACACCCCTGTTAAAGAAATGATTATGCACAGCATGATGCTGCAACCACTATGTTTCAAGATGTTTTTATAGTACGATCAAATATTACTATAATTGGCTGCAATGGATTTAATTTAGGGGAAACAGAGTACTGGAAGCTAAATACAAAAAAATACAACTTCTTGTCAATGTGTAAAATACCAGGGGTTGGAATACTTTTACAAGGCATTGTAAAAACAGCTACCAAGGTACGCTACAAAAACACTCACGCACTCACAAAGTGAAAAACAATAGCAGCTCAGCAATCGCAGCTGGTAATAATGGGCATGTATTAGCACTTGGAGACATATTTGCATAACGTATTTGGAAACACGCTGTGGACTTTATGGTGCTGCTAGCTTCTTTTTTTTCATTCAAATTTTGTCTTCAGTCATTTCACAGCTAATTAGCTTGGTAAACAGTGATTCTTCCTTCTAAAGTTGTAACACCTTACTTTAAAAAGAACAAACATTGCGAGCTGACAATGAACCGACTGTCACCAATAAGACACTACTTGGACAGTGGAGTTTGCCTTGGCCTGTCAACAAGGAAGTAGCAACTGCTGGAGCTGATTAAAGCCATATTAGCATTGTAACATAGCTGAGGACAGGACTACTTCAAACGCTCCTCTTCGTGCAAGTCTGGAGTCTCATCCCTGGGATGCTGAGGCCTCTTGTGACCTCTGCCGGGACCCTGCTGGGCCCTGAGAGCTGTGGGGTGAAGAAGAGTGGGTCAGGATCACTGTGGGGTGCACCTGAACCAGACTTACCTGTGTCTGGGTATCTGCATACCACAACGTGGCCATGTGGCTGCAAGGAGCGAGTGCATGGACTCTGACCTGAACAACAAAGCAGAAGGGAGAGAGCCTGGGTGAGAGGTCATGGGGGGGCAAGGAGGCTTGGAGAAAACACACATACGACACATCGAGTGAACACGATCAGAGGGACCCATGCGGCACAGCGGAGGCAGAACCAGATGCCCTCAGATGTCCTGATGAAATCTAAGCTCAATGTAAACATGTCAGTTCAAAAGTGATTGTGCTCGAGTTAGGCACAATCTAACAGCACCATTTGTCTCATTGTTTCCGGAGAAAAGGTATTCACTTTTGCCAAATTGCAAACAGAAAAAAATGTATTTTGAACTCCAAAATAACTCCTAGCTCAATTGTAATGAGCACTCTCGCTGAACAAACACACCTGAAGCCCATTGAGAAAAGGTTGTTCCAGCCAATATTTATAGACATGTGATAAAAGAAAAAAGATGAAAGAACAGATAGTTGACTCTTTCCAGTCCGTCTGTTTTCTCCTCCGAGCCTGCAAGTTATTCGCCCAGTGTGTAGCTAACGAGAGAGACATATCAAAAAAAGCTCATTTTTTTATCAAACTTTTTCTCTGCTGCAGTTTCACAGATATACCTGCAGTATGGTTGTTTTTAATTGCGCTATCAATGCTGTTGAACCTCCTCTACTTAAGCGTTGCAACTACCACCACATTTTTGTGCATACAATGAGCTGCATTTCTACGAAACATAGCATAACATGCATGACAGGTCGCTGAGCAAATCACATGGGTGTCGGTCGCATTAATGATTCAATAGTGAATCCAAAAGTAGTGTGGCAGAAGGGCGTAGGCGTTGCCTGTTTACACGGATCAGGTCCTGTTGGGTGAGAGGCTCTGAAGGCTTTGTTTCGTGTCTCTCAGGGTTGGTCTTACTGTGACAGGAGAAAGATATTAACAGTGTTGGGGACGCTTGAAGCGGGCCTCCGTCTCCAACTGCATCTCGAAGCGCTGACTCTACACCCTGCTGGGATACATGTGGTCAGACCTACCTACAGGTATGTCCCTATTAGGCCAGAGAGACATCGATTTGCCACCATTCTTTGGAAGGTGAATGCAGCACATCCTATTCTTGCGTGGGGAGTGTGTTCAAAATTGCACCATTAGAGTGCAAACCTTTTTCAACTTTTTTTTTTTTTTCGGTAACACTTCGCATTGACACAGAAAAATTCAACCCAGTTTCTGCTGGATATGTGGCGTACCTGCCAGGTCACGGGCTTGAACAAAAACATGTGAAAACCCTTGACTTGGATTTTGGCAGCCTAAAATTATTCTGCCACTGTGCTGTCCAGGTTCTCTTGCAGCGTAAAACACAGAAGAGGCATCTCACCGCTTTTACAACTCCATAACTTCACGTGCGAGGCAACTGGCTGTGAGCGTCCGAGTGCTGAGTTCTTTCAGCAGTTGTCGCGTGGTCTCAATCTCTTTACACTTCTCCCTGCCAGGCTCTGCTCTACCAGGCCTCCCCAAACTGTGCAATCAGCAGATGTCTTTATAGAGCAGCCCACCGCTACATGCACTGCCCGCGTTCTTTGCCAAATTCAATTGGCAAAATATTATATTTTTCTTTTCTGTTATTATTCTTCTTCCAAGTCCAGCAGCCATGTTGATGTGGCACTTAATATGGCTTGTGGTTGCAAAAAAAACCGCCTCTCTCAGCAGTTTCAATGTGAAGCCAGAGTGATATATCTTTAGTTTTCTTAAGTTGGTCATTTCTTCTGTTTTGCAGGCTTGTCTGTTTGATCAACGTGACAAAACGTAACACACCACAGTGCTTTAAGCTCCTATGAGGAGGTCGCAAGGTTAGAATATTTTTTATATTTTGGCAACAACAAAAAAAAACTCAACACTTTCTGCAGTCAGTTTTTAAAATAAAATGTCCAAATATTTTTTATAACTAATATTAAACCCTTTCTGGAAATAATATAAAATCTCAGCCATGTATTAAAAGTAAATATATTTTTCAACATTGTGTTTTCTAGTTTCAAGATTTTTTGCTTTTTTGTTTTTCCACAGGTTAAAATATAATCATGAAAAGGAATTTGTTTAAAAAATGGTGATTGCTAAAGAACCACACAGACGTTATCGTCACTCACATAAATTTTCAAAAATTAGTATATATATACTTTTTTTGCCCCTTTAAATTTGTACGCTTTGGCCTTAAATATCAGTGACAGCTGTAGCAAATTCTTATTTAATTTTTTATTTTATTTGACACATTTGTTAATAAAAAGACGTCACACTTTCAAGTGCCTTTACCACATAAATTCAAACTTCTGTGAATTGTAATTCTCATTATCAGTCATAATCATGTAATATTACATGCTTATTCAGGAACTAAAGATCTTTCACCAGAGAATATTTTTCCACTCTGTCGCTTTGCTAGTTCCACTTAAGGAAACAAAATCTGTGATTGTCCCACTGCCAATATGGTAGTCAAAAATGTCAAAAGTAACTTTTCTGTGGATTGCGGCCATCCATCCATCATGGACATGTGGCAGCATGCATTTTCAGAAACCACAAGCACCACCTGGGCACCATCAGGGCACCGCCATGCCGTCGCTTCTTGTCTGTCACTTGGAATTTCAATATTGCTGCAGAGGGTGGCAGACTTGTTAAGGGTTGGTTACCCGCGAATTGAGCTGTCAAAATTAGCAATCTTTCTGGTTCGCTTAAAAGGCGAAATGGGTCACGCGCTGAGGCAACAGCTAAGACCCAAGAGGGATGGCAGAATATCTATCAGCGGGAAATTATTCATTACAGTATGCTATCAAATTAACAAAATATTTTTAGATTTTTCTTTATTACCAGTTGAAACTAATTATTTTACATAATTGTGTTATAATACGTGTTGATGCTTCTGTCAATTATCCCTAACCTGACCTGTGGAAGTGATCGCGATAATGACAACTCCATAAATTCACTTTTTTTTTTTTTAATGATTAATTGCTGATTTCGCCCGTGTAATGACAGAGATAGGGAATTGTGTGCGTGTCCGTCTGCGTGGGAGTGTGTGTCTCATAAGTGGTGATGTTAGATTTGTGCACTTGGCAAGCATTTTTTTTTCTTTTGCTCCATTTGGTGACAGATTGGGTTTAAATAACATTATATCTTCACAGTTGTGACTCACAAGCCAAGGCGTTACAAAGTCAGGGTGAGGTTTAGCACTTCAGATGAGGACGAAGGAGGACCAGGTCGCCTCACTTTGTCTTTTAGTTTATCACTTTCTGCAGAACCTAATCTGAGACTCAAGGGACCGTTTCCTGCCTCAATCAGTTCACTATTTCAGAACAAAACCCATTCTTTTCACATGCTGTCACCTAAAAGCCAAAGTTTGTAGCAATTAGTTGAGCAGATGGATGCACTGAAATGGTTTGAAACTTCTTTGAGCTGCCTGCCTGAAAAGAAAGTGCTGCACTTTTTTTTTTTCCTTTCAAGCAAAAACAGAATTAACTAAAGTGGGCATTTTTCACATAAAATTATAATTTTCAAAAATATAGACATAAACTGAACAGCACAGGGACCTAGTCATTTTCAGATTGCCTACTTAGAAACAGACCCACCTTCGCATTGATTACAGCATGTCGCATTGCAGGGTGCTACACATTGCTCAATGCTTCATAGCCACCATGCTAACATCGGCGCTCTACTTTTTTCAACAAGCCTTAGAATCTGGGAGCCGAGACCATGGCAGGGTGCATTTCCTTTCCGAGCCCCAGGTAACTGGGCATGGAGGGGGATCTTGTTTGATATTGACGCTCCGGGCTCGAAAAATGCAAGTCTTAATCTCACATCGACTCTCTGAACCAGCCTGCTCCACCGTCGGCCGCGGCCCCATCGTCAGCCATGTTTGTTTTTGCTGCTGCTGTACTATCAAAGGCTAACTGCTTTACAACACCTCCTGGTGCTGCCTGGGAGGAAACTTCTCTGTTTGCTGTAAAGAATCTGGCCTACATATTTTGACGGTAATAGCATCTTATTTACAATGTGTGAATTTTTTATTATCATGTTCTTTCGTTATTTAACCAAATGCTTTGAAACTGTGGTGATTTTGTTGCATATCTGCCACATTTAGGAACATTTAAAACGCTAAATAGGGATTTTGGTTCATGGACTCTTAACGTTGCAATCTGGTCGAGACTTTACACACTCCACAGGTAACTCTGCTCACTTTTGCTAAGCCAAAAACTGACTTGTGCAGCATAAGAAGGATCAGCTGTTTTGTCGAGTCCAAGAAAGTTTCAGTAGAGTGTGGCCTTCTGCTGCAAACGTAGCTCAGGCTCAGTCAGCATTGATGCAGTTGTCCTGTCCTGAGCTGTCCGTCCCTAAAATCCGAGTCTCAGTATGAAGGGGGGCACAAAGGAGGGATAAGGGCTGTCACTTCTGCTACTACAGAGTGCATGTCAGGAGTGCGTGGAAACTAATACAGACGTATTGGGGCTGACAATCAATGAGATGTCACAGAAAACAAGCTGCAGGACGTTGGCAGTCAACTTCCTGGTTACATAATGCAGGTCAAGTCTTAATTATGAGAACATCAAGTACAAGAGACTAAATTTAAACGAAGGAAGAACTTGGTAATATAATTGCATTTGATATTTTAAAGGCTTAAAACTAGATGGATTTATCATTCAAGAAGAAAGAGAAAGTTTCGGATACTCTCAGCATCTTCGAAAGTTTTTTTTTTCCTCCATAAGTTACAAAATCTTGACTTCAGACTTCTATCAAAGGCTTTCCAGTCGACATATGCAGCAACATGCAAATGTGTCCTATATCAGGTGTTTGTCTCTTGTGCCTATGGTAGCAACCTAGAGGTAATACAAAGCACTGTTTAGGTCAGAAAGCTGAGATGTGTCATATGTTTAAAAGCAAATTTAACAGGAAGGACATGATCAGATTTACTATAAAGCCCTCTAAATGTACCTAAATGTGGGAAAAAAAACTATCCTCTTTGAGCCACAAAAACACATCGTCCACATTCTTTAAATCTTCACCCAAAATAATATTAATAAATATATCAGAATGACTGAAATGCAACTATGTCAAAGAAAAAGCTTTAAGTCCAAAAAGCAGGATTATCACTCATGTGCCTATAAGGGTGCTTTTATTTGACGGTGTGAAATTGGAGCTCCTTTGAAGAACATCCACAGAACCCCTTTCCCTATTTATTTCTCATCAGCGGTGTGACTCTGACATGTGTCTTTTGTACACCAGAATTATGGCTGGGCTAAATTAAGGTACATTCAAAGAGATATGTTACCAGAACTTTTAGGTGAATAACTTTAACTCAACAGAAGGAAAATGAGGTCTGTTATATAAGGGGATTCCTCACTTTTTTTTTTTTAATGTTTGTCCTTAAAGAGACACTGTGCTGAGATCACAGTCCTTTCCATCACTTTCATCTTCATCATCATCATCATCATCATAGGTATATGTAGGATTGTCACTTCAGAAAATCAATGAAATAACTTTTTCAAAGAAAACTAAAATAAGTAGCATACGAAAAAACTAAAAGTTTGCGATCGGGAAAAACGTGGCAAATTAAAAACCCGAACCATTAAACGGCTTACCATATCAAGGTGCCGTGGATATAATACCTGCTTTTTTTTCTCTTGCATTGTTTTTTTTTGGTTGAGTTTATAGAAAATCTAAATTTCGAATATATATAAAGATTATAGCAGAAGAAAAAAAAAATTCTTCTGGTTCATTTTTAAAATGCCGATAAGTTTAAAGCATCTCTTATTAAAAAAAAAAAGAACGTACAGCGTCACTGTATTTATTACTACTACGGTGAAATTAAAGTAATGCAAAAATAATTAATTTGTCGTTATTGCTGTAATTTAACCGCATTTTTTCTAATTTGAAAATAAAAAAAAATAAAATCTCATTTCTTTTGAAAATGGCTACGAATAAATGTAAAGCAACAATTGAAAAAATACATATTTTATGTTCCTTTTTATAAAACATGTAAGAAGCTATATTTTTGTAATAAATAAAAATGTAGGATGTCTAAATTTTATCGTAAAAATTATTCTTTTAAAAAAATATCCTTGAGCGAGTGAATATGATTTATTAAAAGAACAGCAAAAGGACAATATGTATCTGATCTAAAATTCAACAAAGCACAGCGACTTGTTTTAGAATTATTAAAGTTTTTAGCTTATGTCAGACAAACGGAATAAGCTAAAACAATGAAAAAGTAATTACTTCCTTCGTACTTTTTTGTTAGTTTAGCTGTTTGTTGCTAAAGCCATCTGGTAATGCGTCTCTTTGTATTTCTTTTCCATTGTTTTTAACATTTGCAGAACTTCGTGTGCGGCTTCAAAAGACACGGAAATCCATCAGAGCGCTCTTTCAAGGTTGTATCTAATTGGCGAGATTCCCTTATTTCAAGTCCTTTTTTTTGTTTCTTCAAGGGACATTGTCTGGAATAAAAAGCTCTCATCGTAATCAAATAATATGCAATGATAAATAAGAATCCCAGTTTTTGATCAAAGCCTCTGACTCAAATCAAATGTTTTTCTAAGACACTCCAAGTCTCCAAGTGTGAAACTTCTCTGAGTTTCGGAAATAAAAGGCCGCCATCTGTTTTTTGTATGTTTGTCTGTAGAGAGGACATTGAACTGTCAGCAGTGTCCCTCCTACTCATCAGGACTGTTAGATATCCTGACAACACAAATGTTTTATTCCTTAACAATCTTTTGAATTGTATTTACATCAGTAGGTCAACTGTGGTCAAAGTCTTAACAATAAATATTTTCTTTTTGATGAAAATAGAGTTCGGATCAGTTGTTTTATTTAAGCAAATTTAGTATTTAATAAAAGGGTTAATGAAAAATTAGGATTTGAACATTTACGTAAAAAAGGCGGGTGTTTAAAAAGAAAAATTATTCTGTTTTATTCAAAAAACATAAAATAACACTTAATTTTGATGCATTATTTTTCCACCTTTTTCTTTTTTTTTTTTTCGTCTTTACATTCTCAACTACGTTATTACTGTAAAACATTCGGAATGTATTCACTTCAACGCAACTTAAAAAAACTTATCAGCGGGGAAACTTTGCTGGGGGAAGAAAAAAAACTTACCAATCTTACCCTTTGAATCTCAAAGAAAACTATCTCTTACATGATTTTCCAAAGTTAGTCCATTGCACTGAAAGAAACGAAGGATAAAAAAGAAATTCCAAAGGCTTCCTCGTGTCGAACTTGGAAGACTTTTAACTGAAAAGTCTCAAACAGACTTACGTATGAGGCTGTCACATTTGCTCGTCTCAAAACTTAGAATCTGAGCGGAAAATATTTATGTAGTCACTCTTTTCCGAAAACTAAAGTCATTTGAAGAGTGTGCCGTTATTTTATTTACTCTATTGTTCCCTACATTGTGCAAATTTGTAAACTACGTCATGCTGGGAAAGCTAAATTACGTGAGCGCGGAGTTCTGGCGTAGCCTTGACTTGCAAGGATCTATGGGTCAGTCACGTTACCGCACACGTGAAATACTGTAGACGACGGTAACAGTTAGCTGCCGACACAAACTGGACAAAATGTGCAAAATTTAACACCTCGGCATGCTTCTTGCTCGAAAGTCATAAAGAGTTAACCTCTCGTTTGATGTTTTTGTGCAGCAGCGTGAGCATCAGCTCCATCTTCCTTCCCCTGTGTTAGCTTAGCAACAGCAGCCATTTTGTCTGCGTTTACATTGGCTGAGACGTCGTTCTCGGGTCATGACGCATTTCTTTGAGATTCTTGTCAGGAGATGGTAGGAGCAATTTCATCAGAAATTTTGCAGGGGCAAAAGCTCTTAATTTGGGCCTTTAACCAAGATATCAGGTGCAAAAACGTGGATCATTTCAGGCATGCGCTGTGCATGTCCAAAGCATCGATGCTTTCATTTTCCTGCACAGAAGGTGCCAAATGGTGCTCAGCATTAACCACATGGCTGTCACACAAAGGCACACACATACAATACATTCATGTGCATTCACATCCTGCATGCGCACACACGTGTGCACTGATATATATAAATGAGATGAAGTTATCCCTTTCTTAGAGGCTGCTTCAACCACCCGCTGTGCTCTCCATCACACTACGTAGACAGCCGACCACAGGATGTGCAAACCCAGGAGTCTAGAGGTCACCTTGGCTTGTTTGCTTTACAGGGATGGATCCGCGGCGGCAGAGTGGACCACCACCATCCACAATCATAGCACTACCAACATGTCAACACTCCAGGTTAACCAGAACTTTAGTCAAGCTTTAAGGGTAAGTAATGCTAGTTGTGCCTTTTTTGAAAAAAAAAAAAAAAAAATCAAAGAAGTAAAATCTTCTTTGCAGTTACGTTTGTAAAAACTCTGAAAATCCTTAATTTACTTTCATGTTATCAGATTTTCATGCTTCTTCTCAATTTTTTTTTACAATTATTGACTAGAAATTACTTAAATTATCTGTTTCACAGAGCAACTGGTTTATCAAAATTGTATTGTACTTGTTGAAAAACCCCCCAACATATTTATAACTCATTTTTTGATGTAAGCAAGTAAATATCAATAAACACAGTTTTACAAGAACATGCTCCATTGGTTTTTTTCAGGTTTCTGGGTCTGTTGTTAAGTTACAGGCCAAATGACCAACCCTTAGCCGGATAGTGCTGAGCTTAGGCCTGACCCTGCTACTGTAATCTATTGCAGATACCTCTGGCACAAACTAAGGCAATACACACAGAGAAACTCACCTCTCCTCTGCAGAAAGACTCCATCATAAAAACACTGGAGTCTCGGCTGATTCTTGTAAGGTCCCAGATGTCCTTGTTGCTGAGGCAGAGAAGGGGAAAAAACCGTGGGGACTGAGGCCCAGAGACAGGGCTTTCTGTATTTCAAGAGAGCCGGCCTGACTACCCCTGTAAATATAGGAGAGCAAATCCTTTTCAGGTTGAGAGTATGACTCAGGACTGCCACATAAATCAGTGCAGGCCCAGCCCGGCAAAGGCTGGGAACGCCATGGGAGCGGTAGGCGGCTCTACGGTGAGGTTTTTGGGGAAGGATTATGGATTGAGACGTACAGCTGGGAGGCTAAAGTTACACTTTTCATTACCACTTCGAGGGGGTCTTGGCTGCCTGGAAGCCAGTCAAATTTGTGAAGACTGCTTTCTCCCCCTGGATCGGTTGTAATTCTGCAGGCACATTCTTAACCTGAGGATAATTGTTTTTGATATGGCAAGAACAATTTGGCGCAAACGCGTTGGGAAATGCTATTTCTTTCTCTCTTTTTTTGCCAGTGAAAGAATGAAAAAAGAAAAAAAAGAGAAAGGAGAGGGTATTGTGAAAAGTCCTCATTCACCAATAGACCAGAGTAAAGAGAGAGCAGTATGCCCCCTTCTGGCTCTTTTCTTCTCTCCCTCTTTTCTTCTCCTTTTTTCCCTGGCGTCTGGAGATGTGAAGAAACGTCTTTTGATCAGTCCTGACAGAGCCTGGGCCATGTGAAGAGGGTGGCTAGCGGGACTCTGCCAATCCGTGCAAGGCAAAAAATGTTCCTAATAAGAGAGCAATAAACTAACGAGTGCTGGGTGTTTGTCTGATCCACATCCTGGGTAAAGTTTGTGCCAGCACACCCAGTGCCTTCTGACGTGTACTCGACTCTCATCAGTATCTGGACCATTTGCCAGGTCATTGCATTTCACCTGCTCACTCCCATATGGTCTGACTATTTCTGCAGCAGTCTTAAACTTAGTAGGCATCACCAAAATAGGAAATTGGCTTATTCTAGTTCTAAATTTACACTGTGGAATAGGATCACAGCTCCACATTTATGTCACTTTCTGAAAGCACGTACAAAGTTTGAAACAGGAAGTGCAGGGTCAGTTCCGAGTTGTTTACACATCAACTCAGGTTTTTCCCAGAGCTCAGTGCAGGTTTGAAGGGGTCATTTATCAAAGAACTCTGAGTTCTTTTCATAGAACAGAACAAGGAGATAGGCCCGTCTCATCTTCTTAATGCAGGTCAAATAAACACATCACCTCCACTGCAGGAGGAGCAGGGCAACAGCACAGCCGCCAATTCCTGCTTTTTATACCGGCCTGCACCAACAGCAGGCGAGTCCAGAGTGCTGCGGGGCATCACAGGCACAAACAGGTGCTCGGTTGGTGGAGTTGGGGCTGATCTTCAGCTCGTCTCCGTGAAGGTGCTAAGCGTTGGATGTGTGAGGGCTTTTGAGGTTAGGCTGGCCAGACTATAATGGTTTTTTGGTGAGTCCACGACTCAAGCACTGGTAATTAAGGTGGGGAGAGGCGACCCGGCAGTGCCGGGGGAGACCGGCGAGGGGGACTGGCCCACGCCTAGTGGGGAGGAGAGGTCTGCCGCAGGAGGGACCAATCAAGTGTGAAGTCGAGCGCGGACCCTGGGCCTTGGTTCAGTGGGAAAAGCCTTGGCCACTAGTTCAGAGCGCCGCAACTTTCACGGATTAGTAGAGACACTATTCTGAGGGCTGAAAGGGGAACACAGCACGGAGGCGGCATCAATGCATGTGTGCACGCACACAAACACACAGTCTCCCTCTTTCTTTTTACCCTCGCCCTCCTGCACACAAAACCCACCAACAGCTGGGAGGAGGGCTGGAGCAATCGCCACATTACCATGGCAACGGCATATATCACATTTGGGCCAAAATGAAGACACATTGTGCTTCAACCGGATATTTATTCTTCCATTTAATAGAAGTATTCTAATAGTTTTTCTCCATGCCTGTAAAATGGTTCCCCCTGACTGAGTTAATGAGCTGCAATTGAAGGTGCTTAGTGCATCAGACTAGCATTTTGTCATTTTGCAAATTACAGGATAACAACATTGCAAATTTAACTTGTGTAGTTTCATTGCAAAGAACCCCGAGCATCTGCTGTGAAGAGTTGCATGTTTGTTAATTTCCTCCAATTTCCTTGGTCCTGTGCTCAAATCTGTGTATCACATTTGAAAGACGTGGTTCTTTTAAGTGAACTCATTGCTAAAATTAAACTATTTTCACTGTCCTGCGCTTTTGGCAGGTCCAGCTTTGAAGCATAATCACTAAACACTTTTTCTCATTTGGTTTTAAATGTAATTCTTAAAAAGCAGATGAAAGAGCGGATGTTCTTCTGAGAAAGGGCTGTGGTCGTGATTACGTAATGAAAACATTACATATTTGAAGTTTAAAGAAATCAATTAGTCTTTTGAAGAGTTTAAAGATGATTCAAGAAAATGTAGACACACTGGGTTTTTTCTTAAAGCACTTTTTTGTGTAACTGGAAAATTATGTCTAAAGTGTATTTGCAGACGAGAAAGTTTATTTAAAAAAGGTCAACATATTTCTAAGTATTACAGACCAACCGCAGTCAGTACAGGACCGTCGGTCTTCTTTTTCCTCTTGAAAAGCATCTTGAAAAGCTCTAATTCTAACAACCTATCTGCAACTCCAAACAACAACTTGCATAAAAAACTGTGTATGGAATAGTACATACTGAGAAAAACAGATTTAAGTCTTTTAAATGATCAGCAGTTAATGTTTATTTGTCAGTGATAAGTAATGAAAGGTTTTATTTACTTTAGAACCATGAAATGATGCATTCCTCCGTTCAGATGTAGCATTTCCTCCACCATGTGTCCGGAAACAAACTCCACAGTCTCCCCCGGACTGACAGCTTTAGCTGAACTAAAGGGTGTCCATTGTTTTGGAGACGCCAGCTGTAGCGCTGACATCTCCGTTTGAACTGGCAACCATTGTGTAGCTTTGTGTCTTAAAGTGCTTCCCCATATTTAAACTCTTTCCACCGAGCTGTATGTCTATTAAGATGCTATTTTTGTCTGCGTTACCGATGAATTCAGAATAATGCATTTGCTTTCACAGAGTAAAGGCTGTTCTGTTCACCATCTCGCGAGCGCAGCCACACATATGCGCTGACAGAGCCGTGGGATTGGATACCTTCCACTAGCACTCAGCTACCTTCCAAGAAGTAGGAGAGAAACAAACAGCGTGAATACATCAGGGGTTTCTTTGTTTGTTTGTTTTGTTTAGTGACAACAAAAGAAACAGATAAATATGGTAACAATCTAACAGTAACAGATTGGAAAAGTAACTAACTACTCACTTATTTTGTAAAATTGTTAGATTGTGGTATTATTTATGAAACTTTACACAAAATAAGGCCCTGTAGTGTCCCACAGATGAGGCAAAACTTAGAGGAAAGCAGAGATTGTAACGAAACAGCAACCTAAACCTAAAACCTTCATTTTTTCAAATTTATTTTTGTTTTTCACAATTCAACTGGTAAAGTAAATACATTATTTAGTATGAAACACTGTAAAAACACATCTGGCTAAAAAATAAAGAGGAATTACTTTAATGTTTTTGTGAAACTCCGGAGTATTTTTGCTTTATAATGACAGAACCAAGTATTTCGTAAAAAATAAAAAAGATACATCAAATCTCTAAATATATGAGCTGAAGATGACATGGATTTGAGTTTTAAAGCATTACCTGATCTGCAGTAATGTTGTAATCATGTCCTTAACTTTTCACAACCTAAAAAAAAAATTCCCCCACAGGTTTTATGCATTTTACCTCACTCCAACACTGAGTTAACTGGGATCCAGAAAGATACTTTAGTGTTTTCACATTTCAACTAAAACACCAAAGAAATCTAACTTTCTATTTATGACAAGCAAAAAAATCTTCTGTAAACATCCATCATGCTACACAGAAGATCTTTGTGTATTGAGATTTTTGCATGTATAAAAATAAAAACTGTAATATTTTTGTTTAACTTGTACTCACTAAGTGACAAGTTTTTATCTTCCAATAATTGAATGTCAGTTCAGGAGCCTGAATTATCCAACACATAAACTCCAGTTTATAAAAACCTCATCTGGTAGATTAAAGACTTAATGACAAGTCAGTTAGCAAAGTATTAATTAGACAGCGAAAATTTCCAGCCATCTTTATGCAGCACTGCAGCTATAATCTACTGAATTTTCACACAATTAATAAAGTAATCATATATACATCTGCTTCAGTAGGCATTCCCACCAGCTGCAATAATAACTTTCCAGGTTATTACCCTTAAAGTTACCAGACGCCTTAATCCTAACTACCATTTTTGCAGATAATGTCTGCTGTTATTCTAAAACGTTTGTGTTCTTTTGAAAATATTTGCCATGAATTCAATATGAATGTAGTCAGGATTCTTGGGGATGTTCTTAACTGGAAATGTAGAAACCTGATTTTGTTATAGGAACACATCAGCATCGTTAAACTCAGATTTTGTGAAATGAGGTTCTGTGATGTTTTTATCAGTAATTACATATTTACCTCTAGTAGAAAAAAAAGCTCATATCACAGTGAGCTTTTTGACAAAGTAAATAAATTCTCAGAGTGGCAGAAGTTACCAAGCTAATCAGTCTTATGTCATATTAATCTCCTTTTCAGCTGATTAGGCGTATTAGGTGATCATTTTTCCACCGGGATCATTTTCAAACAGTCACAAGACGTGGAAAGCACAGTAACATGCTATCCTTGATGCTGTTGAACAACTGATGCAAAATACAAAGTTTACCTCCATTTTTGACACTGCTAGAAGAGACTGGCAAATTGTGGCGTATCTAGGAAGTTTATTCAACCAGCAGTACAAAACAGAAACTTGTGTTGGTTGTGTTGATGGACCCAAATGCGGCAGACAGAAACGTTGAGTAGATTTTGGTGATTTAGTGAAAAAATGAGGAACAAAACATTTACAAAATCACAGGAAAACCAAGGAAGTTAGAGAAGAACAAAAACGATAAATCCTAGGGAAAAGAAGGGAAAGGAACCAACAGGAAAAAAAAGAAAAAACATTGGGATATAACGAGAAGAACCAGCAGGAAGAGAGCGGAGAAGTGAGAGCAGAAGGCAGACTGAGGGAAGAGGAAGAGAAAGAGAGAAAGTGACACAGAGGGCGAGGGAGAGTCCATATGAGGACTAGGAAGTGAATCTAACAGAAAAGCAAAACTAAACATAAACTAGAGTAAGAATAACTAGACACTAGAAATAAACATAATAATCTAGAGTCACTAAGTCAGGACTGGACTAAAGAAAAACAGGAACAAGATCAATCTAATCCAAATAAATAGCTAACACAGAATACATGAATCTGGAATCAAATAAAACTCTAAAACAACCTAAGATCCTAACAGTTTGGATACTTGTATTCTCCAAAAAGTTGCCAAAGGCCTTTTTACATGTTCAAGATGTGAGAAACCAACTCCTGCAGAGCTTCACTCATAATCAAACAAATTGATGGAGCATATGATGCAAATCTCTTCTCGTAAAACAAATGCTACTTTAGAACGGCTTCTCTCCCTCCTGCTCTTTCACCTACAACTCAACCTGAACCAGATCAACAAAGCTGCTCAACCAATCAGAAACAGACGGGGAGTTAAAGGGAGTCTGATGTTAGACACCAGGAAGTCTTCCTCTGTGATGCTGGACAGTTTCACAGAGGTGAGATTTTACCTACAATAGTTCAAGCTATCAAAAATGAAACTCCTTATAAAACTCCCTACCACAGCTAATACTAGGTATTAACATAAAACACACATTCAGTATTGATCCTTATGACTTTTGAACTATTTCAGTAAAAATAAGATTTGCATAAACTCCTGTTTTGTCTGTAGTTGGAAAATTCAAGTGGCTTTTATGCAACAAAATGTAACAGCAGCAAACGGGGAGTTCACACACACTTTGAAAGATGTGAATTATTTTGAGAAAGATTTTTGTTGTTATGAATGATTTTTATTATCAAACCTCCTGAATCTCATCCAGCTTCCCAGATGAATTGGACTGGAGAACCAAATATTTTTAAGTAAAAGTAAAAAAAAAAAAAACAATCAAACAAAAACTACAAGAGTTGACTCAATTTACTCACAAGTTATTTCCTGGCCAAATTTAGAAATATACCTACAACGCTATCATTGATGTCACACATTTGTGTGAAGATAATTCAGTGAATTGTTCAGCATGTTTTTTTCTAAATGTTTTATAAAATGCCACACTTACAGCATTCTCAGTCTTTTTTGTGTGGTTTTCCTTTTGTCACCTCTGAATTTTCCACCATAATTACTGGAAACAGAAATCCGTTATTGTTCTTGATAAAAAAAAAAAAATTGACTGGTGAACAGTATGATATAAAAGAAGCATCAAGTTAGAGTTTTTGCCTCTAGGATAAGAGTCTTCTGAGGCAGTCAGTTTCTGTAGTCATTTTTAGTATCATGTCCAAGTTTTTAAATTGGATCCTCGACATGCTGAAAATACTCAAACATCTAATTAGACTCTCCTGTCTGGTGCAATGTCCTCCTCATTTTGTTCACAAGATATCTGGTTCGTATTCCTAGCTTATGCTATATCAGTCTGCTTGCAACAGATTAATTAAATAATTAGCCATGGGTCTTGAATGATGTTATTTACCTTCTTAAGCAGGTTTAGGGTTATTAGGAGACTGAAGGTTTTATTACAAACAATCAGCCAAGATGCTGGCAGGGCCAACACTGGGACAAACCAGCATGCACTTCCCCTTAAGGGCCATTTAGAAAGGCCAGTTAATCTAACATGCCTTATCTTGTGGACTATGGCAGAAAACTGGTGTGGCCGCAGGAAATTTGTGCCTGTATAGAGAGAATATGCATCTCCAACCAGAAAGGCCCCACTGGAAAGTAAAACCTGTAAAATTCACCAGAACCACTAATAGGTTTACATAAAATCCAAAATATTAAATCCCTATTGCCTTGAACTTCAAGGCAACTTTGCTAAGATTAAGAGCTGCTGTTTTCAGTTATTAAAAAATCTCATGACTTCATATAAAACATACAGGGCCTATGAAAAGTATTAATTCCCTTGCATGTTTTACATCTTTTACTGCTTTCCCCAATCACTCATGATCAACAAATCTTTGACAAAACTTTATTTTTATATTTTTTGCTATTATTTTTTACAAAAATAATGACAATCAGGATCCAGTTAAACACAGATTCAGCAAATTGGTGCTAATAGTGTCACAATGAGGGGAACGGAAATCATCTGAGTGCAGTGGGTGTGTCTCAGCTGATCGTAGTGTAAAGACACCTGTGCCTGAAAGGTCCTCCCACTGGCTAATCAGCTTTCCTGGCTGCCATCACAGCAAAGACAAAGAAAACACTCTAAGCAAAGCAAATCAGAGAAAATGTTTTTGAAAAGTATGTCAAAAAATTGTCCTTAAATCCCCCTGAAGATCAGCTAAATGCACCATAAAGAAATGGAAGGAATATGACACGTGTAAATATTGTTTAGGAAAAGTTATCAATAACAACATGTGCCCAAATGTGGAAAAGTAATTGCTCTTTGAAGCTAATAAGACGTTGTGCCACCTTTTGGAAGGAACTGCCAACAAGTATTTGCGAACACTGGCAATAAGTTTTCTTCATTGTGGAGGAATTTAGTCACACTTTTCTGTGCATAAATGTTTTTAATTAAGTCAAATTCGGTGGTTTTTGAGCAAGAATACCTTACTGAAGTGATTTCTTGAGTATACAGATGTGGCAGTAACTAAGTCTGAGAGTGGCTGGTGAAATTAAACGCGTTCTGAAAAGTAAACTGAAAGTTTGAAACACAATGAGACGTAGGTTCATTTTACACTTTCTCACTCTGCTCTTAAAAACACAACAAAGAACATGTTTTTATGTTTGCTTCCTGAATCTGATTTCGTTTATCTCAGCTGTTTTCATCAAGCTTTAAATATAAGGTGAAACAGATGATAACTGAGAGGAGACGGACATTGTCTAAAAAACATTGTTTGTCTTTTTGGTTACAATCTTTACCATATTCTTCTGTTAAATTTCAATTTAGAGTTATTGTCAACAATTTGTAAAACATTTTCTAGCACAAAACTGATATTTTCAGAAACATAGTAGAAAGTCCATTCAGTTGATCATACAGAAAGATTCAAAGTCAATTTAAATCTGTTCCGTATTCCAATTTGATCCCAGTTATCAAACAATGCTGTCAAGTTCAGTTTGCTGTTCAAACTTGTGAAAATGTCTTCCTCAGAAACAACAGAGATCGCATCAAGACACTGACTTGCAGCATTTACAAGCATGTGGACACAGTTTGCACTGCGTTGTTGACTTTGCAGCAATCCTAAGCATATACGTAGCGAAAGCTGTAAGAAAACCTCCTCATTCACAGGTAGAAAACTCCAGCAGAACCAGAACTTGGCTCAGTGTAAGTAGCCATCTGCCACTGGCTGAGGGTTTTAGAAGACAGAGCTTGCACACAAGCGAAACACAGAAACACTCAGCTAGGAATATTTTCTATGCTAAAGAAAAAGTAGATAATTAATGGCAGTAGTGCCCTTTTATTGGCTTCATGTATGAAGGACAGAGAGACAGAAAAGCTCTGAACCAGTTTGAAAAAATAAACTGCGATCCGTCTCCACAGGAGAGGAGCCCAATAACTAAAGGATCTGCCTCCCACTCTACTTTTAGAAACTGTAGGAACCGCCAGTAAACCTGCAGTCTGAGAGCGAAGTGCTCTGTTGGAAACATATAGAGCAATCAGATCTCTAATATATGATGAAGCTTGATTATTAATTTTAATTTTCACCAGAACTCTCGCTGAACTCACAGTAGTCCTGCTTTGAAGTAAAAAATGCATGAACTAGTTTCTTAGTGTGACTCCTTTTGCAATACTTCATAGGTGAAATGAGGAGAAGCGAAACACCTGTTTAAAATGGAATTTTATTGAGATGTCCTGGTCAAAAATAACACCAAGGTTTTTTAGTTTGATACCAGACAGCCACTTAAAAATGCCAGTAAAAGTAATTGAATGACTAACATGTTTGTTTTTTTTAAAGACTAAGCTCCAAAGATGGATGTTTACTGTTTATTAGATCCTGTTTTAGGATCCAAAACTCCCCAAAGAAAGAAACTAATCTCTGCTACCATGTTACCAGTGCAGGATATTGGAAAAATACAGAGCATGCATGTTCAGCTCTACCTTTGTCCAAACAAAAACTGAATATGTAATTAACATAACAGCCCATAAGGTCAAGCCCAATAAATATTAGTAGATCTGTTTGTTCATTACAGAAACTTGGAGGTATTAACATTTCACAATTACATTGTCAAAAAGACACTGCATTAATACCCATATTGTTAAAATGTAGTATTTTTGGCCTAAAATCTTTAATTAAAAAAAAAAAAAAAACGTATCTGCTCTTGTTTCAATAGGAGATTATGTTGATTAGAAGAGCATTACTCTTTTGGTAAAAGAAAAAATGTTTTTATGAAATCACTCATCTGGCCTTAGAACAAACTTGAGGTTCTTATTTTGCTTGGATGAGAACACCCTCCATTTATGTAGTTTTATTTATTTTTGCTGAATGTTATTGGTGCAGTTTTGTCCTTATTCTCTGAAGAGAGTAAACACGTAAATGGTGACGCTGATTTGTTTCCAGATGGGCCTGAGGTGTGTGAGCTCAACTTTTACTTTATTCTGTTTAATGGTGTGCCTTCCCCAGACAGGCAGTGTGTGTGCCCGTGTGTGTGTGCGTGTGTGTGTGTGTACGTGTGCATAAATTTGTGTATAAGTTTATGATTTTGGGTTCTTTGAGACGAGGAGTGTTCATCTGTATCCAGGGGCCTTCTCAAACCCCCCTTTACCTCAGCTACCCATTCAGAGCTTGCTTTGGATACCATCATCCTCTCTCTCATGACACACACACACACACACACTTCCTGTCTCTCTCTTGGTTTCTCTCTGTGTTGCTCATCATGCTTCCACTTTGAAGTCACAGCTTTCTCTTTTCCCTTTTTTTGTGTCTGTGTAGCTTTGATGCGCTAACATTCTGTGAATAGCTCCTCTAATGCCTGCTTCCTTGTGCCTCACTCTTGCAGCTCTGCCTGTGTCGGAACGGTGAGTCTCTTGCCTTTGAAACGACGTCCATAAATTACAACTTGTCAAGTGTCATTTTCCTTGTTTACAGCCATTTTGTGCTCCCACTCCCCCATGTTCCTCTCTGGTGTTTCACATTTAATTGCACCAATAATGTTGGTGGTGCTCACCAAGCTCTGCACATGCAGCTCGTAGCCACTGAGGGGGTGCGGAAACTATTAAAATATTTTCCAGGCTTTACGAGTTTTATGTGAGTAATTGTGTGGATATATCCCACTGTGTTACCACCAACTAGGAGAACAGAATGAGATTGTGCTGTGGTCTGTGTTACAATGGTGAGAGGAAGTCAGAGAGAGACTGAGGGAACTGGCTAAAGGGTAAGAGGAGGTGTTAGAGAAAAAAAAAAGACGAGGGGGAGGAGGAAGACAGAAAGAGGGAGAGTTGAGTGTGTACAGGAAATCTGCACTAAGTGTTCCTAAAGAGCTTGTGTTTTTCCACCCCTACACAAACAGTGTAATTTATTGCATGTCTGTTGAAGTCAGCAGCCCTTTATAACCCCACAATAATTTCCCATATGTTCCATATATCACCACAGAGAGAGGGTGAAAGAGAGAGGGTGGGTGAGGAGGAAAATAAAAAGACTGAGGCAGCAAATATGTCCAAGACTTTATACACATACACACATGTTCACAGGAGACCCGGCACACCGCAGCTGGGACAGTGGCCTCCATCTTAATCAGCCCCGCTTTGCCATATAGATGTATGTATTCCCTGCACGTCTCCACACCTGTGGGTGGCCTATGAAATATTAAACACTCCTGTTCATGTTGTTTACTTTCATCATTAAGGGAGAGTCCTTGATAATAGAAAACTTCTCTCTTCTGGATATGCAGCAGGGAGTCCCTTGTAACGGTCTGGCACAACTTCCACTCCTCCTCCAATCCCGGTTTGTTTTTGTCTAAACCGATGATCCACTATGAGGCTGACAAGCGGAAGGATTTTCTTTCATAAAAAGTTGAGTAGGAAAAGCACCCTTCTTGGTTGCAGTGTAGCAGTTTAACCTGTGCTTCTTTTAGGCTGGTATTCATTAGTGTCTCAGCATGTGTTTAACTATTCTGGTCTTAATTAA
Source organism: Poecilia reticulata (assembly GCF_904066995.2). Taxonomy (NCBI): domain Eukaryota; kingdom Metazoa; phylum Chordata; class Actinopteri; order Cyprinodontiformes; family Poeciliidae; genus Poecilia; species Poecilia reticulata. The sequence goes on from NC_088839.1 coordinate 26,005,185, forward strand.
ATGCAAGCATATCTTTACCCTGTACATACGCTAGTGACCTTTTTCTAAATGTTTCCTTTAGACGATCCAGTCTTGACCAATGCATAATTAATACACTTAAAGTTAAAGTGTTCTGTGTGAATAGAAAATATAATTCTCTACTGCAGCATTTTACACTAATTTATTATGGGGATATAAAATACTGACAGCATTTATTTTAGGAAAGGTAAAACAAAGAAACAGCTGCATTATTTTTACAACAGACAACTTGCCAAACTTTTACAAAACAGTGTTTTCTTTAACTATAATTTCAGTGCCTATTACAGGGATTTTGTGTGATAGTGCAACACAAAGTTATACATAACTGTGAAGCCAAAGGAAAAGAACATGTGGTTTGAAAAGCATGAGATAAACCTCCGTCCCAGTCTTAACTCTTTTGCAGCTTCTTCTAGGTTTTCTTATTAAATTTCTCCATCTTCTCTGTCACTGCTGAAGGAAAACAATCCCGTGGCATGATGCTCCCACTACCATGTTTCATAGTGGAGATGTTACATTAAGTTTTCTACCACAATAAACATTTCGTATGTACTTAGCTAAAAATGTACGTTCTGGTTTTATATGTGCACATGTTTGCTGTGTGCCATAAAGGATTTGTGCCACACTGCAAACATGAATTCTGATAACTTTATTTTGACAAATCTTTACTTCTTGCCACTTTTCTATAAAGGCCAAATTTGTGAAGTGCACGACAAGTACTTGTTCTGTTGACAGAACGTAGCCGGATCAGAGTGGTGAAAGACCTTAAGCAGAGTTTTCTTCGGGGCCCACCTCTAGTTAATCCCACCATCCACTACAGCACCGCTGACCTCCTGTTTATTTTGTCTGTAGTTGATCCTTTTTCTCCCTTTCATTCTACGTTTAAGTTTACAACTGGGGTATTTGTCAGCTTGTCCTGTGTTAATTCAATTCCTCTTGGGGGCCCTGGACAAGCGAGAGGCCCCAGGCAGTCATAAAGTTCACCTATACCTCAGGCTGGCCCTGTGGGTCATCTTTACTACTAAGCCGTGGATCTCTGCAGCTCCTCCAGGGTGACCATGAGGCTCTTAGCAGCTTCTCTGTCTTTCATGTGTTTTGTAGGTTTTCAGTTGTGTCAAAAATTGTCAGTTTTTTTTATCTAGTTCTGTTTTAAACTTCATAAGTTTGTTGTGTTCCTTGTTCTTCATGATGCTGTTTTTTAACTGATGTTCTCTGAGCAAAAAATATATGTTGGAGGTTTTATGGTATACAGAACCGTCATGATTGAAACAGTAAGGAAATTAGTGACTGCTGGATTACAATGAATACCTTTTTAAGACACCTTGATGGTGCTGGATTTTATTTGTGCATATTAGAGTACAGAAAACTGAAATCTATTTCACAGTTTTTATATTTTGATAAAAAAAACATAATCCATGCATCCTTTTTTTGATTTAAAAAATATTGCACAACTTTGTGCATCATTTGCTGCTGCTCCAGATGCTACACCATCTAATAAAGATCAAGAAAATACACATTTTACGATTGTATTGTAACAAAATGTGTAAAAAGTTGAAATGCTATCATATTATATATCTCTGATATGCACACACATCTGCCATTTTTTAGTTATTTGTTGCATGTGTCCAAACAGATGTGAGCTTAGTCAGCTAACAATATATTTTCTGAAGCCTTGACATCGTATGGATGTGCCCCACGTCTCTCAGCAAAGAAAAAAGAAGAAAAAGCCAGCCCCCTGTTGGTCTGCGTGATGTAGCCAAGGACAGAGTGGGTTTCTGGAGGTGGGTGCTGCATTGTGGGGGCGTTGGGTTGAGGTGCCGGAGAGCTGATCGATCCACAGCGGCAGGTGGCCGAGCAGAAGAGGGCTCCCGAAACCTGTCCTGACTACAAAGCAAACGGCACGCAATCTGCAAACAGAAAAGCATGTGAAGAGGTACCGGATGCTGCGGCAATCATTGGATAACACACGATATAGAGTCTTCAAAATTGTTTGGAGAACGCTCCATTCAGAGCGATACAAAATGCTGTAAGGAGCAAGTCAAGAAAATGTCACCCCTACTCTACAGACATCAACTTGACGGCAGTTGAAAAGCAGAATAATGTTTACAGAAGCTTCCAAACAAATTCAACATACTGGATAAATGATGGCGTTTAGCTTAGCTTATGATTCAATGGGGAATAGGAATGCTTTGTTCCTTTTGCAAATGTGTAATTAACAACTTGGAAAATGTCCCTTTTAAAACAGCAGATGTGATGACACTGAGATTACAGATTCCTCTTCCCGTTTACACTGGCCAAAATACATTATCTTAAACAAGAAACACGCTATACTCATGAGATACATATTCAAGTAACAAAGGCTTTAAAGCGATTCCTTTGCATGTATCCACAAATGAATGAATCATCAAGTTATCCAGGGAGAGCTGCAACTCCCCTGCAACTGCTTATTCATAAAGAAATAGGTTAAGCCTTGATGTTTAAATCACAAGCAGGGTGTAAATCTCCTAAAATCCTCTCATGCCTGTTAAGACAAAAGGGTCTTGTTTTGGAACATGTCTTTGAGATCATAGTTTGCAATGGCAACTGATGCATCTGAATCCGTATAAGGCACTGCGGTGAGATGGCTGCAAAGCTGACAAGATAACAGAATGGAAATAAAGAGTTGCACAGGATTGGAGTTAGTATTTTACTTAAAACTTCGTCTTTCCAAAAAGCTTATACAGTTTTGTAAAGAAAGAAGTTAGCCAAAAATGAGAGAATAATTTGGTTCTCAGGTCCCTGGGGTTGGAAACTGTCTGGACTGGCTGCGCGTTCAATAGAAGATCAATATGTTTGCAATGTCAACCAGGCTAAACCCGGCTCCCTGCTTGCTCTATCTGAGCCACCGGCTACCTAAGATGAAATATTATTTGATGTTGCTCGATTTGCAAATGATTGAAGGTTGCCTTATAGATTGAGGAGCATCTTACAGCTAACTGTGCTGACCTGTGCTGCTGTGAAAAGAGTGGGCATATTTATTGAAAGCAGAGTCTGGTCTAAATTCAACCCAATTGCTGTTCAGTTGCAACATCTTGTTATTTTAGGCCCCGGCGCTGAAGGCCAGACAGTAAAGGGGAGTTTCACTGCCTCTCTAGAATTGAACAAATGGACTCTCTTTGCTCTTTCAAACCGTCACACTGAGAAATTATTATTCCTTACGTGCAGCAGGAAAGACTTGATATATAAGCAGTGATGAATCCAGCATGTTACAGCTGAGGCTACCAATCTGGCTCACGACTCCTTATAAGAAAAGAAAGAAGAGAAAAATTGGATGCTGCATGAAACTCTGGCTCCTCCTGATGAAAGCTATTTCCTGAGAAATTCATATTAATGCTCCAAAAGACAGCGAAGATGAAGGAAAGATATGATTCAGTGACTTGAAAATTTTTCCCGGCTGCAGTAACTGCCGCTTAAGAGATAAGAGAGTATTCGATTTCGCTCCTCCTTAGCACAGATTCCTGTAACAAACAAAGACTCTGAGAAAAAGAGCGAAATTGTGTAGTTGATTAGATGAAATGAGTGAAATGTCAAGGACTTCCCTTCAGTGCCAGAAAGGCCTTCAAAAACCTCTTCTTTCTGAAAGACTTCTCATGAATAGGCCGCTGCATTCACCCACCATGCTATGCAAACAAGTTGTCCAAGTACCACATTGTTTCAAAAGACCTTGTGACACACAAAAAAAGCAGGCAATGTCTTGGACACACATGCTCATCCCAGACTCTTTCACACCCAGGCTAAACGTTTAGCCACCCTGGCTAATTAACTGCTGTGAAAGAGACGTGCATCAAAGGGAGGCGGAATTTGGAGGCTCTCTGACCAACCCTCAGGTCCAGGGGTCATTCCTCTCCAAGACAGAAGTTAGGACGTTCTGGCCCTAGACCTTTGGACGCTCACCCCTAACCCTTGCCGGAGCATATCAAAGCTCCGGCAGCAGAGGGTTGCACAGACGTCCCCCAACAATAACAGGAGGACATCAAAGACCTAGTTGGAAAAAGACGTGAGAAAAAAAATTTAAAATGAGCCAATATCAAACTCCCTCTTATTCTGCAGATATTCCAAAAGATGAATATAATTAATCTCTCCAAGTTGTCATGGGTCTAAAGGGCCCTTGCTGTGCTGCAGCCTCCTCGGGGCACTTGAGGAGAATTATGTGATTAAACAGACCTGTGAATTCTGGACACAGGCGGGCAGAAGAAAGCTTCAGTTCTCTTCATAATGCCCCTAATGAAGTGGCTGGTGGCTCCGTCATCCCTGGCTGGGCCTTGTGCAGCCTGTTCACAATCTGTCTAATGACAGAGCGGGGGCTGCAGAGCGCACCAGTGCTTCCCAATGAGCCACAAAGGGAGATCACAGGCTCCATTGTGGTTAGGCACAGGAGCTTAGCGCTCATCAGACCCAATAAACCTGTCTCTAGTCAGGGCGGGACACACCCCTCTGCCGCTGGCCAAGAGCCCCACACAGCACACTCCTTCAGTTGTCAGTCGTGATGTCTGTCATTATGACATCAGGGTGTCATGGCCTCATCATCCACCGAAACACAACTCGCACACGTTCTGACTCCTGTTTGCATTTACATGCTGATTTTGGACTAACAGGCCTATTTTTCCTCCTTTGGCCACTGCCATTGTGTGTACTGTAGCCGAGATAATGCATGGGTATGTATCTGCAAGCACTGGGTGTTTACTTGCCTGCCCTTTTGCCTCCATTTTAAACGGGGGGCCACTCCTCTTGGCCTGTTCTGCCTCCTGGTGCTCCTGCCAAACGTATGCAAATGAGCATGTCCACAATGGCGCTCACAGCTGCATGCAGTCAGCCAAAGACAGAGGACAAGGCGGCCATCTCTTTCATCCGTAACCCCTGATCCCCTCTCAGTGACGCGTCATGTTCCCCCCAACGCTGTTCCCCGCCAAAGAATCATGTCGCCTCTCCACATACACAGATGAGCCTTTGGCCGGGTTCTTAGTTGCACTGGACAAAGTGTCCAGAATCTGCTCATATATTCTGCACAAACTTCAACCCAGGGAGTTGCTCCTGGTCCTTAGTTGGGTAAAAGCAAACAGGAAAATTTGGTTAAAAGTAAATTTTGTTTCTTTGTTTTGTTAATATTCTTCATGGGCTTTTGTTCATAGTCATTATTTGTGTTAAAATTACTGTGCAGGGCGGATGAGGGCATAAAGAGGGAGGGAGAGGGGAGGCGGGCCATCCAGAAAGAGTGGGGGTAAAGAGCCTGATTGCTTTAATCTCAGTGCTCATGGCGCACCCCTTCTTTCTTTTTCTTTTTTTTTTTTTTTATAAAACTCTTTGGCTGTGTGATTCAGTCCCAGGCCCCAGTGTTCTGCGCCCCTCCATTGTTCTCACATGAAAATCAATTCCCTTGAAGACCCTCCTTAATCCCGTTTTTGGCGTCAACAATGGCCACTTGTGCACGGCCCTGATAGACTAAGAGCCGGGATGATGCGGCTGTCTGCTCTGATTCCAGCCCATTCAGGTAATGGCGGCCCGCGTCACTTTGTAGTGCCAAGCGCAGGACTCGATAGGAAGACGTTTGCGATCATAATTTCCTGCAGTGAAGAGGCCCAGGCACCCAACACCACCACGAGACTTTTAATTAGGGCAGACAACCACAGAGATTAGAGATCAGCCTGTAACAATGACTGTCCCTTTGAACGGGCTTCGGCCTCTGTCCCCACTGAGGCCATATGGAGGATATAATGCTGTGATCATGCTAATAACAATCACCTCAGCAACAGCAATCAGCAGTAGTCCCTACACCAAATGTTCTAAAGGCCTGTAAACCCTCCTACACTGCATGGTGATGTGGCACTCCATGTTACACGTCTATTTTTGAAACGGGCATCAGAAACTGAGCACCTCAGAGCTTAAAGGAAGCTTGAATATTTGCAGTTCCTGCAAAAATGCAATGCAAATGATTAAATTAAAGGGATTAGCTCAGATTAGGTAAAAAACACAAAGCTGATCAGAAATAATTACAGAATTTAATTGTGTAAATGAGTAAAAACATTAAAAATAAAATCTGACAAGACAGTCAGTAAATAAGTTGGTAAATTTGCAGGTCAGGGAGAGAAAATTAGATTTTATTTCTCCATAGGGTGTAATTATATATATATATATATATATATATATATATATATATATATATATATATATATATATATATATATATATATATATATATATATATATATGTTCAGATACCTTTAAGCATTCTGAATTTTCATCTATAAAATTTTTTATGTGTTGTTAAAGGTAGGACAGGTAGAATTTATTCACTAATATGGAAAATGTGGATTGATATATAAATAATAACCAATGGATTCAAAGAGCTCAGATGAACAGTAGAGTGCATGTTCACACCAAGTTTATTAGAGACTTTATGAAAAGTACACCGTGATTTTATAAAAGTAAAACGTGTATATGAATATATTTATATAGAGCACTGGAAGAAGCTGAAAGTAGGGCAAACTTAGTAAGACTTCAACAATATTTTTGATGAAGCTAAATATTTAAAAATGTATGCTTTTGTCACTTATGTATGAAACTTTTGGACCAGCATTCTTACACATAAACAAAGTGTGTCTGGAAAAGAGATTAGGGATTAGAATATGCAGGTATATAAACCTTGATCCTTTAATAAAAGAGACTCTGTAATCATAGCTGGACCTTCACCTTCCAAAGGTTGATGAAATAGAATCCTGAATGGATACTAGCATATTTAGCAACTCAACTCCACTGTGAACTTCACTGCTACAGACACAGAACAAAGATGCAAATATTATTTCATTTGAAGTTGAGCTGGTATTTTCTATATTTTGATTAGTTGCACACAAGTACTTTTAATGGTGGAGAAAATATTTAAAGGTGGAAAAAATGGTCAGGATTGAGAAACGGGTTTAATGGATTAATGAATTATTAGAAATCACTAATAGAGTGTAATTACATTGCTCCTTAGTTTTAAAGTGTAAAATCTAAAGTGACCAGCTCCCAGAGGTGCTATTAACTCTTTCCAGCAGGCAGTGTTTCTTTTCTTGTGGTGGGTTGTAGCCCAAGCATAAAGTAAACTTTTTGATTTTTTTTCCCATTGGCTTGTTATTGACAAAGTAAAATATCAGATATGCAGGTTCTTCAGTGATTCCCTTTACAGTAGATGCTACAATCATCTTGATTTCTTTGCTGCTGGAATGTAATTGAGAGAAATTCATCTAATTGGATGAATAATCTTGTCTCACTTTGGGTTCATGTTTTCCACACCTGCTTAAGGCATGTGACTATTTACTTTTGTATCATAGTGTAGCTGCAAACAGTGTAATTAGTAATCATTGCATACATATTTGCAGCAACATATAAGCATGCGACTGCTCCAAAGAAAAAAAGGAAAAAAAACTGTAGTGAAACTATAAACAAGTTAGCTCAAAATAAGATAAGCTCACCAGGAAGGTCCCCTCGGCCCAGCGCAGGTGGAGGGAGACACAAGAACTTTAACTAAAATGACTTCACTGTTGGACAATGTCGGAGACCCTATACTAGAGGTGGGCAGCTCCAGGCATCGAGGGCTGGTGTCCTGCTACTTTAACATGTGTCTACTTCACCACACCTGGATCAAATAATGAGGTCATTAGCAGGACTCTGGAGAACTTGACTGCACTTAAGAGGTGATTCAGCTATTGGATTGAAGTGTGTTGGACCAGGGACACATCTAAGAGTTGCAGGACACCGGCTGGGATTTCCCACCTCTGCCCTATGCAGAGAGTTCCTTCAGTGCAGACTGCTGCATCTTAAGTGCACAAAGGAGCATCAGCGCAGATCCTTCCTCTCATCACTGCTTTCAGCAAACTCAATAAGTGTTTACATACCTGCTGTTATTTGGAAATTGCTGTTTTTTGCAATTTTTTTCACTTCTTGTAAAACGTTGGTTTTTGTTTGTCTTGCACAAAGATAAATGCAAATCTTTAAGCAACTCTTTAAGTAGCTCTACTGAGTTGCATGTCTTCTAATCCAAGTATTTTTACTATGATTGTTTTATGTTGTAAATTTACCCTTATCATACAGTCTCCTATTCTTATTTTTATATTCTTTACCTTTGTGTGAATACACATGTTTCCACTTATCTTTAGTTTGTTCTTTGTACACCTGAATTTTCCCACTGTGGGAGAATAAATAATATTTCTATTCTATTCTATTCTATTCTATTCTATTCTATTCTATTCTATTCTATTCTATTCTATTCTATTCTATTCTATTCTATTCAAAAGGACACTTTACTGCTTACGATTTAAAGTAGTTACAGCTATCTTAATGTAATGTTTAAACCCCCTCCATACTTTAGTAACATCAGAAGTCAGAGAATGCATCTGCTGAAAAAGCTAAAGGTGGAATAGCAAACAATATATGAAAGGAATTAATCACCAAATACCTGCAACATACTTCATACAAGAAGAAGAATATTTAGAGTTTGTGTTATTAAGAATGACTCCTCTGTCTTTGATTTCAGATAGATTTCAAGATGCTCATTCCTCTCTGCAGATGAAAACGGGCATGTCAGGGTGTGAGGAAGTGGTTTTCCACAAGTTCTGATATTTATCAACCTTATTTATTAAATTCAAACATCAAAACAAGGTAGAATCTTTGATTGCTGGACTCAAGGTATAAGCTTTGATGCTGGCTTTCTTTAACTCTCCAAAGACCAATGGTGAGAGCAGCAGAGATCAACATCACAACAATCTGACTTAATTACAGTCAGTGCTATATCTAAAAATCCCAATGAGGCATACAAAGGCCTAGATTTCATTACTCGTTCTTCCCTTTACCTTTTCTGTGTTTGGCAAAAAACTAAAAAGGAACAAAGCAGGAACCCTACTGATTGAGAACCAGCAGAACAGTGAAACAACAGGACACAACTGATCGCTCATGCATGGCTGGGATAAGGATAAAAGTAGAAAGAGCACAGAGAAGAAAGCACACAACAAAAGGAACAGAGAACTGACAAACTTTTTTTTCTTCGTTTTCTTTTGTGGTGAAAAGGATGAAATGAAAGGTCTGGTCATACGAAAAGATAGAGAGAGAACGATTACAAAACAGAGGCGGTCCTTTTCAGCCGCTCTACGCCCCCACTTGCTCTGTTTTAACCAGCTACATGAAAGATAAGACTCAACTCTCTGGTGACCAACATGACACAAACTCACCACCAATGAATTGTTTATGAAGATATTAGCATTCATTCATTCTTTCAGTTATTATTTGTTTAAAGGCAGGCCCACAGTGTGCCAGCCAATTTTAATGTGAATTTGTAAGAGCACAGAAATGGAACACTGTGATTCCCTTTGACCAACTGGCTTGTGAAAGTTGTTCATTACACACCAACTAACAAGACAGCAGCCTTTTCAGCCCCTGCCTCCGCTAAGTGGAGATCATCCAACAATACTCTCAGTGCCTCCCCTGCCTTTGGACTCGGTTCAAATTGTGTTCTATTCCTTATTTATCTCCCTCAACAAAAAAGGAGGGGAAGGCAAGTGATTAGAATTCCTGTCTTTGACTTCTCCCCATTTAAGGGGGCATTTGTGAATGTGGGGAGGTGATGGCTACGCCTCCATTTCGGCCGGCTCGTTTTAAGTGGCGCACCACTAGTCTTCTCCTGCTTTGGACCCAGGGTGAGAGGGGGAAATGGTTAACTTGTTGAGGGGTGAATGAGGTCACAGGGTGGGTATAAAATGAAGCACGACATCTTTCAGATGCTGAGGTGACAAAAGTGAAGACCTAACTCAGCTAAATAACTTTTAAGCATTTGGGCTGCAACAGGTGTTGCACATGGTGTGAATAAAATTTCCAGAAATCTTTTAAAAGACTAAAATCATTTGAAAACTGAGTTGCTTTAAGTATTTTCAAAGTAATGGCGCAGACATCACACAAAAACTTACTCACCTATTAAAACTGATAAAAAATGTGAACATTGCATAAATATTGTAATTCTGAGTCATTCACACAAATGACTGAAATAGACATTATAAATAAAATATGCATTTTGCTGACGGATGTCTAGGAAAATCCTTAGAAAGATCTCCAAGAATGCAAAACAGTCACATTTTTATGATCCAAATAAATTAAAATAATGTCCACAAAATGCAAATTTACATGCACTTGTAGATGGCTTAGATTATCTTGTTAATACAAGCACATTTCTGTATTCATGTGCATTCCTTTCTTTTTAGATTAAGTGTATTCTATAAAATTCAGTCAGTTGAAAGTCTAGTAATATTTATTTTTCTTTTTGAACATTTTTTGGAATGTATTGATGCATCTTTAACCTTATTTATGAAGAGATTGAATAACAGTGCTTCAGCAACAAATAAGTCTTTTTCTTTAATGCTCTGTGATAGATGAGTAGAATAAGCAAACTGTAAAACAAGGTTAACCCGTTTGATAGAAAGCCTGAATATTACTGTATATTGTTATAGAATACAGGCTGAAATGGACTGAAGGTAAACTGATCTAAATCTGTGTCTGGCACTTTCTTGGAATTAAATAATGTAATTTGAACATAATCTAGACTGAATTGTGTTTTCTATGACTGCATATGAATTCCAGCTGTTTGTCTTGTAAAGTACATTGAGAAGCAAAGTCTAGAACTCTCCAAATACTTTTAGCTGTGATCAGTAATTGTCTTGACTGATCACAGTTCTGTAAATCTTGCTGTACCTCTACAGTACAGCAAGATTTATCCAGCTACAATTACACATGCGCACAAATTGCACTGACATGCAGACTGGTAGGCAATTTGGGGTTCAGTGTGTTACATAGAACACACTAACTACATGTAGTTGCCAAAGAAGCTGGATTCATATCTGTGATTTTTTTCAAGTGAAAGGGAATTGCAAGTTGACAACAGTCCCCACTAAGCCAGAGTCACCTCCAAAATAACCATTGTTTTGGTATGTTTTGTGAAAGAAAAAAAAAACATTTTGAATTTCTTTCATTACAAATTGTCACATTTGTCTTTTGGAAACTGTAAAAGGGGCAACAACATCACCAATATTTTTAGAGAGACTTCATATTTTTGTATTTATTGAGTGATGCGCAATTAAACTGTCACATCTTACAGAGAAATTCCACCTTTTCTTTCATTTCTGCAGAGGGCTGTCTGATAACAGAGGACACACATTTGAAGAAACAACAACCATCAGAGCGGACGTGCACCAACTCTCAACACTCAGTCAACAACAGCACAGACGGTGCATGTTATTCATATGGTTGCTTTAAGTGTTTCTTTCTCTTTGAGGAAGTTCCACCTATTATCCTGAAATATAAATCACACATGTCATTAAGGTGTCTTTTTTTTCTGAAAACAATAGTGTCTGTTCTCGAATGCAGAAGACAGTGGGAGGCTTTCTGTGCCACCCCCGACTCTCTTGCATCTTGTCGATGGCTCCACTAATCGCCATGACTGACTGACCTTTAGGCCGGTCCCCTTCTGGGATTTACACCTTTCACTGGCTCGACCTTTGCCATCCAACCCTCCTACAGACACTCTCGTCACGTGAGCTCAGCATCAGCGCTGGACAAGACCTGCTGCTGGCCAATGTGTAGGCTGCTGCTGCCTCAGCAAGTCAAAACCTCTCTAGGTGGTATGATTCAGCCGGTGCTTCATTAACCCACCCCCCAACCTCAACCAGCTCATCTACCCCCCACCTGCATCAAGAAAGTTTCCCCTATGGCCTGGAGCAAGGTAGACCTGCTTAAAGCTCAGCCTAATGACGTGTGCCATGGTGCAGGAGACCAAATGCCACCACCACATATGGGGATGATTACAGGAAGTGGTGCAGAATTGTAGGGGGACCTCAAGATTTTGAGGGGTGGGTGTTGGGGACTCAATTGTGGCACTGCGGCTGTGAATTCCCAGAGGCCTTTGTGTGGGGAAACTCAGCAAAAGCTTCATCCTGCCCAGGTCACGCAAATTTAGGAAAAAATGCTCAGCTTCTGGGGGTAGCGTTCTCTTTGTTCCTTAATTAAACACCCATGATGCATTGCCTTTGCAGATTTAATAAAAAACAAACAAAATACTAGGCAGTGGTTTCCCTTAAATGGCAAACAAATAGATGCACTCAAAGTCAAGTCAACTGTCTTGTTCTGCTAAAGTCAAAAAAACTTTCTTGTTCTTTAAAACAGTGGCTAAAGTTAATTAAGCTTTTCCTGTTTGTAGAGAAGTTGTTCTTCTCTGAGTCTGCATGTGCACTGGAGCATGAAAGAAGAAAGAAAGAAACAATTTGCTGTACACTTTTTGTAGATACTTTGTTTTTCTCTACTGATCTTCTCTGTGAATCCCATCCAAACCAGAGGCTTTTCTTTAGCAGTCCGTCTGGTCCAGAAGCACTGATTTTACTCTCACTAAGAGTGAAATCAGCACAAGGACTTTTATACTTCATCACCTTACTGTGACATCATAAAAAGTGTATTAAACCTTTTCAGTTTTTGTGTGTGTGTGTGTGTGTGTTTTAAATAATTATTTATTTGTAGTTGTAAATTTTTTTTCATGTAAAATTTGTTAGATCTAAGTTGTGAAAATTAACATAATATTAACCCGTATGTAAGAATTCCAGCTGGAACAGTTGGATCCTTTCTTACTAACCCAGACCTCAAAATCCAATATGGCTGCCAGTCATGCAAAACTCTCAAAGCAACATTTTTCAATCAGAATAAGAATAGTTTATTGATCACCAGGGGGAAATATTCTTCTACATTGATGGTAAAAGCATTATTATTATTATTATTATTATTATTATTATTATTATTATTATTATTATTATTATTTTTCTGCTACATGTACTCCTGTGTTTGACCAGTGTGTTGTGGAGTGGGTGGGAGACATTACCCAAAATTGCTTGCAGCTTTGACAGCTCCTCTGTCGACACTCCCATCAGAGAGTCAAACTCCACATCACTGGCCTTACAGATTAGCTTTTCGAGGTTTGCAAAAAGGAAACAAGTCATAACTTACCCATGTTAAATATTTTCAGGACAGGAAGGACAGATTTCTTATACTAGTTGTCTCTGGCTGGTTTAGTTTAAGTCTTCTGATGTTGCCAAAGTTATATAATAGCTGTACTGAATTCTGGTTTGAACCAGTTAGTGGCCTGATTGATAACCTTTTTGAGTTTGTTTTACATTATCACACTGCAATGTTACAGTGCGCCCCTCGTATTCATGGGGATTCGGAACCACAGCCGCCTGTGAATAGTTCAATCTGGAAATACTTAAGACCCCCTTTAAAACACCTAAAACTGCCTATTTTAACAGTCTAAACATCAAATATACCTTAGTATGCATTAATAAGCACAGTGGGAACCATCTTAGCACTACCGTAGAAGGTAGTCTTTATTTCCTCTCTTGGGGGTAGAGCCAATAAGCATCAAGGGAAATAATGTTCTCAAACTGGTTGTTTTGCAAGTGCCAGTCAGTAGCATGTCAAGTAGGATGATATATTCCAGATTCCTGAATTGCATTTTCATAGCTATAGTATGAAAATGCTATGAAGAAATCCACAAATAATTTGGAATTGTATTCCAGAGATAAATCTGCAAGTACTGAATTGCAAATAGGTAGAGTCCGCTGCATACTAAAGAACTGCAAGGACAGTATGTTGTACAATAGGTATATAAAATCACTAACACACTCAACCTTACAGTTCTGTAATTATTAGTCTATAAACCCTTTGGTACCAACTTTTATTCTTAATCCCATTGCTTTTTGGTTCTACTAATACTGAGGTGCAAAAAGCTGCTGTCAAACCAAGTGACAGCAGCTTTCAACATGCTGAGAGTGAGGAGGGGATGTTCACAGCCTACAGGCAGGATCCCAAGGCTTGGTGGATTCTGTTTGGAAAGCATCGAGCTTAATTTGTTTGTACAAACTGGAAGAGCCAAAACATCCCCGTGTAACTCCTGTGTTTCAGACAAGGTCAGAACTGCAGGTCTAATTACCTTAGCTTTAACCTGATGAAGAAGGACGTCAGCTTTGAAGTTCACACATTTTGCATCTTGAAACTAAAACATGGTATGAAGTCATTCCCACAACCTGATTCAGAGGTAAATGATAGAAGTCATCATCACTTGTTCCTGATTCCAAGCCTGCATACGTTTTTTTTTATGTTCTCTCGATTGAACAATACATCCTTTTGTAGATTATTGTTAATTTGTTTGTGCTTATCTTGTGAATAACTGATTCCAAAATGTTTTCTGAGCAACACTAAAGTACTCCAAATACCTTGCTCCACAGTTTGAGACCATTTTATTAGAAGCCCATCCCTCTGCTTTGTAGCCAAACTTAATATCTTCCTTCCAGTTTCAGATTGCAAAGGTCAAAAGATAATATTTATGGCTTGTTTGACTGTGCCTAATGAACTTCCCAACGTCTCAATGAAGCAAGTTAGTTGCCTCCTTCTCAATGAAGTGGTCTTTTCCCCCCTCTGCTCTCACAGACAAACAAAAACAAAACAACAAAGAGAGGCGGTGCATGAAGGAGCTCACATGCTGTCCATTGAGTCTCCAGTCCATCAAGACCATTCAACAGGCTGCATAAAACAGGCATGCTGCTTAAATACCTGACAGTAAGAAAAGAGACAAAAACAAAGAGAAAGAGGGGGGGACAATAGGCAAAATAAATAAGACAGCCCCTGTGACTGATGTATATAGATGGTGCCGAAGAGTCACTGACAATTCAAGAAATGTGGCTGTGGTCACAAAAGACGGCTGGAAAATACTGAAGGAGCTTGCTGGGCACATTTTTCAGTCCTTTCCCACTTGGACCCCCTTTTGAGTCTTTGTCCCGGTCCATGAGAGAAGTCAATCACAGCCCTTGGTTGCAGATTCTTTCTTTTGCTTTTCTTTCATGGGGTCACTCCTACACTGTATTTGCATAACTAATTGAAGACAGAATTTCAGCAAAACAACACATTATTTTTCTTTTTCTTTTTTTAAAAAGAGTTACCACGCAGGGTCTTTCTTGTCATACCTCAATAAAGACGTTACTATCATTTTTGTCCAAAAGTACGGCGACATCAAAAGACGAGTGGAAAGGAAAGATAAATACTGGGCAATCATTAAAATCCATATTTATGCAGCCCAATTTTCTGTGTGAGGCAGTTCAATGTGTTGGTTAGTTGGCTCCATTTGATCTGTGCAGCAAAAGGAGATGTCTGAACCTCCGGGGCTTGTGATCCCAGGCTAATGCATGGGCAAAAACAGTCAATTATATTGTAAATTATGGGGAGAGGGGCGTTAAAAATGTTTGATAGGCACAGCTTTTTAGAGGTTATAGAACTCTCTGGAACACACACACACGCACACACACACACACACACACACACAGAGACAAAAAAAAAAAAGGTAGAATAAACAGGTTGGATCAGTGAGCATTTGGAGACTAAGAATTCTCAGCGCTGACATTTACTATAGCAAGGTAATCACACAGTTTGAGCACCGCTGCAGCTCTACACAAGCAGACAAACAACCTTAAAATACCTCACCCTCCTCACAAACACAACAACAGTGACACAGGAGTTTTTTTTAGAGACTTTACAGAGCAAAGTTTACATCAATGTCTCTACAGTTTGATGGTTGTCTTCGGCTCCTTTTCTGTCACAGGGAATACGCCTAACAGTGAGATATTGTTTAGCTCCTTTTATTTCCCAATTCCAGGCAAGTAAACCCTCTGCAGCACAGACTCCCTCCGTCTTTAATAAAGCCCCGAAAGATTTCAAGCTTCTCCACTCAAAAGACTCTCTCCTCTCTAAAAGTAACAGAAACAGAGTTAACTCTTTTTTTTTGGATGGGAAATGTTTGCATGTTAGATCTAAGGACTGAGTCCATAATTCTCCCAAAGTGTTAGCTTTAAATCAGACTGTATGTGCCCTGGGGTTGTGCTGAGAGCATTTATGTGCTAAGGTGCTCAAACCACGTCTGCATCCTAATGTGTGTTTGGAGCCCAGACACAGTTTGGAGGTTATAAACCTTAAGTGTCTTATTATACAATACCTTGCAAAAATATTCACAAACTTACATTTTGACACCTTACCACCACATAGATCAATGGACTTTATTGAGATTTTTGGTATTGGACCAAGACAAAGTTGTGCATAATTGTGACATGGAAGGAAAATTATATAGGCGAATTATAAGTATGCATTTAATAATATATATACCTGTAATGCATGCCAAGCAGCCCCTATGAGAAAATACATTGTGAAACCACATCTTGCTGCAGTTACAGCCACTAACAGTGTATGCCTGAATTTCATTTTTTGCCCATTTTCCTTTGTAAAGTTTGTAAAGTAGTTCAAACTGGGCTGACTCTGTTTACTGTAATTTTCCAGTCTTGCCACAAGTCCTCAATCTGGACTTTAACTGGACCAATTCTAACACCTGGATATGCATTGATTCAGACTATTCCTCTGTAGCTTTAGCTGTTTGAATATACATTAACTCTTTTACAAGCTTTAAAATGTTTTATTTGATGAGTATTTAGCTCCAACCACTAACCTCTAAACTCTCATAAACATTCTGGTCTGCTGAAATATTGATGCTGCCACCACCATGCTTCTTTATATTTATGCATATTAATAGTAAAGCATATACGGCTGGACTTTATTAATTATGTGACTTGTGATGGCACTTGGTTGTACTGGATTTCATTTAGGACGATCAAAGTTAAGGGTACTGAAAATACATGGAACACTTTTCAGAGTTTTATTTTATTGGAAACAATTTTCAAAACTAAATAAAAAAAAATCCTGCCAGTTAACAATTAAAAACTAAAAACTACTTTATATTGGTTTATCACAAAAAAATCCCTCCAAATACATAACAAATGTGAGTTATGACTACAAAACTATAAAAAAGTTCTAGGAAATGAATTCTTTTGAAAACCAATGTTAGTCTACAGACACAACCCAAATGTCTAACCACCATCATTGCATTATAATTACTGCAAAAATTATCCAGGGTAGAATAACTCCACATATTAAAGCTTCGCTGAGCTACGTTTGATTCGTTCATTTGGGTGCGCCTCATAGAAATAATCTGAAATTGAAATTTGCTACAGTGACCAGTGGGCAAAAACTAAATAATGGTTAATTCTCTGCTTGAGGTGGCATATAGATGAGTAATCATCTGTCATAATCTTTGCAGTGTTTTCCAGTAATGGAATAGATATTATGTTATTTCTTGCATGATGAGACGTGGTCGGCTCTTCCTTTGATCTTGTGCACTCACCAGGAAGAGGCAGATTAAAAGGTTTGTGGATTCAAAATAAACCTTGAATTGGTTTTTGGGGAAGCGCTAAAGTAAGAGAAAAAAAAGGAATTAGTTTTATGCAGAACACTCTGGGCATATGTGCACATGATATTGACAACTGTATCACACTCATACAACCTGGTAAACATGCCTGATGCCTTCATTTGAAATGCTTTTCCAGGGAAACTGGTGCAGATTTCTGAAGAAATCACGTGTTACCTGAAAACCCATACTTCTAGTTTATGCTTTTACATGTGCATAGAGATCACAGTCCATAAAATAATAAGCATGTCTTTTGGTCATATTGCTGTGTGGTCAGGGGGAAGATGAGGGCTCCTTTTAGTGTAAGCTAAAATCAGGAGAAGGGGTGGGGGGTATTTGAAGTGTGCACAGAGAACTGGGTGTGATTGGTTAAATCTAGGGCTTCACAGAGGAGTTGCCTCTGGTACACGAAGAGGAGGAGAAGAGATATAATATTTTTCCTGTGGCATTTCTCCCCATACACGGAAAAAAAAAGATGGGCACTGGCGCTAGGCTGGAACGTGATCATAGGCCAGCATAAGACCAGAGAGCTCCCCATTAAGGTTTTGGGTTATAAACAGCATCTGTTTCAAATGGGGCTAAGACTACAGGAGCACTGATTCCCATTTCCCGCTGCCTGTTCCACAGATCTGGCACAAAGCATGAAGCCTCTCTTCTTCTCTCCCAAGCGCTTCCGCCGTCTCATCTCATTGCTTCTCTATTCTCCCCCTTCTTTAGAGTTTTATATGCCTCCTGCTCATTATGGCTCTTTTCTTTTAAAAGAAAAGGATTTATTTAGCGCATAAAGAGAAAGAAATGATGCTCAACACAGCGTAGGCACGCATTCTGGTTTGGGGGTTTTTGTGCCTTAATTTATCAACCATTGAACTGACAATGTAAACCATAAAATTACAAGGATTCTAAATCTTTTATTATCTCTTGAAGCACAACATAATGAAACCTGGGTATTCCACAGGGAAAATGAATGGCCTGTAGCCCATTGAGAAAAATAGTAGCCATTGTATTTTTTTTTTTATTATTATTTCAGGTTATCATTTTTATTTTAAGGTAACTATTACTGTTATTGCCTCATACTGACTCTGACAGCTGGGGTCAGTTGTAAAGCTCCTCTGTGAGGCAGGATGTTGCCCTCTGCTGGACAAGTTTTATAAACGCTTCCCCCATCTCAAATTTCCCTTCGGTCTAACAAACTGGTGATTTGGTCTCTAATACAGACATCTCAGGTTTTAATATATTCTTTTTTATATTTTTTTTATTCAAGATTATGCTGAAATTATCATTTATAAACACGCTATTGTGACATTTAAATTGAAATGCAGCCACAGTATATTTGTAACAAGTGTTTTGCATTCATCCTGGGACATTATCACGCTCGCTCGAGACAGGCTTAAGTGTCTTCTGTTGAGAGTAAACAGGAAGTGAGTTATATTTACACCAAGTCCTCACTAATCCTTTCTCTGAGGACTAATATCATTGGGGACAAGCATGAAACTGTTTTTGGCATGTTGCCACTTCAAATAACTACTTCAGCCTGCTTTGTCTTGTTTTAACACCAACGGACATCTGGGTCTGCGAGCTGAAAATATCTGACAAAATACAATATTTAGACTTAATTTGCCACCAAAAAGGAGCGGTTTTGCTGAAATTTGGTGCATGGATGCTGGTGAGACGTAATGTAGTTGATTTCAAACTGAAAGGGTGGTGAGAGGGAGGAGACAGGTCTTTGTTCCATGCTTGTGGAGCATGTGTGCAGAGCTCTAAGCCGCACCTATCGAGCACTGCGTGGCAGGAATGACGCCCCTGGAGTGAGAGAAGGAGAAAACAGGCAGAGAAATAAAGAGCTTCCAGAAAGAATAAAAAAATCACTTCTTTGTCTGTTCAGAAATGACATGACACAAAGTTTCTGCTTTGTTCCCCGCTTTTTACTATGTGACAGCTGAGCTGCAAGGGAAATTTGTATGGGGGGAGAACGTATGTGTCGTCAGCCGCTCTTTTTCTGTTTTTCTGTCACTCGTGTCAAAATGAGCTTTTGCGAAACACATTTTTACCCCTTCACTTTTCTTCGAATCAACCAAAAGACTTGGGGGAAATAAAAGGACTCCAAATTTCATTTAAAGGACTTTCTGACAGGTCTACATCACGCTAATGGATTAGCCATGATGCTTGGCACAAAAGGTTGAGTGAGGACTAGCTTACACTGTCATAGGACACACTGTCTGGACAGAGATAGGCCAACAGATGGTCACCTGGATTAATGGAGTCAATTAATTCATCTCATTATGTAATTAAGGATGGACCCTGGTGAGCAGAGAGCGCCGGGCTGGCCTTCCTAAGATGTTAAGCATCTTATTTTTTCTTACAGGAAAGCTAACTGGAAAATCTTAATATACATTTTTACAAAAGTTATTTTCTGTTCTTCTAAAAAATAAATATCCACATGCTTCCAGGTGTTTAAAAAAGTTTACTAGTTCTTCAAACAATCCCTTCTTTTTGTCATTAAAAAAAAATCTTTCTTTGGAAATGTTAACTTCCTTTAGAGCATTATTGAATGTCCTACAATTTTCCGAGTAGGTCAAACTCCACTTTTTGCAAGATCGGTTTTGTCCACAAGAGGGAGCGTTGGTGCAGCTCTTCTGACGTGGGCTCCCACACAGAGAAGATCTAAGGTGAAAGGAGTGTTTCGAGGGCACAGCTGATGAAATGTCGGATCACAGTGTGGAAAGGATGACATGAAAGTGTAGACATCTAACTATTCACTGCCTGTCTTCCTTCCCCGAGATCTGTGAACACTTCCACTGCATCTGGATTCAGACAGAATTAAATAGTCGTCATTGTGGGGCTTCCTGTGTCATTGCAGTTGCCTCTCTAAGTGTGTGCTTGTTTCCATTTGAATTACTTTGTAAGTTCTGTATTTACTCATCTGGTGAGGCTTTATGAAGAATTTCCTCCCTGAGACAGTAAATGAGTGATGTAAGACGGTTTCCTGTCAGAATCATTGCAGCCAGTCTGAAGCTGTCAATAGTTTTCTCATGTTTCAATTATAAATAACCATCTCTTTTGTTGTGATGAAAGTTCCCTCGCAACATGTGTTAAGAAATGCAGATAAGTTATAAATTATTAGCAGACAAACAATTCACGGTGGTATTATATGAAGTGTACAAATAAGAAAATGAAATATTTTATTTGTGAAAAGAAAACCCCAGAGGATTTAAACTCTAATACACATTTGTCTGCAATGCCAACCCAAAATTGAGTTATTCACTCAACATAATTTTATTTTGAGACACACTGACTGCTTAGCATTACAAATATTATACACTTTGGAGGGCTATGGAGATGTGGGTAAAGTTTTGTACATTATTCACAAGGAACCTTTGGAAGAACGCCTAAAACTCGTTGATTTATTTGCAAACTATTGAGCTTTAAACGTGACCCCAGCTCAGGTTTTATAATATGACTCCCTTAAAGTCATTTATAAATTATGATGGTGTTACTTACTATGTATCTAATTGTTGCATTTACAAATATTTGGGTAACTACTCCAGCAGGGAGAATTAAGAAGTCGCAGCATCCTTTACTCTAACACCCCTAAATAAAATCCAGCCCAACCAATTGCCTTCAGAAGATGCATATTATGTAAATGGAGTCCAACGTTGTGTCATTTGATTTAATTCACATTATAAGTACAGAGACCCTGTGAAGCTCTCCGAGAACAAACAGCATTATGTGACGGAGGAACACAGCCAACAGGGCCAGGAATAACAGAACAGAACCTCAGAAGAAATTAGACTGGGCCTGAGGTCCACCTTCATGAAGGAACCCCAAAAACTAGCAGCAGGAGCTGCAGTAGGGTGATTTAGATCAAAGCACATTCATATGCTAGAATAGCTTAGTCCAAGTCTGGATCTAAATCCAAATGGGGATCTGTGGTAAGACTTTAAAATCACAGATATTCTCCATCTAATCTTACTGAACCTGAGCTACTTTTGCAAATACAAAGAAAAGGGGGAAAAAAATAAAAGAAATGTGTCTCTAGATATGTGATACTGACAGAAACAGCCCAAAGGACATGCAGGTGTAATTGCTAGTAAAGGGTGGTTTTACAGCGTATTCCTAAACACACCTGGGTGCCACACTTTTCAGATTTTTATTTGTTTAAATAGTGAAAATCATGTGTCGTTTCCCTTTAACTTCACATCACTTTGTATTGAACTATCACATCATATCCAAATGAAATACATTGAAACATGTGCAATGTGGGGGAATGCACATAATAAAATAGCCTTTTCAGAATCCTTCAGGGGTCTGGATGGTAAAAGGCAAAGCAGAAAAATAAGTTTGCCTGAAGGTGTTGTGATTGGGGCTCTGATCTCAGCCTTATTGTCACTGAGTTTTGTATAAAGTCTAGTGGACCTTTGCTCTTAAGAATACCAGAAAGCAAAGCCATGCTTTAGTCACTATGGCACGTTATGAACGCGTGTATGAACATCTCTGTGTTGGACTGAGTGAAAAACTCTGGTAATGCTGTTCAGAGGATCTTATTTGTGCTAGTTTGGTTGAAGAAGCAAAGATACTGAACAGCCAAAAACCTCTCAAAAAGAGACTTTGGCGAGACATTACTCAGCAGGGGGCCTGGCCCGTGGGGGGTGTATGTCCGGCTGTTGACCTTTTGGACCCCCCATGAGGTTGGGGGTCACTCATACAAACACAGAGGCACACACACACACACATACAAGCTTTTAGTAATCTCAGCTACTCCTATTAATTGCCACTGTGTAATCTCTCAGGGTTTTCACACATCCCGGGAGCCGGTCCTGTGCTCATTTAATTTAATGTAGGCTCGTAAGAGCCGATAAGAGGCGGGACAGCAAAGCTGATCTTTCTTGTACACCACTGCCCCCCTTCCCTCTAACTCGCACCCCCACACTTCACTGAAGTCCATCCAGAACAGCATTCTGTCTAAGACAGGACTAATCTTGACACAAAATCCAGTCTGCTTACAAACTGTCAAATGTCTAAGAGCTGTGTTTCATCTGAATCTACTAACCTCTCCTCTTGCTGACCCTGTGAAGATGACCTTTGGGGAACGACCAGATTAGACAGCCTGTCTCGCCCCCAGCATGTCTCTGCGGCCTTGAGCTCCTATATGGAAGAAGCAAAGACCTTACTGTCATGCGGCTGCTTGGGTGTGTCGCACACCCTTAGCTGCATCGCGTTTCCTACATCAAAGAGAGTTCGGGTTTTGTACTCATCCCTGAGCCAAGCTGGCATCTAATGGGGAATTTAGTTCTCACTGGGGAGTGCAGGAAAATAAGGTTAGTGAAGCACACTAGGAGGTTAGAGGGGTGGAGGAGAGGAAAGGAGACAAGGCGTCATGGGGTGGCACCAAATTTACAAACTGTATTTTTAGCTTGCAGTGTTCAAAGACAACCAGTGAGGTGCTGTGCTTAAACACATCAGACTTCACTTGGCATGCAAACCTAATCACAGCTTGAAAGTGTTTACCTGACCCAGGAAGACAGGTTGGAAAGAAAATGTGTCTTCCTGTTTGTTTTTTTATCTAAATGATGCACGACAAGCGTGTTCGCTAACCCCCACATCTCCCTGTGAAGATGTTTCTGCTGGTGAAATTAGACTATGAATATGTTACTCTTTTATACAATACTGCAATATACATGTTATCACTGTTATCATAGAAGGGTGGATACACTCACTGACTTTATTACATTTGTTTAATGGCTTGTTAACATAAATAGA
The DNA here is from genome assembly GCF_904066995.2 of Poecilia reticulata. NCBI lineage: Eukaryota > Metazoa > Chordata > Actinopteri > Cyprinodontiformes > Poeciliidae > Poecilia > Poecilia reticulata. Next base: position 26,028,334 of record NC_088839.1, read on the forward strand.
GGCTGAACCAATCACATGGCAACAACTCTCTGTACTTAGAAAGTTAGATTTGGTGAAGGTGACCTGCTAGGGTTCCATGTGAACACCGCAATGAGGAAGAAAAGGAATTTTAATGTTTTGCCAGAACCAAATTCACAATCACCACAATCAGAGGAGGGTCTGAATATAAGAAAAGATTCAGGAAGGAGCATCTTAGTGGATAAAAATGCGTTGTTGAGGAGAATGCAGACTAGTTTAATGATATTTATTTAATGATACAGCGTTTAAAGAACAACAAATGGGGAACTAAAGTGCTTCTCAACAGATAAAACAGGGAACATAGATAAAAATAACATTCCTCAGAGCACAAGTCAAATCTGGATAAACTGGACAATCAATGTCCAATTTCCTTCGCTATTTTGGAGCATTTGGTCAGCTGACTTAAGGGAACAAGATGGAGAGAATGGTTGCAGCAGGTTGGACAAATGCTGGAAACTTGAAAACAAGTAAAATAACTGATTGAAAGAAAAGACTGTCAGTGACTGGCATCAGAGTTATGTGCTCTTGTTTCTTTATACATGTTGAAATCATTTAGTCTCTTTGAAGGCATAACGAAGTAACCTCACTAATTCCTGTTAAAAGTAAGTTGTAGTCATTCAACAAGGAGGATATAACACATATTGTAAAAGGGCAGTAACTCAAGAAACCCTTTGCTAAAGCAAAAGATTATTCAGAATACCTTCCCTGAATGTACAACATTTCAAAAGTTGAAACAAAACTACAGGCTCACCAAAACGGGATGGCAGATTTGAAAAGCTTCAAAGTCTGAAGAGTTTCAGTTTCATTTCTAAATAGTATTGTTTCAGTTTTTTCAAATTCAAAATATAGATCCATCTTACTGTGCAAGAACAGCTAATGATAATTGTGTAAAAGTGTAGTTGATGATATTTTTGGCACACCTTGGGCTCTTAGTATTAATTAAGCATTGTTTAAACAGCCTATTGTTGCTGACCAGGTAAAATCCTATCTGCCATCTGACTGGCTACCTCCAGCCAGATAATGCTTCATGTCACAAAGCTGAAATAGTTTCTGGTGTCTTGAACATAATCATGAGTTCACTGTACTCCAATAGCCTGAATCCACTAGAGCATCTCATCATGGATGTCCCAGCAAATTGTTGAATTTATGCTTTGAAACAATAAAGCAGTTCTGGAGGTAAAACTCAGTAAGGTGTGGTTACAGAGTGTAGATATCATGCAACTTTAAGAAAGGTTTAGTAATTAAAAATGTCTTCACTTTGGTCTTAAGTAAAGAATATGTTTGTAGATGGCAGTACCATCCTGAATAGGATTAAGTCTGAACAGAAAAGATGCACAGATGGATGGGTGGTTGGATGGGTGGGTCGATGTCGCAACATGAATTTGTTACTTTTGTCAGCAGATGGCAGCATTGTACACCAAATACAATAGAGAAAAACAGAACCAACTTAATTAATTCCAACCTTTTCCAGTTGATGTATTTATATCCAAACCTTGTTTTTTGCTGTACAAACGCTTTTCAAAGAGGTTTTTTCTAAGCTCATATAATAAGACCAGGCATGCTTTGACAGAAGTCTCCTGGGAGAGTCCCCATGCACACTTCTGTCCCCCTGTCATTTCACTCTAACAGCATCTGATCAACGCCCATGAAGACACGCTTCAAAATATTGCTTAAAGAGTTTCAAGGCCTTTGCTGTAGACACACTAGCAAAAAAGGAGCGGTGTGTTTCAGTTGTCCTTTCACTCAGTATCTCAGCACTTGAGCTGAACAGAGTCTAATATTATTGAGAGTTGAAACTTGGATCCCTGAGGCCATTTAGTCCTAAAGAGTCTTTACTTGCTCTTGTATCTTATCACACTGGCTGGGTAATGACTGCTCAGTGTGAAATGGATCTGCATGATAGGCTATAACTCCATGGGGAACATTTCCACTTGTGAGGGCTAGCTAAGAGTCTGACTGTTAAAGTGCTCATACAGACTGTGGCTGGATGGCACCCTTAAAAATTAAGGAGCAAAAAAACTCAGGACTTCAATGAAGAGCTAAAGTAATGTGGTTGAATGAGTGATTACTGGGTTAAAACAGACAAAAAAAAATCTACTTAATTTCAACACACAGCCGTATGTTACTGATCCACTTAAATTTAAAGTATTTTAAAGTTTCCGTGTGTTTCTTTTATAAACAGTCGAATAACTTTGCCCCATTTGTGCAACACTTTAGTTTAGCCACCATCACACATGTTTGTTCCTTTCCCTATTGCATTATCTCCTCAGACATACTGTACAGTTCCATGTCAATAAATTGAAAAAAGTAATTATTTCACTAACTCAGCAAAGTTAAACACATTAGATAAATTACAGAGACTAGTGTTTTCAAGCCTTCATTTATGTTAAATATGATGATTTTCCACTAAAAGTTAATGAAAATGTAACACTTAAGATGAGAATATTACATCAGAGCAAGAAAAACACTTTTAACACAGAAATGTGGGTGTAATGCCTGAAGGTTATTATTTTAAGGTACTTATAATTTGACAAATGAGCCTCATCGGAACACATGTTCCAATTTACTGAAATGTACTTTTAATTGGACCTGTTCTATCGCTCTATATTACCAGGGAGCCATTTATTTACATTTTGATAGCATTCAAAGCTGTTTCAAAAGTGCTTACATGTATTTTAATTTTCAATCTAAAAAAGTTACATTTTTACCAGCAGTTGAAGGATTTTTACTTTTTTCGACAACAGCACAGTTAAAGGGAGACTTCATGTCTGGCGGTTCTCAGCGTTGTAGGTCCGGCCACAAATAAGGCTACAAACTGAGTTATCAATAATTTATAGAAACAGAGAAAATAGATGCTGGTATTCGCATTTTATCTAACTGGTTTTCATGAAAACTTCAACAGTAGAAGTAGGATGTCTACAGATTACTTACGATTGCACTTTAATCAGTTGAATCAATTTGAAACAAAAAGGTCTTACTCTGGATTTATGTAGTTTACACACTGTGGGAGATAGAAAACCTCAAAGAAACTCCTGAGTTTAGTCCATCCATCTTTTACATAAACATCCCTAACATTATTTCCCCTGGTTTGGAAGTTTATAGGTTCAGGCACCATTTCTTTATGTTATACACTGTAAACATGCGAGGAAGATTAGAGTTTGCAGGTTTGGTCAAACCCTCTTGAATTACTAATACTGGGAACTGAACCACCACCTATTTCAACCTCTTGTAAGTAAGTAACCTGGGACACCAGGAGGATCATTTCTCCTGCACCTTATAGTAATTATTTTCCTAGTGATTCTATGTGACACAACATTCTGGAGCACATCTGTTGTCTCTGTAAACCTGCAGTTTTGCACACACTTCCTACAAAATCATTCACAGGATGATTCACACTTTTCAGCTGTGGAAGGGCGAAACGTCCCCCTGTGGTTCATGTCTTGACATGTTGCCTCTACCCACTTCTTTTCTTCCTGATCTAGGAAACATCCACGCTGTTCAGCTCAGAAGGGACTCTTATTAATGAGCTGTCAAAAACCAGAGTTTGATCCTGACGTGGTGCACGCCCCCACATACGAGACCTCAGGAATATCCTTAATACATCAAGATAATCAATCTCGTTTAAAATGTGAAGATTGATTTCAGAAGTGCTCAGAAGTTTTAAGGTTTATATAAAACATGATTTTGGCAACTTGAAGTCTGAAGTTGTCAGCCTCCAGATTTCTCCACAGATAAGCCATGCTCTGATTATATAACAAAGAATATGTGAGAAGACAAAAAGGAGCAGGCTCTCCATCCCAGCTCTCTGAGATTATCACTGACTGTGCAATTGATCAGAGATAAAAGAAAATCTGGTTGACCTGTAAGGGCTTTTTAGAAGAGCGATAAATGCTACGTGAAAAAATATGACAAAAACGGTCCATGAGGACTTAAAGTTGAAAGTTTGCAGTTTTTGTGTTATTTGGGGTGTCTCCATAACCCCAACTCAGTAATGTAGAGAAAATTGTAAATCTTATAATAATCGTTATTTCATTGATAAGTTTGAATTGAGTGTTTGAGGAGAAAATTTTAATACACTTTGAATTACAAGAAAAACATGAAATGTGATCCATCAGTTTGTGTAAAAATAAGACTTTCAGTTACAGAATAGAAATATCCCGGTAACACTTTATTTGAAGGGGTGTGCATAAGACTGACATGACTCTACATGACATAACACCTGTCATGAACATAAAGAAGTCTTTATGAATGTTTATGACTGTTGTCATAAAGTGTAATTCGGTAAATAATGACACTTTTAATGCAAAGTTTCTCTAAAAGTTTAATTAAAAGTCCTTTAAAAGTGCCAACTTTGCATGATTTTGTAAATTATGATAATTTAATGCAAAGTTGGCATTTTTAATGCAACTTTTAGAGTTCATGACAGATGTTATGTCATGTTTATGTCAGTCTTATGCACACCCCTCCAAATAAAGTGTTACCAATATTGCTTATTGTCCCACAGTGGGGAATCCAGGTGTAGCAGCAACATTGAGGCACACGAAGACAAAAAAGTATTAAAATACATAAAATGAAACAATCAAAATTAAGAAAAACGTACTTTACATTAATGACAAGATTATAAGTTAAACATACTGTTCAGTTGTCAGAAATATCATACTTTGATCAAAAGAATGTGAAACTTAGCAGAATAATTTGTCTTTAAAATGTGTATTTGTGTATCATAAGACAACATACAATGTATAAAAACTAAACACAACAAATGTTCAAATGACAGTTGAAGGTTTATTCAAGATGAGCAAAATTGTGCTAATAACAGCCAGGATATAAACACTTGTTGAGTTTGTTGGGAGCCGTTATGGTTCGTCTAACATTTACTGGGAGAAAGGATATATTATTTCACTCCTTATTGCATTTAGGATGTAGCAGCCTAGCATACGGAGGGGAATGTACCTGTATTAACATTTAAGTCTAGCTGCAAATACAATGAACTAATTTGACATATTTGTTGCTTGTATCTGGTTTCAAGAATTACTGTTTTTGAGGTAAAGTCACTTCATTATGTGGGTTGCGCTGCCTTTTGCCTTTAGAATTGTATTCATTCTTCGAGATATGGATTCACAATGTGTTGGAACATTCCCCAGAGATTTTTAGCTACATTGGCATGCCAGCATTGTACACCTACCTAGAAAATAATCCTCTAATCATTTCACCACCAGCCTTAACTGAGCTGTGTTTTTACATTGTTTGCGCCAAATTCTGGTTCTACCATCTGAAATGTTGCTGTGATGCCAGACTGACTCCTTCTATGCCTTGTATTCACAGAGTCAACTATTTTTCAATCTGTTATTGTTATATTTTGGTAAGCTTATGAGAACTGTTTGCTAGGTTTCTGTTTGCGGTCCATCTGCTTTATGATTCTACCTGTTGTATGTTCAGAGATGGCCTTAGAAATACCCAGGATGTAGTTATATCAACTCAGACCAGTCCACTCATTCTCCTCTGACCTCTGTGATTAACAAGGTGGCTTTGAACACACAACTGTTTTCACTTTCTCTGATCATTCCTTAACAAAAGAGATCTCATAAAATCATCAGTTTCTAACATACTTAGATACTCTCATCTGGTGTGATAACTTTTAACCTATTCTGAGACTCAGTTTGAACATCAGCAATACATTTTCATGACTGAATGACATCAGTAACTCCAACTTGATTGGATTTTTCAATATTTGCATCAATAAACAACTGAACAGATCAGTGTCTGGTGAGTGCATACATGGGAGAAAATTCCCTGTACATATTTCTGTTCTAACCGAAAGAAGATACCTCTCTCGTGCCTTTGTACTTGAGCCAGAGTTTATGACACATCAGCTCCCCCAGGACTCTGGTTTATAGGCATATCTGTGTCTCGTAATCATGGTGTGTCCTCTTGGGAGAAGGGAGGTTTAGGGGTTAAGTGCTGTCAAAGGTTAGGACAGGGTTAAAGCCAAGCCTAGCATGACTGGGGGAGTAAATCACCAGGAGGGAGCAATGCAGCACAGAGAAAGGAAGCATCAATCTGCAGGAAGAAGAGACAAGAACTTCACGCTCCACCTGATGCAGAGACGGTTGTAACAAAAAGACTTGTCACCTCTTACAGCAATTTGGTGGAGATGGAAAGAGAGACAAGAGATGCTATCAAGAGATGCTCTACCTGAGTTCTTTGGTGTTCTCCAAAGAACTCGAAAGGCTCCAGTGTGAACTCCTGCATCGTAAATTTCCACCCGTAAATCTGTAGCTACAGTTCCTGCTTTGGCTGAAGGACTTCTTGATGAAAGCTGACAGATGAAGCAAACCTTAACTGTTTGTGATAAGAGCTGAGGTGTACTTAATAACAAATTGTTCGTTTTTGAAGAGGACAAGGAAAAAACAAGATTTACAAAACAGTTCATTATTCAAAATGAAACAATGTTCATAAATTCTCAAACCTTTTTACCCATTAAAATCTTGGAACAGAGGCAGAAAATTAAGTTTTCCACAGAACATTGAACACGTTGGTGGGGGTTTGGCACTCTGCCGTGACAAAAGAACAAAAGTGGTTCAGCTCATCCACATCATTTCTTTTTATAGGCATAAAGAGAATGGTACCTGTTTAATGGTTGAAATTGTTTCAATTATATAGTCAGCTATTAAAACTTTTAGAAAACTTCACTTTTTGAGAAAGTGTACAAGTTGGGAAAAAACAAAAAACTGACCTCACCCAAGTTTCAGACTTCCAGTCTGCTCTCTTTCCCCCCATCATGTGGTGCCTGATCCTCCCACAGGATCAACCTCCTTCTCAGTGTCTCCCACTGTGGCTTCTTAGCTGCTGTGCCTGTTGTCCTGGGTGGCATGAATTAATGATAACAGCAGAGGCTTCACAGACCAGGCTCATCCATTACGTAACCCAGACAGGTCTGCTGCAGCTTCGCACGGTTTCTGACACATAACGCACAAGAACAGTACTCTGCTGCACTAACTGCAGCTGACCCCTTTGCCCCTCGTTTCTGCTCCCCTCCTTCATCATTTTATCATACGACACATGGTGTTGCCTGCATGAAACCAAATATTTGACCTATGAGGTGGAAGTTACGTATAGTAATACAAAAGTTGGCTATAGTAGCACTGCAGGTTACCATTGTGAACTTGGTTACTGTCATATTAACTCATGTGAAGCCAGCTGGTCTCAAATGATCAAATTATATTGTGTTTATGAGAACAACATTATAAGTATGCCTACACTAATTTACCAGGGGGAGAAAGAATTTTCTGCAAAGCTGCAAAATAAATGATGTCCTAATCAACAACATAATTTTCGTACTTCTGCACAGTTTTATTTAACTGTTTGTACTTGTTTTCAGATTTTATATGACAGATCAAGTCAAGGTAGCACAACCTTTCACCATCAGCTTTGCTCCTCTAAATAATTATTTTTTGCCACTTCAGTCATTTTCAATGGAGAGCACATGTTAATATGAGTCTGATTCTCCACTGTTTTATGCACCAAACCTACCTTAATGTCTCCATAACATCATTCCTGGCTGTGTTTCTTGGTCTTCATGAGTTGTTTCTTCTCTACTCACCCACCTGAATCTCACTGGTGTCTATCTCCAGCAGTCATAGGTGAGAGGCGGTGTTCACCCTGGACAGGTTGTCATTCTAATAACAGCCTGTCTCTTAACTGAAGCCTTTACTGAACAGCTGGATTCACACTTAAATTAAGTTTCACTCAAGTGTTTTCTAACTAGCAGACATAAAGGTAGCTGGTTGGATTTTTTTTTCATAGCAGCACTCCTTCCAATAATTTTCTTTGTGAAATAAACCATATGATTGTTCTGCTTCACTCTAATGCACCTTGTTTTGGTCTCTCCTGCTACAAATCACGACAAAATCCACTGAGGTTTGCAGCTATATCAATGCAAATGTGGGAAAGTTCAAGTAGTATGAATATCTTTACAGGACAAAATCCTATTTTTAGTGCTCAGCAGTGAAAGCTTTACAGTTTTTACCATGAAATCTTTAGACCTCCTTTCACGTTTATTAATAATAAAATCGCTGCTCAAGCTGAGCTCAGTAAGATCTCTGACATCATAAACTGAGATTCACCAGTAAGAAAAGCAGTTTGTTAAATGTTTTTTTATTATCATTTTTACTTTATTATTATTTTGTTGTTAATAAATGTTTGTTGTGAACAATAAATTGTTCCAATTCAAAACAAATAAAAAGTGAAACAAAATCCTGCTTTATAGCATAATAAAATATTTAATTACCTCCTACAGAGTCTGCATTTTTTATTTTATGCAGCTCGTTTCATGATGCTTGCAGAAAAGAAAATGTTAGTTCATGGAACAAAGTTTCAACTGCTTTAAGAATGCAAGAGCAGAATGGTTGCAGAAAAGTAATATCTGAAAAGAAAACCTGCTGTAGATACTTCAGAAAAGTATTTTATATGTCAGAGAAATGAAAACCTTTGAACTGCATGCACCTGATGTTTTAATAACGGTAAAATCACAGTTAAAAATAGCTGTAGTGAAATAATTAGAATCAGTGTGCAATAATAACATGGAGAGTTCTGTTCTGTGGCGTCATTCTGTTTCACTGCACAGAATGTTCTGTGAAGAGATGAGCCCATGGACCTGGCGTACTGTCATGAGTGTTACTGGAACACAATGTCAGTTGCTTGTTTCAGCTGTAATTATGTGTTAAGCTGTGTAACAAACAGACACTTGCCTAACTTTTAGCAAATATTCTGGTGAAACTAATGTTTTTAAAATGCACAAAGTGACTTCTGTCATCCAGTATGTGTCCAAAATAGCATGCAATGGAGTCATGTGAATTGTTTAACACAGTGTTGGCAAAAACAAACTTGTTTGCTTGTGTTTGCTTCACAAAAGATTCTATTTAAAGGGGCAGTATTATATTTGTAGCACATTGTGCCATTTTATAGCAGAATCAAGTAACTGTTACCTTCAGTTGCAGTAAAATTGATGTACATCAAGCATAGCTTAAAATAAATTTGACTTTGCAATGTCACGCCTCTAAATTGGGTTCTGTGCCTTTAAGAAACTCCTGTTCTTACCAACACTCCACCTTTCTTAGAAGTGTTGGACTCAGAAGTTTTACATTCACCAAGTGCTGAATTATTGGTATCCATGTGACTAATGCATTACTTTAAATATATCAAAATCAACATTATTCCACGGCCATCAGTCTTTAATATTAAATCATATTGGAAACATGTGGGCTGGTGTGAAGAGATAAGAAGATAAGAGCACACCTATTGCAACGAGCAATATAAAGAAATTGTGCAAAAAGGAATAATCAGTGATTACACTCTATATCAGGATCTGCAATGTTAGTGAATAAGTGCCCTGTTCCTGTAAATTTTTGTTTTATTCCTGCTCCAAAACACCTGAATCAAAAGGCTGAATTATCCTTTTGGCATGTCAACAAATTTCACTTTGAAATTATGCTGCTGAAATAAAGATAAAAGTATTTTTATGACTTTTATAGGCTGCCAGTAAATGCTGTTGAAACTGCAAAAAGAAAACAGTCTTGGCCATAATCACTACATTTGAGTAGCTTCAGCTCCTAATACTGCACACATTTCTTTTTTACACCACAGTGGTACAATGTCCCACACTTCTTAGACATTTCAACATATTACTTTAGTTGCACGTTTTTCAGCTTGGGACAGCAAAACAGATTCTGAGATCACGATTAGTGATGTTTCTCTGCACACTAAGTGTTTTTTACCTAATTGTACCCCTCTTGTCTGCCTCCTTATCTGGCTTCAGGGATAAAGAGTGCTGTTAAAGCTACAGGAAACCTGTGATAGCCCATTAACGATAGATTAGCCCTACCATTTTAATTTCCTCTTTCTCTCTGTGTGAATTTGTCACAGAGTCAAAGGTTCAAGCTCCTAATCACATGCCGTTTGAATTATCGTCTTAGGAACGAGTCCCAGGCCAAATAACGTTACTTAATTTAAGATCTTCAAGCGTGCATTATGAAGTCCAGCAGTAGGAATGTTATATCTATCTATTTTCATTTACTTTGCAATTTGTTGCAAATTGTCAAAATAAGTTATGAACTCACTGGTTCATAAAAGCGGTTTCAGTTTGACATGTGTGGTTCAAAATCCTGAATTTCTTATTAATTTTGTTTATCTCCTGTGTTGTCAAAATGTATTTCTGTAACTTGTGAGCACGCAGCTTTCTGTGGTCACACAGCAGCACATACACACTGAAAAAGTGATTGTAATCCCTTCTGATTTGTGCCATGATGCCAAATTTGCACAGCTGTTAAAAAAAAGAGTTGGAAACGCTCGTCGAATTGCTCCAGCTGTAATGTAAGTGCCATGAATAGTTCATTGCAGTTCTCTTGAAGGCAGAAACATACCTTGCTGCCTCAGAAATACTGCTTGGCTCTACAGTGGGATCCCATCCAAAATTACATAACGCATCAGATTTGTGCTCTGCCTGCCAATACGGGAGCATAATGGAGCTCACACTGAATAAAATTCCTTCTTTCACATATGCCTACGCACACACAAACATTCTGTGTAAGTGCACAGTACATAAATATGCTTATGCATCCACTTCACTAGCAGTGACCACGCCACAACAATCTGAGTTCACTGATTTATTTAAAGAGAAGAGTGAAAGGGAGTATGATGGATCGGAAGATTGAGCTTCACTCAGAGGCCAGGGGAAGGAAGAGTGAGGGTGGTCCAACAGAGGGAACTTCATGGATGGTATTACATTGGACAGCCTAGGTTAAGAGACAACAAGGAGGAAAGATAAGGACAGAAAAAAGAGAAGAATGAAGTAAATGAACAAGAGCATCTGGTCTAACAGCAGGACTATGCTACTGGTTGTATTTTCTTCAATAAAGTTTTCCAACAAACATTTGGGGGCCTTGACAGAACATTTATATTTAAAATTGTATTAATTGATAATCAGGTGGACTCCTAGTTTTCTATTTAAACAACTTCCAAAAGCAAACTGGATTTTATTTATGGGTGTCAGAGGGTGGGGAATAGATTTCTTTTTTGTTTCAGATTTTTATTTGTAAAACAAATCTAAAAAACTATATTTTGTGACATCCTTCAGAATTGTGAAATACTTTGTGTTGATCTATCATATAAAATCCTAATAAAATACATTACAGGTTGTGGTAGTAATGTGACCAATTGGAAAAAAATAAAGGTGTGTGAATACTTTTGTAACACTCTGACGGTAGGATCTTTTAAATACCTTTTACTGCATCCAAGTTATTCACCAAGCACAAAACCCATAGTAAATAGAAAATTACATTATTATTTCTGTATGACTCTTATTATTAGAAGAATATTGTAAATCCATGATTTTGAGCTGAACAGTAAATATTATGACTTAATGACCACCAAAGTATCCAGAAATAACTAAAAGGTTTTGCCCTTCATTATAAAAAGAGAGCTGCACAGTGGCGCAGTTGGTAGAGCTGTTGCCTTGCAGCACGAAGGTTCTGGGTTCGATTCCCGGCCCCGGTCTTTCTGCATGGAGTTTGCATGTTCTCCCTGTGCATGCGTGGGTTTTCTCCGGGTACTCCGGTTTCCTCCCACAGTCCAAAAACATGACTGTTAGGTTAATTGGCCTCTCCAAATTGCTTATCCCTAGGTGTGAGTGTGTGTGTGTGCATGGTTGTGTGTCCTGTGTGTCTCTGTGTTTCCCTACGACAGACTGGCGACCTGTCCAGGGTGTACCCCGCCTCTCGCCCGGAACATTAGCTGGAGATAGGCACCAGCAACCCTCCCGACCCCACTGAGGGACAAGGGTGAAAGAAAATGGATGGATGGATGGATTATAAAAAGGCATATGGGGCATTAAGCTGACAAGGTCTTAGGTGGCAAACTTCAAAGAGCTCAATTGGGGGCAATAAGGAAAGTCAGTAACAATGTGGACGTACTCAGAAAAATCCCCTGTCAAAAAGTTGCCACTAACCAAGCCCACAGTTAGACATTACCTGGGGAGATGCTTTAAAATGTTTTCCTAAATGCCTGTTTGGGAGCAGAATCCCAGCTGAGTGCTGAACATTTTAATTGAAAAGGAAAGGGTTGTTGGGAAATGAACTACTTTGTCTCTGTCACAGCTAACTGCTTCCTGTTGAGGCTTTTTCAGCAGCACCAATAAACATAAACAGCAACGGCGATGATCCTCTTAAGAGGAACGTGACTGTAACCTGCAACCAGATCAGAACGGAGATGTAATTTTTAACTTTTCAGGAATATTTTACTATAAAGAGATTTTTTCATATATCTTAAAAATCGTGCAGCAGTGAAGACAAACAAACTTGCCTTTATTACAACAGCAATAGTTTACCAAGTGAGACACTGTCAGTGGCATTTTTAATTTGCTTTTTTTAGATGGAACATTGATATAGTGCAGATTTTTGAAGACTCACAGAACATGTGGCTGCTAATGCCTCACATGCACTAATTAAATGAAACTTAAAACTAAGACTAATACAAAGAAACCTAGTCGTAAAATTTGGATAAAGTATGTTGACATGAATTACCAGTTAACATTCAATATATTCCATAAAATTGTTTAATGTCCAAACTAATATAAAGTGTCCGCCATTAATGGATATTATGACTTTGCATAATAAAAACAACATTTTAAGGATAACAGAACTGGGAAATTACAGACAAAAATTATGTAAGCAAAGACTTTGATGAATCCATTAAAACCAAATTTTCAGGGGAAGTATGACTTTTCTGTTTTTTGAGCAGCCTAAAAACTCTCCTTTTGAGACTTAATGTGATCTGTAAAGCTGCTAAGGTTAAAGGTTGACAGCATAGTTTATACATTTCATGAGATGCCTTCAGCTTGCTTTTTAAAAATGTTTAACCGTAAAGTCTTTTAGGTATAAATGTGAAATTTATTGGTGAGATTTCAGAACTTTGTGCATCAGAACGGATTTAAAAGCTGAAGATGTCGGCATCCTGAAAGAAATGTTATTGGATGAAGAGAAAACTGATGGATTATGATTGATGTCCTGACTCCATTGGCTGACTGATAGCTTGATGTTTTAAAAATCATAATTACAAGATCAGAGCGACCATGATTTACATGATTTACATTTGGATTCTTTTGAAAGCTTGTTTACATGCAGTTTCCCATTTCTGTTCATGCCGACTTGAAAAAGAGGAAACCCCTTATTTTTTATATCAGCAGTAGTTTTATTTTTATATCCACAAGGTAAGTATTTAAACAGCAGCACTACTGTTTAATCATTATTTAACATTAGTGTTCATTTAAGTTTTCAAAGAACCATATTTTGTTGTTATTTCTTCTTCTCTGATTATTTGCTGAATGAATAAAATGAATAAAGTATTTATGAATTTGTGTTTGATCTACAAACCCGCTTTTCAAATCAGTTTAGATTTTACATCAGATGGCTTTAACAATGTAAGTACTAATCATATTACCAATGATCCTAAATGTTACACAATATTTTGAGAGCTAAGAAAAGATCATATTATGGCTTGTTTATTTATAATGTAACAGAATACATTTTCTGCAGAGTTGCAAGGACAGAACCCAAACGACCAGAACAAGGATGAATGATAAAAGTGGCCGTTGTCATGTCAGTTTTCTCAGAAACACTGCACATTAAGCAGGCCATTAAACTACCGTTGTTCCCAGACACTGTCCTAAAAGCATATTGATTATGGTGAAAAACCGTAGAAAGTGCATCCTTCCCGACAAGCAGGAGCAAATCCATGTCATGTAGTCATACCTTCCAAACCACGAATCCACAGCAGACAACGTTTGTTGGCGCCTTACCACACAATTAGAGATTTATGGACTAATGTGGAATAAATATCAAAAGATAAATAAGCACCAAAACACTTGGTGCTTATTTATTAATTAAATGTTATTGTTCTCTTAAAAATGCTGTGTGTAAACACTGCTTTGAGAAATTGACATTATAGATCATCTCTTCCTTTTTTGTGTCTGGCAAAATAAGTTTTATTTAGGTTTGGGAGTAGAGCAATGCATCAATCGGTTCACACTCTGCTCAGTTCAACTCTGTAATCTTCTTTAAAGTCCCTCTCTGCCCCATCATTCGCCTCCTACTCCCTCATCTCTACCTGTTTCAGTCCTATTTCTCCTTATCTTCTCTCATCTTCTCCCTCATCCTGTGGACATATTTCTTCTTCTTTACTCTATGTGGTGTCTGGGGGTCCTTAATCAGCTCGGTGACCCAGTTTCCTGAGGCCAGCCCCCCACTCTCAGGCTAACTCTCTAGCTTCCAGCAGCAAGTCTCCCCAGATGATTCCATTAAAAATACTCCATTGCTCTTCTCCTACAGCATCCATTATTCTCTTCAATAAATCTTTAAATTCACCCTCCAGTTAAGGGTTGGGAGACAAGAACCGCTCTGGACAGGTTGACAGACTGTCATTGGGTTAACACAGATAGATGCAAAACCAACAACCATTCATCTGCACACTCATGTCCATGTGTGACTAAATAGCTTCAGTTGAGCTCAAATGGACGACTTACAAATTTTGGGGGGAGACAGGAGTACAGAGGTCAACACAGAAGGTTCCAAACCAGGATTCAAAAGCACGACCTTCCTCTCTGCGAGGCGATCGTACTTAGAACCTTCTACAGTCTAGACACAACGTCACCTTAGCATCTTTCTATTCCCGCATTTCTCTGATGCTGTTTGTTGAATAACGTCTTCATGCAGATCATTTCTGCTGAAATTTGTGTTAATTTTGGCCCAGATGTTTGAAGTTGAGGTTGATCATCGCATGTTGTTATTCCTTTAAAAAGTAAAAACTAAGAATATAGCAAGTGTCATTATTTTAATGCAGATACAAGACATTGACCAAAGAACACCTTATATTATTAATCTCATAGAAAATGGAATACATTTCTATTCCTTTTCTTTACAGGATTATCATATTGAATCACTAAGTTCAAGTCATCATATACTTACTTTATTCCTGAGGATTAAGACATGCGTATAATGATGGAGCGTGGGTTTGTTTTCATCTAATATGAAGCAGAAGCGTAGCACAAACCAAGAAGCATCTATTTATAGTCCCTGTGGAATTTAGCAGATATCTTCAAGATAAAGTTGAGCACGCTTGAAAAGATATGTGAGGAAGCAGCTACAGTCTCCATGACAGCAAGATTCAAAGGTAGGCGTCAAACTATCTGTGAGTGACTGGAACCAACAGTGTGACCCTAACAAGCTGCTTGTCTGAGTTGCCCTCCACCTTGAAGATAAACTTTTGATCAGGTGTTTTTCTTCTTGAACGTTCACATGTGCATTGTTAAAAAACACTGCACATAATTAACATTGTACACATTGTGTGGTGTTGAAGACAGAGGTTGGTGGGCAGAATGAGTGGGACCGGATCTGGATGGTGTAACTGTGTGCGAGCATATTTTTAAAAAGTGCTTGACATATAAAACATGCATGTGTTTATAAGTGGGTCGTAAAAATAGAGAGGCTTTGATATATTTGCAGATGTTTACCGGATGTACCGGTAAACATCAGAGCTCTCTCAAATGTAAGTTTTTGTTTTCCAAAAGGACACGATACATGTTAGATACACATACAAATGGATCTGGTTTGGAGGCTTTGTTGTGTTATGAAAATATGGGGCAGTTTGTCAGGAATAACAGGCTGTTGTGCCAAAATGGTATGATAGACAGAGGTATGTTTCAGCCCCCTGTCGTGGCGCAGCAGGGGAGATGTAAAAGTGAAGTTCTGGGTTTCATTGCTCACAATGCAGACCCCCTGGGAAGGGTAATCACCATGAGGCCAGCAACAGTCAGTGGAGTGGTGGCCCCTTGCCACAAAGACACTCCTCTCCAGAGACATGGCTGCGCCTTTGTGCACCCTCACTCTCAAAGTGTGTCTCACTCCAGGGGGCTGAGAGGCACCACAGGGTGCCCATTAAACCATTAGAGGTGGAAGATGGTCCTGATGGCCACAAATACAAATACACATACACACATTCGGACAAGTTTCTAAAACCTGCATGGCTACTGTAAGTACACAAACGCTTCTAGATGACTAAAGTCAAGAATTGTTAGACTAATATAACTGTCAACAGTTTAGACACTCATTTTCCTATTTTTGATTTGACCTGTCACTAACCTACCTAGCTAACAACATAATCTGGGGATAATGAACTGTTACCTTTAGCCTTTTGGTCATGATAGATCAAAGGGTTAAATTAAATAACATGATTCTGACATGAAGCTGATGTTACACTGGTTCATGGTATTGGTTCTTAGGTGTCTGAGTGTAAAAAATCTCTTGTTTTGTTATAGCTTTGTGTTCATATACTTTGACAAATCTGTATTGTAATCATGTCAACAAAGCAGCTTGTACTGAAAAGGGTTTTAATGTTCATCTGGATGCTCTCAGAGGAAGTCCACCAACAAAATATAGATCTTATAAACTAGTAACCACACTCATGATGTTTCTCTCAGAGAAATTAACCCATTAAGAGAAATTAATTCTTCTACGGTTAATACAACGAAAGAGATCATTCATTTTCCAAATTTTACATAGTAAATGCCATGTGGGCTAAACAATTTTATAACTGATATAGTCATAGACAGCATGGAGCTCTGCCACAAGAAGCTGACAAAAACTAAAGAGAAGAAGAACAATCAGTTCAGTTTCAGAGCCATGCATGTTATTAATGTAGCAGACCACAGTTTTTTGCAAGTATTTCAAAGTTTAGTCTATTTGTCCCCTCCTCCTCATCCTCTAAACACCCTTCATGTGTCGACCATGTTGAGAAACACTAGGTTACACTTTAGATAAATAAAACCATTCCAACCAGTTACTTTATCTTGTTTTTGGTATTAATGAAAGAGACAGCCCAGGTTAAAGGAGTTTCTAAATCTATTACTCCTAATAAGAGGGAACCCAGGCCTGCAGGCAGAGGGCAAGAGCTGAAACTCAGACTGAAGGGAAGGGCAGAGAGAGGCAAGATGGAAACAACCTTTCTTATGACCCAACTGCTGAACAGGTCAGATAGCCAGCTCTGTTGTAAACCCATTATTTTACCGCCTATTTTCCCAATTATGGCTGATAACCTATGAACCAAAGCTGATGACTCTGTTTTCTCTTGCAGAAATGTTGTCATTCAGTTGGGAGTTGTCACACCAAGTTGTAAAAGCTAGATATCATGCAGGAGCTGAATCCTCTAAACGTAACGACCCTAAGAAAAAATGTAAACAAAATCAGAGAACATATTTTGAACTAAAAGTTTTTTTAAAAGATTCATTTCAAAATGAATGTCGGTTTTTCCATATGTTAGGACCTTGAAAATTTTCATTGTAGCTATGGTATTACATGCACTCAGGAAACTAATAAAATGACATTTTTGCAGTTTGCATATCCTTTTCTTAGCCAGTTATATATGGGTATAAAAGTCATAAAAGTGTTGTTTTACATATGTGTCGGTAGTAAATTACTTTTAGTCCTAAAAGTACACAAACCACAAAATGGCTGAGTCTGTGATTAAACATTCATACATTTGAGTTTCTCAATGCTTTTAGTGAAACTGTCAACATTCATTACGCAGTTTATACAGAAGTGACTAAAGTTTATCAAACAATTTCCTGCAATTTTATTTTACATTATTTTTTGTTTGTTCAATAAATATTTGACATAAAATACAATGATCTGTACAGTCTCATTTTCAAAATTATATTTCAAGTCTTCACATTTTTAACTGCATGGAGTAAATGAGTCAATCCGTTTTGTGCCAGTGAGTATATTTTTAGTCATAATAATGAATCTAAACAATATATAGATGGTTAGATCGAAGTGAAACTTGGACTTGGTGTCGTGTCAGCGCAGATGGACTTACAGTATTTGTGCAGGATGAACTTGGACCAGTCTGTCATCTGGTACATGAATGTGATTTCTGTCCAAATTGTTTTGCCTCTTGCCCATTGACTGATGAAGATGGGCTCTGGCCTTTCTGGACTTACATGGATAAGCGGGTTTACACAATATAAAAGCATTAGGCACGATCCTTTGGCCACTACAATATATTCTCATGGATGAAGTCAGCTTTTTATAAACATTAGAGAACTTTCAGCTGTTCATCACTAAATCTTATTCTGGTCATTACAAAGGCAGCTACACCAACACGTCTGAAAAGAGAGAAAGAAATAAAACCTCTCACCTGGAAAAACATTGCTAATAGGCAGTCATGAAAAATGGCTTTCCCTGACCAGTTGAAGGGTCACTTTTCATTAAATCCAGGTAGCAGCAGAATATTGGCACAAAAGTCCCATTATCCAGTCAGAGATTATGTTTTTAAATAAATCTGCCCAGAACAGGATGATGAAATGGCGAGATGTAATCACCAAGCAAAATCAAAAAACTGACAGTATTTCCCCCTCTGTCATGAAAACCAGCATGACTCAATATTTACAGATATATTATGTGAGCTGCTGTTCAACTGTTTAACACATTGTGCTGAAGGCAATTACAGAGAATGATTTATCGTTGTTTGGGAAGTGCATAGCGTTCTTTTGAAATGATGAATTGCCTGCTGCATCCCTGGAAGTGAATCAATACATCGAGTTCACACAATACTACACAGCATTACACATGCTCTGTAAAAAAATGTGCAAGTTTTGCATACACTACCTCATTATCTTCCCAGTGTTAAAGTGCAGTTCAGCATTGCCATTGGCAGCTTAAGCCCTGTGGAGAGATTCTCAGCTTAATCTGACTGACCTCCTCCATCTTTGTCATGGAAGAGCCGTTTTTGGACCCAGCTACCACATTATTAATAACACTGATACATTCTCATTTTGCCTGCCATGGGAAACGAATTATCCTAATGGGATGTAATTCCAGAGTCCAGATTCCTCCTGGTTAGCAATGGAAGAGCAAGATGGATGAGAGGTGTGACTGAGTGGAACAGGGAAGAGGATGCAACAATTAAATGAGCCACCATGTGGTGCTTCAGAAGACGCGTTCTCGCGAGCTGAAGTTTCTTTTAGAGCTTCATTCAGAAAAGTGCAATAAGGGACACAGTGTTGGTGTGCTAGCAGGGTGGCTAGTGAATAAATTAGGGTCCCCATCCAGTCAAGCTGTTCACTCATCTGTGGGAGGTCGACCGAGGCAGCGAGGAGAACGCAGGAAGAAAGCTTTGTTTGTTTTTTGTAATTAATGCTACAAATACTGTCTATTTTATTCTTTCCATCACTTTCATCCTTTTATGAAGGAGCTGTGTTAGGGCATCTGATTTCTAGAGAATGTTTTGCACCAGTTTCTTAGTTTGTAGCAGGGGTGGCTCCTGCATAAATGATGCCCTGGGCACTCATCTGACAAAACACATTCTGAAAAAACTCTATTATGCACATCTCCAAATAATTGAAAACAAAGCCTTAGGTTAGGTATTGCACTGTATAAAATGTATTAATACAATTAATAAGATAGAACATAATCTTAACAGTTAACAACTAGTAAATAACTTCTAAAAAGCAGGTCAGTGTCAGGAAACCAACAGATTCAATGAAGTACCTATATTTTTTCATCACAGTCCTTTTTTGTTTTGTTTGTTCTCACAAATAAATTGGAAGTTCAATAAATTACAAATATTTTTTTAAAGATATAATGAATGTATAATAATTCAGTACAGTTTTGAATAGCTAAATACTTTACATTTTTAACCTGAGTCAGAGAAAATTAAATAGAGCTCAGATTATTAAAAGAAAAAATGAAATGGACAACATGTCTGGAATCAGATGCAGTTCAAGCTTTACTCACCTGCAGTTTACCGCCATGTTTTCTCACCGCTCTTACATCCGTGAGATTAAATCAGTTCTGTCACCAGCTGGTGTTCCTCATTTTTGCAAAGAGACATATTTTAATTAGAAACAGTTTCATTATGCTGGATTCTAATTGTGCATTCCACAGCAAATCATCCCAAAAACACAATGTGTGGTATTCTTTTATCCGTTTTTTTGTTTTCTTTGCTTGTTTCCAACCCACGTAATACAGAATCTGTGGAGTTTACACCTTTTTCTGATTTAATGCCACCTGGCAAACTTTATGGTAGATTGGGGACGATGGGCATGCTTTTGTGTGTCTTAATGTCTCCTCCTGGACATCTCTGTGAAAGCACAGTTCTTCGTAGTTATTAAAGTTCACAGTCGTGGGTTTTGCTGTTTTCAGCTGCCTCCTCTGCTTCCTCCTTTTTTCAACTTTAAAATAACACCAAGTAAAAAGATGCACACAGGAAAACTTCTCAGCTTTATTCGAGAATAAAAGATGGATACGATTTTTCAGTCAACTTTAATTTGGGTAAGACAAAAAATAAAACTGCCAACCTACAGCTCTGTAAAAACAGGAGATGATTTTATCGAACAAAATGTTTATTTTAAATGAATCCACATTGGCGCAAGAAAGAAAATAAATAAAATAGTTTCTTCTGAAACAATTTCTTTGTCTCTTGTTAATATAAGTTCAGTCTCTACTGTCAGACAGATTACATCACTGCTTTATGCTATGGTAGTGGAAATGCTGCCGCATGAAAGGGTTACAGCAAAGTCATCGCGACCAGTGAAGTAGTAGTTACTGTAAATGTGTTTTGATGGAATAATGATGTCAGGAATGATGACCCACGTAGGCGAGGGACAGTGTCTGTGTTCTTGGAAACCTACGTTGCTCCATCTGCTGCTGTTAGGCAACCAGCTGCCAGCCTCCCATCGGCACCACCAGCCGTAGCTACCCTGAATCCATGGCAACTGGCTCCCATCTGTGCGTTTCCTTGGATGACTGACTGACCCACCCTCTTTCTCTTCCCCCATACTTTTTCTCTGTTTCAAAATAAAAATCGAATAATGCCAGAGGGGTTGAATTTATAATCAAGTGTTGAGAATGTATCCTGATCCTCTTCCTGATCTGATTTATAAACATTCAGTTTGTAAATATCCAGTGCTGATTTATGCTATAATGTACCAAACGTACAGTGTGAGTATAGTGTGGTTCTGGAAGCTCACCCACATGAAACTCCCACACATCTCATGTGTCCCATGAAGATGCATACTCACTCCAGCACTGATGCATACATTTCACCTGTTTACACACAGACACTGTGATACATTTTTGTCCTTTCCTCTTCAGTCTGGAGTATCAAAACTAGGAAAAGCTCGGCTGTCTGAGAGAACAGTGCTCAGTCTCCTGTTGAGAGATTGATCATCGACACTCAGGAACCTCCCATGTTCATCATGACCTCATTTCATATCCTCCTGACTACCAGGAAAAAAATATAGTCCAATCACCATTTTTTTTAAACCCCACAGTCTTTGTAAGGTAATTAGAATACTGAAAACATTTTTTTTTTTTTTTGGAAAAAACGTTTTTTTATTTTTGAAATATGATGTGTCCACTACATAGGACAATTTTTAAACTTTTAAATACTACAATAAAATACAGTCAAAAATAATGTAAAAAATTTTAAACCAAAATGTGCACAATAAAAAGGTTTATGCACTTACTTTGTCTCTTCCCATAAATTGTGTTATTACTGATGAATGCCATTTTTATGAATTAGAAAAAGGTACGTACAAAAGTCCCACCCCTTCACATGTGGTATCATTGAAAAGCCCTAAATGTCCTCTGTAGATACCAAAAGGAATTAATTCATTAGAATGAAGGGGGTGGGAGATATTCAAGATTAGAAATGTCCTCTACCGAGGACAAAAATGAACTACTGGTAGTCAGGAGGACATCACTAATAGAAAAAAAACATTGTGTTTTGAATTGCAGTATTTTTATTTTTCTTGAAGCTGTACAATTATAACACGCAGGCTCCGCTGCAACATTTTAGCTATTTGTGACTCAGGATCAAGATGCTTTCAAGACCTGGTGGAAAAAACAAAAATTCTGCAAAGCAGGGCATCTAAATCAGATTTTTTTGTTAATTCAAAGTGAGAAATCAATGCAAAATCTCTCTACAGCTGCTTATAGACTACTTGAGATAAGTCTACTAATTAAAAATGTTGGAAATTCAAGTGTTTTTGTGTGGGCCAATATCTGAAAATCTTTGAGCACAAATGTGGATGTGTAAAACTAATGAGCAGTGGGCAGCAAACTTACTCTCCTCTTTCAACCTATTCACTGCTGACCAGCATAAAAACTCCATAATCCGCCCTACAGTAAGCTTTAATTTTTTTATTTCTAATCAAAAAATATACATTAGTAATACTTTTAAAACAAATATATATTTTTAACTGTATATTTTTCTGTTTTATTCTAAAAGGACAAGATCCTAGTGGAATGTTATTTCCCCAGATTTGGATGCCTCCCTAAGTTGGTGTCAATTCCACAGAAAGTTAATCGACACCTGACATCCTGGTTCAATGAGCCGATATCTGGGGCTAATGATGAGAATTTGCATTTGCACTTAACACAAGGCCCACTATTGACAAGTCGATTTGTCATTTAATTAGTCAAGAAAACAAGGGGAATCTGAAAGGGCCAATGCAATTCAGAGTAGTAGTCTTTCTGAAAGACAGACACGGCAATCATTATGTGATATCAAGATTATGGATAGAAAGCTGCTGCAGCAGAGAAAGAGACGCCAATTGTGAATATGAGATAAGAGCAGGAAATTGCAGAGCAGAGGCGCAGAGAGAAATTGGTAAAGTGACGGTTAGAAATGGTGTGGAAGAGGATAGAAGATGTGTGAAGCTTCGTGATAAAAAGGTTATTGGAGACAAACGGCAGAAGAAGAGAGAGATCTGGGATGTGGCAGGAGGATGCCTGTGCAACGCAGTCAGTATGACTGGAAGATCTGATTCTGACTTCCCAGATATATTAGAAGATTGGACAATGTTTGTTAGAAGTGAGCATTGACTTACTGAATAACTTTAGTAAAAGATGAGGATTATTAAAATAAATATTTTGAGTCTTCTTGTTTTTAATATATTTTACCTCTTCCTCTGTCCTCAAAGCATATAAATAAACAGAAAATGTAAATAAAAGTATTCCAGTTCCATGGTCATTCAGTGTTTGGAGGATAGATTATAACCCTGTGGTGGCCGGCGAAAAAATCCTTCATGAAAAACATACTTCATAAAACAAAATAACATGAAGGGTTACAATAGCTAAAAGTATGAGGTCTGTTTGGTAATTTGCAAAATGCAAAGTATTTCCTCACAAACTGGACACAGAATTTACACGAGGTGTGCTTTAGGCAGGAACTGTATGGATTGCACCCAAAGTTTCCCACCACTGCATTCGAAGTAAGCAACAGCATGATTGGTTCTGACATAATTAGGACAGCGCTCTGTGAAAACTCTCTCTCTTCTAGAGGTTCAGATTATTTTACTAAACAGAAGAGGGTAAGGCAGAAAAAGAGAAATATCCAGTGGACAATCCTCATATAATCAGCTTTATTATCTATGACCAGAATTTTTAGGATTTCTAAAGGGGAAAACTGCAAATCATCATAGCATTCAGTAAATAAAAGACAAGAAAGACTAATTTCTTTATTCCAAACTCTGGCGAATTTAACATTCATCTGAAAACTAAGCAACAAACTAAAAATTATGCTCCCTTGATTACTTTCAGATCTGATTATCTCCAGGACACCAGAACAGTGTGGACTCTGCTCTTATTTATTTGATTGGGAAAGCATTATAGCTGAAGTATAGATTTTGTTCTGTTGGAGAAAAACTAGAAGTTTGTCCACTTGGAACTGAAAGAAACAATTCACGTATTTAACCTCCTTCAACATTTAACAGATCACCTCTGAAAAAAGCAAAGAGAAACTCAACGCTGAAAGTATTTCCTTGATGCTTGATTAAGTGTTGTGCAGATATCCTCACTGCATTGCGTTTATTGAGAGCAATGTAACATTCACACATTTCTATATATAATGCACCAGCTTTTACGTAGGCTCACTACATCTTACTCTGTACTGTACTGGAACTGGGGATAGAAAGAATATATTTATGCTGCAGAAGCGTCATAAATATTGGATGTGGCCCCTGCCTGCCCGCCTGCTTCGCCGTCCCTCCCTTATTGCTTGAATGCGTGCTGAAAGAGGTGAGTGCTGCTTGTCTGACTCGCTCACTTCCAGTTACATAATGCCTGACCTCACCCACTGCAGTGAGGCAAGAGTTGGGATTCCCTCCTGCAAAAGCAACCTGGATGTGGGGAGAAGGGAGGAGAGAGTGTGAAAGAGGGGGGAGGAAGTGGAGAGCACCATGCAGCATGAAGACAAAGTGGGTGTTCAATGGGCCGGATGCATTCAGGTTGCAGATGACATAGATATGATTGTACATGTATCTGAAAAGATAAAAGCAAAGGAAGAAACAGAAAGGTGGATCAGTCTGTTGCAGGTCTGATATCTATGCAAATGAACGTGATTCAAATAGCTAGAAACATCACAGTGTGTTGGACCGTAACGTTGTTTCCCTGTGCCAGTGGAAGTCATAAGACATTGACTTGGCTTGGCGATATTTGAAGGTGCTGTTCAGCAAATTTAGCTGGAAGAGATAACCTCAGGGTCACAGAAGCAGTGCTTTTATTTTTCAAAATGTGAGGATGTTACATAACACCCCATGCTGTTTCTTGGACTGTTTTTTCGTCAAGGGTTATTCCAGCAAGGAAACAAGCATAAGTAAACCAAGATGATTTAAATGTAAGCAAGACAAGAAAAATCTGATGTAGATGTGCATTGAGAAACTGCCCTATCAGCCATTTACAATTATGATGGCCTTAACCCCACCCACTCTTTGAGGATTAACTATGTGTTCTTACAAAGTGGATAATAAATGAGATAATATATATATATATATATATATATATATATATATATATATATATATATATATATGTATTATATTATCTCAGCAAATTTAGATAATATATATATATATATATATATATATATATATATATATATATATATATTATATTATCTCAGCAAATTTAGATAATATATATATATATATATATATATATATATATATATATATATATATATATATATAGAATATTGCCTTCTACTTCACCTGAGGAGGATTTGGGTCATTACCACCAATATGAAAATTTGGGCCAATATTAATATCTAATAAAGATATTGCTGCTTAATAATGGGCAACGTCTGTCGCTAGAGGACCCAAATTTGGGTCCTCGGCGCTTGTCGCAACAAGATCAATTAAAAACACATGCTATACATTTATCAATATAGGCATATTGCATATCCACGTAAAGGGAAAAAGCTCTTCTAAATGATAGGATCGATATTTTCTTCCTCAACAACACCCAGATTGAACACTAAGCAGATTAATAAAAAGAAACGCAATTAGACGCTAACGAGGCTAACGAGGCACACCCGGTAAAAAACGCAATAGTAAAAGAGCAAGGAGGCCCGATGTACAAAAACTATTAATCAGAGTAAAGCCGAAGCTCTGAGGTTTTTAACAATACTAGAGTCACCACGCTACGTGCAAAACTCAATGAACCAGCAGCTAAAGAAGAAAAACAGAAATGGCTCATTTCACGAAGCTAAAATCAAAAATCCAGTCCTACCTTTGCCGTTTCGTGGTCATAATCCATATTAGAGTAAATATTTCCACTTGGTCCGATAATCCCTTTTCCCTGAGTACATCTTAAATTGTTTTTGGTTCGGCACAGAGGCATTTCCGTGTTTTACGTGCATTCACATTATGCCGGGTCAAATTTGGTCAATTTACGTCACATGCCTTTTTTTCGCTGTAATTGGTGAATGACTTTAGTTTCCGTATTAATGTCAACGCCCTCAGATTCTATTGGCTCTGACGGTTCGAACGACATGTCAATCGTCAAAATTGACCAATGGGTTCCCGAGAAACTGCCCCGCGTAGTTTTGAAAAAATGAATGGGGAATTGGGAGGTTTTACGCGCAGAGCGCAGTTATTGTAATGTAATTATGAGATATATTAGTTTTTCCTTAGATCATATCATTTTGACAACTTAGTTTTCATTGCTATTTGCATTTTCATTGTTATATAATTCTATTTGAAGTGTTATTGTGAGTTAATCTGTTCCATTTTCAGTCTATTACAAATTGTCTAATTTTTTTCTCTTTTTATGAATGAATGCAATGTGGATTTTTCAAAAGAACCCCCAAAAACAATTATTAGATGTAATTACTTATTTATGATAAATAATAATTTATTATATGAAAAGAATAAATGATTAAAACAGACCCTACAGAAATAAAAACTAAGAAAGTTCAAATGGCACAAATTGTGCCAAAATGGCTAATTTGGAAGGTCCGCCTAGATTTTTATCTAGTAGCACCTCTCTAAAACTCATATGATTGACTTTTTTTCATGAAACTTGGCACAGTAAAAGGTCAGATTGTGTACTGTTGTTACTACTTTTTTTGGCTTTCACTGCATGTTTTGAAAGGAGCATTCATAGATTGAAGTGGTTTTTTTTAGGCGGAAATTGATTTTTTTCTTAATTTCTGCTGTTTATCATATTAATACACTTTCCTCAGTAACAGGCAGGGTGGTTTTTAGAGTTGTAACATGTTCCCTAGGGTCTTGCCTTTGTTTTGATAGCAAAACAATTAAAATAAACTATGTAGTTCTTGAGATACATTCAATTCATTTTGGGCATGTTATTTTCAGCCATATTGCTCAAAAGGAGGCCATGTTCCAGAGAGGCCAGCATTAATGTTTTTCTTTCACTAACCTTTTGACACCTTGAAAAATAACCACCATCTCTCTGACTTCACCACTCTGCTTCATTTGATTTCCCCACAATCCTGCACTGCATTACCATCACCGTCACATGACTAAACAAATACCAAAACCTCCCCAACACCCTCCAGAAGCAAATGGCAACAAGATGGAAATAAATATATTTTACTCTGAATTGAGGTGAATTTGGTCCATGTTTGTAATTTCTTGGAAGTATTTGCTGATCGGTTCTACTACATCTGGTGCAGGTGTGCAAGTGAAAAGTGAGGCATCATCAAAAGATGTTTCCCTAGCAGCCAGCTTGAGTTGAATCACTATAGGCGGAAAATATATGTAGAGGTCTGCATGTGATGTAAATCTGTTAAATAACTCAGAATTTTTAAAGCACCGCAAAATAACACACAACTGTTCACCACTGCTACAGTAGTCTGCAATAGTATTGTGTCACAACTTAACTTAGCTTGAGAATGACATCATAATGTTTTCTGTGCAAAGTGGGCAGAACCCAATATAGTCTCTACACTTTGCTGTAAAGGGCTTAAGAAAGAAAAATCCTTTAATTGTTAAGGAAAACTCAGTGTTGTATCTGTCAAAGATTCATACAATTATAAAAATGATATAAAATTGACTTGATCGGGAGCATCCCGAATGACTACACACAGTTAAAGTGCTAAAAAAATGTTTTCATTTTCATTGCTATCATTTTCAGAAGTAAGCACAGAATTGTCCTTTTTTAGCAGAGGATGGTTCATTGCATTAAGGGATTATTCCTTTTGTTTAGACTAAAAATGGCCATCTGCCTTCCTTGTTACAAACTGATTGCTTTTTTGTTGCTCAGACCTCCTGTTCACATTTGTGTTGATGTGTCTACAGATAATTATGTGTTCAGTTTAATTGCTCAGCGTGCAGTTACATAATCTTTGACATAACAATGGCCTCTGTGCAAAACCACCAGTGAATCTTTTGTAAGGGATAAACCACTCAAAGGTCCAGATGTTCACAGATGTTAAAATCAGAACGTCATTACTGGAATTTCGCTGAAGGTTGCTGAAACCGGACACAACTATTATCCGGTGATAATGGATTTTCACCAGCTTTTGTGTAATTCGTGATAACATCCAGTCCAAATCTGTTATCTAACACACATAAAAGACACTGTGCCAGACGCGACTAGATGCGCATATGGCTTTATGCTTGTAAAAAGGGTGAAATGAAAAAAAATTAATAAGTCAGCAAATGCACTTTTCTCTCTTGGGAGTTAATACAGCACTTTCAGTCCCTTTTTATCTGATTTTTAAGGAGTGGTACTGGCTAAACCTAAAAATTATCCATCTGTCTACTAACTTGCAAATTTGTTGACACATCAATAAATGCATGAGTAGTCGTACTTAGGAAGTAAAATGAAAAGAAACTATATTTTTAAATATATCAATCAATCAAATCAATCAAATTTTATTTGTATAGCACATTTCAGCAGCAGGGCATTTCAAGGTGCTTTACATAATTAAAAATAAAAAATAAAAACAACATGTGACATTGAATAAACACTAAGAAAGAGATTTTGAAAAAAAAAAAAGATGAAAAAAGATAAAAACATACTTTTGTTACGGAATTTAATCGTCTGTCTCCGCCGTCCGTTTAACACTGGACCTTGTCGCCTGACAGGACAAGGTCTCCAACCTTGCAGCACCAGGCTCCGTCCACCTGTCACGCGAATTTTTGCGCTAGGCCTTCGCCGTCCTATCTTGCCATATTTTTTGCTAGTTATGGAGTAACCAGCAAGTATTGAATTTACTCTACTCAGAAATTGTCCCAGTTAGTTCAGGTTTGGAGAAGTCTAAATCAACTGGACACTCAATAATGTCTCTTTGTTTCTGAGTGGTCAAAAATGGTTCTGCTTCAAACTCTGATGAAGAGTCGACTACATCAGAGGCCGACGAATAAAAACGCTCTTTAACAGTGAGACCAGCAGCACTGATGTTTGAAGCTATTTGCAGTGGATGTTACTTATCAGCATCTCTCTCTGAGCACTGTGTCTTCCACGTCTTTTCTGCCTATACCCTGTTGCTTTGATGCGCTGGTTGCTCTGATAAGCAGAGGTGTGAGACTTTTTTCTGCTCTGGGTAATCTGTTCATAATGAAGCTGGTGCGTTCTTCTGTGCCAGCTGGAGGCACATGGCGACGTTGATGGACGAGAGGTGGTGAGAGGGACAAATAGCAGCCAACTTCATTCGGATTCGCTGCTCTCAGGGGGCGCCGGGGTGTTGGGAGAACCGAGAGACCCAAACGTCGGAGGTTAGCAGTGCATTTCATTTAATTTCATCAGTTTCTCAAACCTGACAACTTTTTTTCTTTCACAAAATGAAAGAAGAAACTGGTTTTACAAAATAGCTGTTTTCTGTTTAGGTGATATCACCACAGCTCTATCGGACTGATTTAACTTATGTTTAAGCCTGTCACTGTCTCCACTTTGTTTGCTTTGAATGTATGACTCTGTACTATAGTAACAGCTTTATGTTAGAGCAGACCACTTAATGAAAACGCAATTTTTCTTATTACCATCATTCACCATAAATACCAAGTGAATCTGTAAACGACAACTTAATTTTTCCAAACTAACATGCAATGAAAGAGAATGAGCAAAAAGCTGTGGAGAAGCAAGGGAGAGCCAGACAAACCCTCTCGGGAGTTAGCTGAAGGCGCCAGGCTGTCAAATAAATTCAATGCCCTCTCTCTCCTCTTTGTGGCTTTAAAAACATTAATATTTCTGTGAAGCTGCACTTTACTCATTTTAATGTGCAAATACAAAAAGTACATTTCTCTCACTGGACGGAAGATTTTTTTACGGTACGACAAATTTCTCTCATGCTGTAAAACCAAATAAAGATTAAACACAATTGATCAAGCTGATGAATTATGACATAAAAAATCCAATTTATTTTCATTTAGGCATTTCATACCCATAAACAAACTATCTTATATTGATGTAAAGACCTATTATATGTCAGTTTGCATTCAAATGTAAATAAATACTTTTATGAAATTACAGAGAAAAATGATGATGGACGCCCTCAGTATTATTTCAGCTACTTTTATATTTGGATGTAGATATTAGCAGTGGCGCAACTACACATTATTTAGGTGGATGTGAAAACATAAATCCCCCCCCCCAGGAAACGATACGTGAAAGGTAAAACTCGCTATATTTACCTCATTATGTGCGCGAGGTGAAGGAGCGTGAGGCGCGCTGAAGTGTTTGGGAAAACATCATTGGTGCGCCGCCCCTCCAGACTGGGACTTAAAGAAATTGATTTTTACTAAATGAACTTAATTTACTATCCAGGTGAAAACTCATTTTAGACATTCCAACATGTGTTGCAAGATAAACATTTTCATTGTAACCTAAATATAAGTTTAGCAGCTAGCTACCCTCTCTTTCTTTTATTTATCTTCTGTGACATCCAAAAGAGGAGCCAGTAAAAACAACACATTCAGACAGCAGGGAAACCAGATGTGTGTCTTGCATTACATAGTTCGGTCCACTGTGTTGTTTTCAAAGTCTCAAATAAATTTATTTAGTCTCAGTTGGCCCTTGTGTTTACGACATGGATGCCCTGGTGACATGTTTTTGATACATTTCTTATTTCTACATCTGTCTGGATAACATTCTCCTCCATGCTGTTCTGTTTCCATTGCACTCTTCCAACAGCTGAACACTTTTCTCTGGACAGCCATTACCCATCGTTTGATTTCATCACTATGGGTCCTACTGTGAAAGCAGCAGGCAAAAAGCTGAAAAGGTCTAGAAATCCTGGCGGTAAGGAATGCATCAAAACAACAAAACGCTAGTCCTGAGGCACTTGTCACTCAGTTCTACAATAAAAAAAGATAATTGTAGTAACAATCATAGGGAAAAAATGCCCCATTTAGAGAACAAAAAGCAATGGTAAGAATTCTGATGGAGATGGCAGAGACACAAAGAAAGAACGACTGACTGTGTGTGCACAAGAGAAAAGAGGCTGCACAGCCTGTGCTGGCAGTGATAAAGGGTAATGAGTTATTGCATTCACAGGTACACAGTGCTCACATATATCACAGCTCTGTCAGCTCCGTCTGACTCGTGACTGAATGTTTCAGCCTGATCTCACTCAAAATCACAAATCCTGGAGTACTTGTGTGGCGTTTATGTACGAACATTAGACACATCTTTGATTTGCTCTTTTCGCGTGGCTCCACGAAGACTCATTAGTCTGGCCAAGCGAAGGGCAGGAAAACTGACTGATGAGAGAATGAGGAAGAGAGGCGAAGAGAGAAAAGAAAACCATGGAGGAAAAGTGGCTTCTCCTCACATCACCATCTCAGAACAAGGCTGGCAGCCCACACTAATGAATTGGACTGTCCCGTGCTAATGAATGGAGTCTAGAGAGGAGCAGAAGGAAATGAAGGGAGTAGTGGGATGTCAAACCACATGAACGATGAAGTAACTCATAACAGGGCCTATATTACCGGAGCCTATTAGTTCTCCTGTCTCCACTAGTGGTGGGCGTAATGAGGTTGTCTCAAGAGACCAGACCAATTCTTAAAGATGGTAGTTGAAAAAACAAAGTTATACTCTGTTTTAGATGCTATTTAATGAAGCAACCCGCCAAATACATCCTCAGACCCAGGAACAATTGTATTTTATTGCAATTTAAGGAAAGTTTCAAACTAAGCAATTCTAAGATCTGTAATGATGGCGTAATAAAACATTTCTAACTGGTTTTAACCTCCTACTTTACTGATACTAAATAATGGTACTGCAAGAAAATGATCAAACTGTAACATAGAAAACACATTTTTACTCATATTTACCCATTTTCTCATTTGCACAGACAAGTTCACCTTTTAAAAAATACTAACAAACATTTTAGATTGATGCAGAACAGCACAAGAGGTGCCAAAAGAGTTATTTTTCTTTTTGCAAAATAGTATAATATATCTTCTATTCATATGATGACATCATTGCAACTTCATTCAGCGGTTTGTCAATTATTACTTGGAAAAAGTACTTTCCTTAAATAATTACTATTGTGTTGTTTTCAGGGAGACCATGAGTATTAAACCGTGTCATTCACCTAAGATTTGAATAAACTGACTGAGCTCACAAGATTGCTTTAGAGTCTTTTTAACAAATTCCCAAGTAGCTACTTTCATACATTTCTCCAGATTTTATTCTCATTACCATATAAATACTTCTATAAATATTTCTTTCATTAACCCACATTACAGCTTGAGATGTTGCTGTTTCTATTTTCATCGCTGGTGGTTCTTATGTTATCCAGCAATGCCCCAATTTGGCTCTCCAGACATAATGTCATCACTCTTTCATAATGTTTAGCAGTTATCCTAGCTGCTTTGTGCTCATTTCAATTTCAAATCAATTCCTTTCTTGGCAAAACCAGCCAATCCAGAAGCATCATTTATTTTCCTTGGTGTTGATTGGATGTCAACCCAAGATAAGGAGAGTTAAGATTTTAAGTTTTGTGGTTCTGCTTAGATGGTTTCCACTAAACATATATAACATCATATATATGAACTTGCCATATTAAAATATGTACTTATAAGATTTTTTTAGAGTTTAGGTTTAACACAACAATTTTTTTTTATTATGAAATACCTCCTTACCAACTGAAGCTGGATTCACACAGGAATCTCAGGCACTTAACAGTTTGGATAAGTTATATCTGTAACAGTGACTTTATTGATTAATTTTCAAATTACATTATAAACCTTTATTTATGATCAATATTATGTTTACTGGTTGAAAGCCGTAACAGATACCAAAAGAAAAGTGTCCTAAGCTGTTAAGAAAGGGATATTTAATGCTGTAATCTGTATCTGTATTTACTGTAATCTGCTAAATCGGCACATATTAATAAATGTATACAAAACCAGAATGTCTGTCCTAAGAGGGATATTGATTTATTGGATTGAATAGTCTCTGAGTTTGTCCAGTTACTGTAATTCTTAGAAAGCATTAACAGGCAAAGAAAAACAAATGTAAGTGTAAATTTAATGGTGTGGACAGTTTAAACCATAGCTGTTCTAAGGAACACACAACAAAACACAAAGAAGAACATCAGACACTTTTTAAAAGTATATCTTAATATAAACATTTTATTCAGTGCATTTTTGTGTATACAACAAATAATAAACAACTGGAAGCTATCAGACAGCTGTAGTGCCTGTCTGTATATGCTGTTTTATCAGATTTAGCCTGGTAGTTTGGAACACATGATCCAACATGGGTTAATACACATAGCCTACATCATGCAGCTCTAGACCAGTATTTTCCCTGCTCTCTCCCATGCAACAGATAGATTCACCTAATACAAACCACCTCCAGAAGAAATCAAGAAAAAAGTCTCCCAAAAGCATGTACTAGAAATAAGTCATGTAGCTGAAGGAAAGAGTACATAGCCCACAAAAGGGTCCTTTTTGTACATATTTGTGTACATGCCCTGTGCAAGAAAGGGAAGAAGTCTGTTTTTGTACCTTTTTGTTTGCTTTTCAGTTTTATAAATTTGACGTTTCCTATAAAATGTTAAGCCACCTAAAAGTCCACAGTATTCCTTTTTTAATAGAAAATATCACCACAATAAGTTACTCAAACACATAACAAGCATCCTGGATAGTTGGGGAAGGGCGGGGTCCTCCACCATGCTCCTATGGTGACATTTATCAGTCATTAGAGGTGGAGAACGAAACAAGAATGGCTAACGGGGAGGAGGATTGAAGTATGACACAAGCACAAAGAAGAAACGGATCACGAGGACAAGAGCAAAAGACAGTGTGACACATTGGTAACAGAAGGGAATGGGGACAATAAATAGTAATTTCCATTCTTCCCTCACTGAGCATATCAGCAAAAAGCAAGATATCGAGCCAGGTTGCCAACAAGTTATGTTTTCTCAACAAAAAACCTTTACTTCCCTTCACCAAAAATGTACAATGAAAAAAAGAAACACCCATCTTTATCTCAACCGTATGTTGGCTTGTTTTTTGTTTTTTTTAGCAGCTTAAAGGGACACTCTTTCAATCCGTCTTTGGTTTGCTGAAACTCATCCTAACAACAAAGAAACAATGACATGAGCAGAGAACAAGAGGAGATTCCAACAAAAAAACAGTTAACAATTAAAAACCTCTCTCAGCTTGTTCAGAAAATTAGCAAAAAGAAAAAGTGCAGTTGTGGCATCTCTCAGACAGAAAAGAAAAATGAAATAAATAAATAAATAATCAAGAGAGCCACGCTGCTCCTTATATTTCAGGTCAGTTGAACATAGGCTTCATTTTCCCATGCTAAGGAGCTCAGTCTCTGAGCGTGTGCATTAGGACGCAGGAGAGCTACCATCCGGCTGGCCAGGAGGACGAGGCTGAGCCATGCCAGGGAGTTTATAGGCTTTGTATTCACAGAAGCATGGATGAGATGGTGATCAGGGCGTTTTTATTGTCCCACTGCAGCCTTTATGGACAAGAATCATTACTGGCTGCCCTGAACACCTGCATATCTACCTTGCTGTCCCTCTGTGACATATGCACAAGTGATTGGTGTTTGCATGACCCAAGAAAGTGATTGGAAAATGACAGTATCATAGATAAGGATGAGTAAACTCATTAACAAAAAGAATGTGGTAACAATATTAAATAAATATTTGGCAAAAACAAAAATTTGGTTATGACGAGAGTGACCTGTGTGAGATTACGTTTGTTATTCTAGATGCTGCTTTGATGAATACTTTTTTCTGATGATATGTGGGCGTTTTAATGTGTGGATTATTGTCGTAGCTAGTCCTGAACCGTTGATCGGCGTCTGCTTAGATTCCCGCTCTGTGAGAGGTAAGGTTTCAAGGTTCGGCCCCAGGCCTGGGTTCAGCTACCGGGCTACGTCGACTCGTTCTGGCTCACGGCTTTGCCTCCGTTGAGGACAGCTGAGGCACTCCGACTCTTGGTGGGTGTGCCGCTGCCGGAGCGTGAGAACTCTGTCAAGTCATGGAGAGATGGCTCCCTGTACATTGCCACTGTGGAGAGACAAGGGAAAGTGGAAATCAGACCAACTCATGTCAATATGTAGATAGATGTTAACAGTCAAGAAAGTAAACAGCAACTGCCATTCAACTGTGCAAACAGAAGCACTTCATTGGCTGGCATTTGTAAAGAAGTTAATCCAGGAGTGCCATTCATTTTTCCTTAGTCCTGATCGGGTTTATCACCAAGATATTAGTGTCTTCTAAGAGGATTTACACTGTGTGTATTAACACATAATAAGGTATATTTAGTGTTTGAATTATGTTATAGTTCTAAGAGTTTTTATAGGTGTTTGTCAGATTTAGCTATTGTGGTCCATAACTCTCTTGAATACTGTGTCCTGTATTGTGTGTAAAATAAGGCCGGTGGGTTGCCGGTTTGAGCCCCGTCCATCTGTCTCCATCTTCGTGTCCCGGAGCAAGACACCTCACCTCCAGTACCTGCTGGTGGTGGTCAGAGGGGCTGGTGGTGCCAGTGCATGGCAGCCTTACTCCTGTCACACTGCCCCAGGACAGCTGGGGCTACAGTCCAGTAGCTTGCCACTATCAGTTAGAGAATGTGTGCGTGTGTGTGAATGACTGACTGTAGTGTAAAGTGCTTTGGGGTCTTCTGGACTTGATAAAGTGCTATTCAAGTACAAGCCATTTGCTAAACACTTCAGCCTTATCTGTGCACCATCGTTTACACCATTTCCTTTCCTGCAAGATTAAAAGTAGTTTCCACTGTATGACTTCCACTCTGTACCCAAAGTAATGCACATCTTCACTTGGATTGCAGTTTTGTTTTAGCTTTTGTTTTCTCACATCAAAGCTCACACACCAATAAAACTCAACATCAAAGAGTTGAATATTTTTGAGCAACAATAATTAATACAACTGGCAAACATTCAAGGTTAGAATTTTTGGAGTAAAATACACCAGAAAGATTCCTTTAAAAAGAAAGCATATATTATTTAAAAGGAATCTGTTTATCTGTGTCATGCTAAATTAAGGCACAGCTGGTGACTTAACTGAAGAAAATAATGCATTTAGCTGATTCATCAGAATATTCTGAATATATCTGAATATTTCTCTGTATCCTTTTTTTATAACACAAACAGGAACACCTCTTGCTGTGTTTACTGACACTCAATATGACCTGATGCCACACATACACTCTCTACAATGACAGCCACCCCTAGAAACAATGTGCACAAAGAGCCTTAAATCTCCAGCCTTATTGTACCATCTTTAAATTATTAATACTTATTTTAATAATTGGTGTGTAAACATCAGAATATGTGCAGCAATTTCACAGTTGACTTTTACTGCCAGGGCTAAAAGTGGTGATGAATGGGAAAAAACAAAAAAAC
This sequence comes from Poecilia reticulata, assembly GCF_904066995.2. Taxonomy (NCBI): domain Eukaryota; kingdom Metazoa; phylum Chordata; class Actinopteri; order Cyprinodontiformes; family Poeciliidae; genus Poecilia; species Poecilia reticulata. The sequence continues at coordinate 26,064,546 of NC_088839.1, forward strand.
AAACTTATATGCCATTCAGTGTGAAACAGGTAATTTTCTTGAAGTAACTTTTTCTCCTCTACTTAAGAAATGTAATCAAAACAGATACTGTACTCTCCACATTTTTGTGAAATTTTGCTTTAGCAATTTAAGATTAAATTAAGACTCTTTGCATATATTTTAAGAGTACCTAGAAATCTGTACCTACATGTTTGCAGGGCGTTCAATTTATTCATATATTTTCTGCCTTTTAGAAATGTTAAAGACAACAACTATGCAAAGTTTTAAACTGAATTTAAAAGCAGAGATTTTAGCTTTATCAAAATGTTTAAAAGTTTAAAATAATTCATGCTAAATATATATATATTTTTTAAAACAGAAAAAAATTAATATGCCTTTGTCTGATCAAATTTCCATTAGGAAAGAGCGTCCTCATCTTCAAACAATCTTCCAAGCTTTTCTTAGTTGCACAACATTTTATGAAAAGATGATTAGCACTTGTGACTGCTAATGCACTTTGATTGTATTGAACTGGTTCTGAATGAATAAATTACAGCAGTCTTGTAGGACCCACAATTTAATCAGTTCTGTGAAAACTCTTGTCTTGCATTTATGGTTTACAAATAAACTGAACAGAAAACCGTAAATTAGGTAATAAGATTAGAGAAACTGAAAGACAGTTTAACAGATGAATCATAATTTTTAAATGTGAAAATGTTAACACTACAGTTAACAGTTTTTTGTGAGCAATTGTTCTTTGTAAAACTGCTGATTCAAGGAGGTCACAGTAAAAAGTCTTGGTGGTGAAGTAAAAAGGGGGAAAAAAAAACTATTCCCAGAATGCCATTATAAATTCAAGAGTTGCTAATGCTTGAGCTTTGCTGTGTGTGCAGGACCAACTCAATGTGCATCTCAGCAGCTGCCTTTTCAGGAGAAACATCAGTAATTTGATGTTCACAGTCTTTGGTTTCAGGATGTGTTCAACATCCTGCTGCCTAAAATGCTATTTGATGTTTATTCCTCAGGGGTCTGTGGCTGAAACTGCACATCCAGCCCTTCAGACACTTCACTTAGACCAGCACTTTTATATTGCAGCAGCAACCAGAGACCACACCCCAACCCCTTACACACATCAATCACTGGCAGTATTTCACTGTAAACAACTGACCACTGGAAAATAGTTCACAATATATTCCATGATTATCTAAATGCACTTAAGCTTATGATTTTAATGTGATGTAACGGTAATTTTTCATTTTTAAACATGACAAATGAAAATAAACACCCTACCTCAAGCTGTTCAAACTCCCCTATATCTGACCAGCTCCTAGATAAAAACACTTCTTTGTGATTCATATCAGAGCGTGTTGCAAAAAGTGTAAGAGGATTTCCATGTTTGGTTTGAATAATGTCAGCTTTACATGTTTTATCCAAAGTGGAAGAAAATGAGAGGCTAAGAGCTGCACCTCAGATACTGGAACCAGTAGAGCAGTGAGTAATGTCAAGAGACGATGGCATCACCAGCACAAGAAGCTTCCTAATTGGTGCTCGGTAACGCTGTGGTCGCTGAATCTTTATGACATGCTGGAACAAATTCTCTCTTTTTCGCTTTGCGCTTTTGAATCTTTGCAGTGGGAAAGTCTTAATGAATGAATACATATGACCAAAATAAGAATTGTATAAGTAGCACAGTAACATAGAGGACAACTGGTGGTTTTATGTATGATATCTGGCATCACAACTGTACTATAACAGAACATTTCGCTTTACATTTTCTTTTTTTTTATTCTAAGTGACTGTAGGTTTTTTTTTTCAGATGCATTTTGGAAAATCATAACTTTGGTAGCCAGTTTGCTTGTGTTTGAGAAGTCCTGAATAGTGAGGTACATGTAGGTGTAACATCCACCTTAACTCAGACATGGACAGTTGAAATTCAGCTGCCAACTACTCACCTTATTCATTCAGAAAAATAAAGACAAATCAAACAAAAATATTATCTTGAAACAGATTAAGCATGAATAAAATCCTTCATACAAATCTGTCCAAGCATTTTTACACCTTGAATTATAATGCTGAACTGGAAACAATTAAAACACATGATCAGCATTCTGTGTTCAATTTGGTCATGAATGCGTTTGCATTTAGACTGTGACAGCATGCATTATGTATATTGTGTTTAAAATGTAAAAATCTGTTTTAAAGTATTTAGATTTAAAACATAATTGTCATCTTGGAACATGAGTTTACATGTTTGTTAAGTTTACCTGATTTTTAAAAAATGAACATCTTTTCAAGAAGCACTATAATCTGGCATTTAAAAAACAGTAAACTGTGGGGACTTTGTTTTTTTTTTGCCTACCATCTTTCTCTCTGTGGTTGGTTTCAGAATAAACTGGTCATTCCCCAACTTGGTTTGTCACAGGGTACAACTGTTTGAACATTTAATTATTGTTCTTAAAGTAGATATGAGTTAATTTTAGCCTTACCAAAATAACAAAAGGACCTTTTTCTTAAGTTATATTTCTAATAAAGGCAAAAAGTATCAACATAGTTAGTGTTGGATTCCAAGACAGGTCCCTAATGAATTATGCTACAGGAATTTATTTCTTTTTCCAGGAAAGTAATCCTGGATAATTATGTTTTTTCTCTCTGCTCTGTGCTTTCAAACTTGTCGGTCACAGCAGATGGAAACTGTTACTGTATCAGAGTCTGCTGGAATACATGCTACTAATCATTTTTCTGTTAATTTTAGTAAAAACATTTTTTTCTCTTTTGCAATCAGAGTGTGGTTGATTTTTTAAAGAATGAAAGATTGCGCTAGTGCAGCAGTAGATTTTTTTTAAAATTGATTTTTACCAAGGTGATGATAGGTGCAGTGTGTAATTATTTATGAGTTAAGAGAAAATACATTTATTGACGTATAATTTAAAAGAAAGTTGACCACATGTATGACATAATTTACCACTTTATATCATTTTCAAAGTTTACCTACAAAGAATAATCAAGAACAAACTGAGGCTGAGAAAATCTCACTCAATATATAATTTTTTTTTTTTTAAGAGGACTGTAGTGAGAGCGTGTCTACTGGACTATGTTTTTTACCCACATGTGATCATGGTGACACCCCCGATGATGCAGATCTGCTGATGATGTCACTAAAAACAGGCTGGTGTGAAAGTGTTCAACTGACACACCAGATGGTTTGAAACCATCTGAAACCATGAACAGCTGTGATAAATCTGATTTATATATATTTATATATATATATATAAAACACTTGACAGGTGATTGAATTGAACATACTTTCATGAATCACAGAAATAAAGCATTCACCACTTAGTAAATCACTTTTACTGAAGCCTAAAAGTAATTACAATTTTTGCAAGCGTGGTGCAATAAGCATCTGCAAAGCTTCAGACTTGGAAAGACAGATTCATGTTTTTCATTCTGTTTCCCACTGTGCTGAAAGCAATAAAATCAAGGTTTGAATGTATTTTGTATAGTTTGGTGGCTCCAAGACTTCAACGCACTCAGGATTTCTTTGAATGTACCAATTTAAAGAATGACTTTAAACTGGCAAAGTTCCTCTTAGTGCCCCTGTGTACACTGAAGATAAAAAAGATACATAGAAGACATGCCTGTTCCCCAGACGGGTGCTCCGTCTATAACACATGTATTTCCGGGCATGAAATGTCAAAATACTTCTGTTAAAGTGGTCACTTTACTGCACTAGAACAACTCAAGCTCCTATGAGATTGCTATGGATACTTGGGAAAAGAAGGTGCTTCACAAGCAATAATGGATCCACAGAAATCTACCTCAAAAAGGAAGCTCTGTTACTAATGGACCACATGTGGATGAAATGGTGGAAGGAAAACATATCTGAAAGCTCCATATAAAATGTTTACAGGTGCAAAAATATGTTTGTTTTTGTTTTATATGTAAAGTTAAATTAGGCTGCACAGTGGCGCAGTTGGTAGAGCTGTTGCCTTGCAGCAAGAAGGTTCTGGGTTCGATTCCCAGCTCTGGTCTTTCTGCATGGAGTTTGCATGTTCTCCCTGTGCATGCGTGGGTTTTCTCCGGGTACTCCGGTTTCCTCCCACAGTCCAAAAACATGACTGTTAGGTTAATTGGTCTGTCTAAATTTCCCCTAGGTATGAGTGTGTGTGTGCATGGTTGTGTGTCCTGTGTGTCTCTGTGTTGCCCTGCGACAGACTGGCGACCTGTGCAGGGTGAACCCCGCCTCTCGCCCGGTACGCTAGCTGGAGATGGGCACCAGCAACCCTACCGACCCCACTGAGGGACAAGGGTGCAAGGAAATGGATGGATGGATGTAAAGTTAAATTCCATTGGCTACCGTTTAAATTAGAACCAACACCAGAAAAAAACTGTTTGGTTTTTCTCAAGCTAAAAACCAAACTGCATTTCACTCCTTCTGTCTCGTCTCTGCATTGACAGAGTCTTGTTGAAGATGAAAGGACTGTGGCAGAGCAGAACCCTCTCTCTCTCTCTCCTGGCAGCTTTCTGTGTTCTCCACGCTACCACACACATCGCCTGGATGGGTGGGGTTTTCTGTAATTTCATTTAGTGAAAATAAACTGCTGGTGCTACTATTCAAAGCGCTGAAGCATATTGTCTGTGCGGCTTCTGGTCACAAACAACCTCATTCTGTACTGGACCTGTAACAGACTGCGACCAGCTGGAATAAAGTACTGAAAAGGCACATGCCAGCTTCTCTGAGAAGCATACATTAACAGATTTGACAGCACATTTAGCTTTTAGTAAAGAAACAGAACGTAAGCCAGTGAATAAATATAAAAATCCTTCTAGAAAAACAGTAATTCTCATTTAGAGATGCACACGTCATTGGCGATTGCATTATGTTAATTTCTGGAAGCTAATGTTAGAGATTTTAGCCAGATGTAATCAGACTCTGATCTCTGAAAATGCTCTACTTTCAGAGGCTCATACATTTTCACCAAATGTCTCATGCCCACCAAAAACAATTTGATAGATGCAATCTATTTTATTTTTTTCTTGAATATCCCTTTATAGTCTCCGTAAACTTCCAAGCCAAAGTCAACAATTTCTGAAAATAACAAGTCACCGGAACCTTTCATCAATGTGGACAAAGTTCCCGTAAAGTGTGACATTTTCCAAATAAATGTGGGTTAAAATCCAGTGAGACTTTTCCTTTTTCCTTTTCATAAAGCATTTTTTGACGGATGTGACTTATACTTACTACTTACACTTATTAGCCTGGAAAATATGGTACTTAAATTGCCGAATAATAAAAATTGGTTGATGATTGGAAAGCTTCAAGTGCAAAAAAATAGCAAAAAATAAGAAGAAATCAGAAAGGATGCAATACTCCTCGACTGTACTGTGATGTTAGTATGAACTAATTCTGAACCAGCACAGCTCGAACCTAAACATGAAGGAATCAAATGGAGGATGCCTACCTTTCAGAGGTTTGGGGAGGAAGTGGGCTGCTGGCTTGTTCTTTTTGACATGGTTCCCCTTCATGATTTCTCCTTCCTTGTTCAGACCGAGGTACCAGCCCCTGCCTGATTGCTGCTGTCGGTAGATCATGGAGGAGTATGTCACGTAGTAGTTCTCAAACACCGACTCCTTAAATTTGCACTCTGCTGTGAAGTGTTCCTGTGGAAGGGGACAAGCAGGGACAGTTTCAAGCAGTTGCTGGCCAGTGCTTCACAAAGTCTCAAGAGTCTTGGAAATGGCACACGCAGCAAATTTGCTATTGTTCCTTCTGTACAAGGAGGGCTTAATAAAGTTGTGGTGTAAAGAAAACACCTAACAATGTAGGCTCTTTTCTGCCTACACTGTTAGGCAGAAAAGAGCACATGAACTGTCCCATGGCTCCAGGCCTTTATAGCAGCGTTCTAAATCATTTTATTCCATTCACTGTTATGAATAATGCAGCACCTCATGGCAGAGATAATAGAAAGATACCATTACCAAGGAGCATTAATAAAACACACAGGTCAAATTAATTGTACATTCATATTTGGTCTCATCTCTTAATTATGTATGGACTCTTCCTTGCCTTTCACAGTTTTGTTGAATGTTATATTTTAATAGACAAGCATATTTTTTTACAGCCATTACATTTATTTTTTTACTGTACGGATCTAATAGTCTAATTTAACAGATGAGTGTTTTAAATTCTTTCACAAAGGAGCTTTAATAGGTTTATATGCAGTCCCTCTGCAATTAACACAGAGAAGATGCTCATTACTTTCAATCACTGAGGCTGTAGAAAGACTGTAAACACGCTGTTTGAAGAATGAAGAACCATTAGTGATTAGTGTCGTGGTTCATTAAGCAATAATTCACCAGAAGGGTTATTACATAATTTATAATATTTACAGAATAATCAATAAAATAATAACACAGACTTGTTCCTGTAACACTTGCTCATCTTTTCTCCGTATTTCAGTCACTTACATAAACAGCAGTAATTATTGTAGTTAACTACCATGGAGGAAGCTTTTAGTTCATTAGCTCAGACACAAAAGGCAACAGAAGCACAAAAATACATAAAGCTCAAATGTGACAGACTTTTGATCATATCCAAATGACGTTAGTTAGACTATAAGATCAAAAGGCTCATCTCATATTAGAGCTACACCTAAGATAGCTCTCTAAGTGTATCTGTAAAATCATTTTGTAGTCTCGCTTCAAAATGATTACAGTAGATCTAAAATGTATCTTTTATCACATCAGTTTTAGATTTTTGTCTTTAGTTTCTTTGCAGGAGCAGCTTAAAGCATTTTCTGTAACTTTATTTTATTTTCAACTAACAAACATTATCAAATGATGAACATTTTGGGAGATGTTCTAGATGTTCTTGATATAATCTGGATTTCTCAGTCATCTGTTGCTAATTTTTCTTCTGTAACTTGTCCATTTATTCAATTTTTCTTCAGTGTCAGTCTTTCGTGGTCTTATTTTTGGTTTGTGTCTTTTTTTTCTTTCATGTTTTCCTTCTTCAACAATTCCAGCCAGTTAGTGATGTAGTTCTTGAGACCAAGACTTTTAGGGTACATCAAATGAACAGTATCACTGGGAGGAGGTGGTGGAGTTCAAGCTCATCACAGATTAACTGTCACATGTACTTAACATAGCAAATATGCAAAGAACATTTTTATAAAAGTTACATATTGCAGATTTAGGGCTTTGTGAATCTTGGTAAATTTCTTAATTTACCAAGAATAAATGTCACTTATTACACACTAAAATTTTAATAAAATCCTTTTTTATTGTGACTGCCAAATGTAGCATGTGCTTCTGTTTTAAATAATTAATAAATACACTTTATCAGGAAGCACAGGACAAATATTTTCAGTGCAGCTCTCATATCTTCCAATTATAAAATTCTTCAAGTAAACAAATCAGTTAAAATCTGTATTGGAAACTAGAAGCTTTACAAAGCCTGCCAACTTATTCTGATCAGTGAATCTTTGCAAAAAAAGAGAGACAACTCAAAAAAGGCTGCTTCAAAACTGGAACGAGTGACTCCATAAAATTGAGTCTCATTAGTTTGAGTCGCGTTCAACATGGCCATGTGCAGTTGTGCATGTCTTACCAGCTGGTGTTTATAAAAGCTCCCCGCCCCTGGAAACACAACTGACAGCAGTACTTGTAGTGAAAAAGCTGTGATGTAAATACAGTACTCATAATCAATCTAAGATTGAGATATTAATCTATAAAAGCCAAGATTTAGTCTCTCATTGCCGTTTTTTAATCCTTTACAGACATTTTTAATATTGTTTAGCTTCAATGCATCAAAGCCTCTTTCTTCCTCGCTGCATCACTTTTTTTGTCCAAGCTGTTTACTTTCAGGGTCGTGGAGAGACTGGGCAGCGTCCATTGCAGTTTTGCACAAACAGTAATTGGAAGCAAAACAACAAGCTGCTCTTGAGCTTAGTTCTGTTGTACCTCTAATAATGAGCTTATGTGGATTTGGCTGGTTACACATGTCCTGATGAAGAATGAGAGTCTATTGACAAGCAGACAGACGCAGATGGATACACTCACAGCCGGAGCCAAGATTCAGGAGAGGCTGCTGGCTGTAAGTGTCGAACTGGAGCGGATCTCTAGACAGCAGGCCCGTGCCAACTAACACAAAGAGGAACAAAAATGGCAGGGGATCCCCTTCTCCATCCACCGTCTCTCCTAAAACAAGACTGGGATGGACGTTGGATGTTCGAAAGAATTTAAGAAGCATCTTTTTCAGCAAGTTGCATATCGTTCCATTAAACCAACTGGCATGTGAAATAATAAAATAAATGTGACATTTTTTAATCAGTGCTGCTGTGCCAAATGGACTGAAGAAAATCTCAATAGAAATGGGACAATATCTGCATGAAAATAATATATACACACTCATCTTCATATCCTAAAGTCTCAATGGTGCTTTGGCCAAATTAACTTTTAATGATCCGATTCCACTTCATGGACTTTTGTGCACAAGTAATATTACTTTAAAAATGCATAATGACTGACCTCCTTGAAAATGCTACTTTGCATGTTGCCTTAAAACTTTTTATTTTGCTATGGAATAAATGTCCAGTTCAGTTAGAAATATCTACAGCCTAAATAAAATATCACTCTTTTCTTTCTAGGACTTTACATATCAATTACAAGCCCAGGGCTTTTTAATAAATATTAAAATGGCTGATTCTGTGATGTGTTGATTTATATATTTAAGAATCTAGTAAAGACATTTCATCTAATTCATACATATTTTTGGTCATCAGATAATTGTGACAGAGTCATTTAGATTGGTTTTCTGTGCTTTATGAAATTAGCACATTAATTGCCAGTTTTGCCAAAGCGCTGTAAAATAGTCAGTGGGATTTGGGTGTTGGATGTCAGACGCTTTCTTAGTACTTTTGTTCTCTCTGAATATAAAGCTACCACCCAGTGAAACCTTGCACTGAGGCATATTTACAGTTCAAACAGCTCCATGACCTATTGTGTAATGCTTCTTTTATTAGCCAGGCAGGTATATAAAGAAGAACTTTCAATTGCGAGTAGCTTTCAAATGGTACAGTTCTATTAACTTAAAGGAAGTAATTATAACTCTGCAGTGTTTTCTCATGTGCAGCCAGCAGGAGGTGAATTACTATCATAAAGCCTTTAATTTCTCATGGAAAGATGAGCCAAATCAGTGCTAAGGATGGTGTACTGAGTATTCAGCTGCAATATGAAAACTAGAACAACAGCAATCATGCTAATAAAAACACAGCGGAGCACCGCTCAGGTCCCTCCCACCTACTTCAATATTAGTGCGACTCAGAAAAACAAATTATCAGGTGGAGTAGCGACAATGTGTCCTTATGAAGCCAGATGTTGAAAAAAAGTGAAATGGGATCTAAAAGGACTTTTTTTTCTGGCATCTCATGGTTTATTTGTTTTCCAAAAGCACTGGAGAAAAACAGGCAAAAAGTCACACCCACACAGGATTCAAAGTCAATTCAGAGGCATGTAAACACTCAGAAAACACAGCAATTAACGACTAACCCTGTAAATTAAAACCTTACAGCGGTGCTTCTTTACTAACGGCACTGTGCTGACTAAATAGCTGAAAAGAGTGGGATTTAATTATATATTTCATAAGAGTGCAATAAAATGCTAATATGCATGTTCAAGTAAAAGAAGACAAGAATGTATTTTTTCAGATGAATTTCAGAATGCTTATCTATAACTTAAAACATTATTTAACATCTTTTTATATTTTTCTTCAAAAATAATTAACAGAGATTTATTACAAAATTATTTGTGCAGATTTATTAAGTTTTTGTAGAGATCTCCGTTATGTAATTTGACCTTTTATTAAAAGGAATAGTTTTTTTTTCTTGTAGATCACTTATGCCTGTTGATGCATATTCAACACATAGCATGAATCATATTGGAAGCACTTTGCCAACATCTAGAGCTTGGAGTTTCACCAGGTTATGTTTAATTGAGTGATTTAGCATGCTAAACACCAAAATGTATTTACTATGTTTCCAGAAACAGTCTGTAGTTTATTTAGAATCCGACAGCAAAAATACATCCAGTTCATTTTGTATACATTTGTAAAATAATGTCAGGCAGTAATTGGTTAATTGATGTTTTGCTCCCCCTGTCCTGCTTTATTGCTACCTATTACCTTCCTTGTGTCATTTATTTACTCCCTCATTATATTTAGGTCTCATGCCAGATTGTCTCTCATCTCTATCCAAGTTATTGTTTTCTCTACTGTCATGTTCAGCCTATTATATTATGTTTGTTTAGCATCTTCGCTTACACAGGTAGTCTGGCTGTGACTCAGGGCTCTTTTTCAAAAGAGATTTTAAAGCAAATTATCTGCAGGTGTAATTACCAGAGGAAGACACAAGTACCAATTAGAATCTAAATAAAACACTAGAAATGGGAACGTTTTTTCAATTACGCTTTTTCATCATCTGTGAAATAGACTTAAAATCAATGAGGGGACTTAAAATGTATAATTAATTCTTGTAGCTTGTTCAGATCTGATTGCCTTCAGCTGAAGCTTCTTGGGGTATTTAAAATGTCTTTGTAAGTGAATCTTTACTAGTGAAGACCAAGTGTTCGCATAGATCAGAAGAGTTAGTATTCTTATTTTTGGGTGGTTGTTGTGACATTTTAGTAGTTTTTGCATTAGCAGTAGAGCATATGTGTGAGGCATGTGTGGTGACAATGAACTTTGCAGAGCCGGTAAGCAACTTACATTTGAAAAAGTATTAACAGCATTTTTCATGTAAAATGTGATGGTGGTAGGTGTGTTACCGGTTTAGCTTTTTTATATTAAATATCTGACACTGAACACATAAAATAAAAAGAGTATTCTTGCTGAATCGCAGAGATGTCTTGATAAATATTTCCACTTCACAAAAGCTGAACGGTTCAGTCCACTCTCACACCATCGCTGAGCAGTCTAGAGGAGACTCAGCTGGAGCCTCAGTGACTCACACTAATTCAAAAATGACCCACTGAGAAATTAATAACACCACTTGAAAGGCACTTGTGAGTATAAGAGTATATGTGCAAATCGGCTGCTCAAAAGCGAGCCTGCAGATGTAAACGACGAATAAAAGGTGATTTCCTTTATTTTAGTTTGAAGGATTGTAACTGCAAATGTTTACAGATTGTAGTGAAACACTTTTCTTTAAGGATGATGCTTCTTCAGCTCTGATACTGCAGAGACCTTTCACTACTTTTGGAAATGAGTAGACCTAAATAGGTAGTAAAATACTAAATTCTTTCTCTCCCACACATTGATGGTGATAGATGAATATATTATCACTGGCGACTTCTGTTCACCTTCACACATGCTGTTTATCTTGCCTCACACCGTCTGTATATAGACAGAACATTGTATACATAATGTATTTGTGAGCTAAAAACTGTCTCTGTGGGGGAAATGAAAAGAAAATGTTTTAATTCAACAACTGGCCGCGATGGAAGAAAAACGCAGGGTAAATTGTAGTATAATTAGCCATGCTCTCACAATAGTTAAATGTATTATTTCCAGGTAGTCGGATTACTGTTTACCTACTTGTGTTTTTTTCCAATCTCAAGATGAATTGAGTAATGGTGTAAAAAGTCAGGGATTGGAAAATGGTCCAGAAAACAAATGCATACAAATTCCTCGAAGCTGCCAACTGTTTTGGTGAATTTGTGATCCTCAGTTTAAATGGGAGGGGTAGCTGGGTTCAGACATCAGTGAGCTTTGCTTTAGCACCATAGATAACATGGATGCTGCATACAGAACACAGATGAATGCAAAAGAACAAAGAGTCCAGACACCAGCAGCTCCCCAAAAGCTGCTGTCACACTGTGACTGTTATCAATCTTTGACAAAATCTTTTGCTGTGACTCGTGAAAAAATCCAAAGAAAATTGTTGGTGATGAGCTGTGATTGGGGATTTTCAGTCAGAGGCACACAGACTGCCTTTTATGTTTTCTCAACTAAGGAAAACCTACCAAGCACTGTCTGAAAATTTTCAGCCATTTCTTTTTTTTTTTTTGCCAATTTACACAGTTTTCTCCTTTTTTTTCAAGATTATGACTAATATTAAGTGCAACGAGATATTTTGCATTCGGTTTATTCTTAGACCAAAAATGCTGTTAAATCTTTCTGCTTTAAACCAACATTTTCCATCCTACCATATGACAGGAGTTTCCATCATATTAACCCCAGACAGACTGACATGTTTAATTTCCATTGCATTGTTCCAATTGCACGCTGTGTGGAAGAACTTAAAAGATATTTCTGCAGCACCTTCCAAAGATCTTTCATCACATACCCAGAAGTGGAAAATTAATTGCAAATCTTTCTCCATCTTACCAGTAAGTTGGCATACCCAAAATCACTGGTACATGTTTTGTCTAAGGATTGAGTCACCCAGGTAGATGTGTTTTCGCTGCTGAACTCCCCTGACACAGTCTGTGTACCAAAATCTAATTACAAGAAAACTAGCAAGGGAAATTAGATAATTTAATTTCAATCTAAGGAATCGATGTACATCTATAGCCTGACCCCAATTAGAAACACATTTAGAAATTAAAATATGGACTTGTTTTACTTTTGATCACAACATACAGGCTCACCATTCACTCAAGCATGCATGCTCACACATGTAGACATGTAGATCTCATAAAAGCAACCATTCGTACCCCCTCCAAACTGCATCATCTATTGTCTCCCTACTTTTGATTTGGATTCTCCCCAAAATACTGACTTGTGACTGGTTGGTTTAATGTGTGGCTGGAAGGCAGCACTTTGCAACAGCAGCAATCCCAGGAAGACAGGCACTATTAGGTAGCAGGCCTTACATTCAGTACAATTTTCTCTCTAATTTAGCTGAAAAGGGAAGCCCTGCAACCCCCCCAACTGTATTCTTCCAATTTAACAGATCAGTATGAACCGGTTTCCTCATGAGGGTTTTATTTGAAACGGCATAGATGATACATGGTGTGCAGGCAACATGGTTCCAAGTAGACTCCAGCTTTTCTCTTCTCTGTTTGAGCAAGATTTAACACATTGTTACATAACCAACTAAGGTGATGAAGAACAATCCTAATTAAGCACATGGTACTTTTTGCTTCCAATTAAAATTTACCTTCTGATTTTGCTGTTCACAGTGAGTCAGATTTTACAGAAACCATAGCATTTTCTTTGAAATCCAGCCACTTGTCATGTCTCCAGTGTCTCTGACCCTGGACACTGACCCCATGTAGAGATGTGTGAAATACGGTGCAAATATAAAAGAGCGCATACAAAGAACTCATGGCTGCAGGCTTGGTTCTATGCATGCTTGGGCAGGTAACAACAAAAACACTGGCAGACAGCATTGTGCTGTTTTGTGCCAATTAACCCATTCAGTTTTACACAAGTTCTTATAAAGGAATATGTGTGTTATATGAGCACTTGTTTAAGCTGAGATGGGGCTTCCAAAGAGCACTGGGGGAAAAAATGTTTTAAAGAGTGAGTAGATTGTTGGACATTTCTTCAAAACATACTGTTTTCAGTGAGGTGAAAAAAAGCATTTGCATTTCAACAACGTGATAAAATCACAGCACCATGTGGAGCCCTGGCATGATGACTACAGCAGATTCAAGGTGTCCTGGTGGTCTCATCTAATATAAGTGTATAATCTAAACTTTTCCCCCAAAAAACGGACAAGAAGCATTTTGGGATTTGGTGGGTACATCTCTATAGTGTGTATAAACCTCTATATTGTGTATAAACCTTCTTGGCTGCATGATTAAATCACAAAATATTGTAGTGCCAGCATTATTGTTCTCTTATGTAAAACGTATCATCACATGTGGATGGACATTTAATTTATAAATGAAATATGCAGTTTTTACTATGTGCAAAACAAACAAGGGAAAAGAAAGCTCTTCACTCTTTGAATCCTTTAGTTTATTTTTCCACAAAGCAGATATGTCTGGCAATACTATCAACACGCCAAACAGAAAACTAACACCATGGCTGTGGTGGTGTAGCAACAGATAGTGCCAGCTGCCCTGCTAAGGCTGTGGATAAAAGTGCTACTGCCAGCAGTCTCTGCCTGGAATAATCCTGTTTGCAAATACTTTGCATGTTCAAAATTATTTTGTCAATTGTCCCAAAATATGGGATTGTTCAAATAACTTCATCATGTTAGAGAAATGTTTTAGATTGTTGAAAAGTAGTGTGTGTATAGCTGTAGTTACGTATCTCATTATGCAAAATAAACCTTTTGCTCTTTTCAAACTCAGTGAGGAGATTCTTATCTCATTGGTGCCATACAAAATTATAACCTTTTCACCTTTGGTGTGGTTACAACTGCAACCTTTTATATATTTTAATTTTAAAGTTTTTGCGTATTTTTCTTTGCGCAGAATCTCAGGTGGATGAAAAACGTCCATTGTAACATTTAATAAATCAACATAAATGGGCAGATTTCGGTTTGCAAATCCACTCAGGATAAAAAAAAAAACATTTTGGAGGCATATAACACCAAACTGTGTTACCATGGTAATCATTATTATATTTAGGTATAAGCATGGAGGGATTGCACTGCACAACAGAGTGGGTCATAAGGAAAGAACATCATATAAACTAAACTTTGAGAAGTTAAAGTTTAGGGCAAATTGGGTGAAAACAGCATAAAGTACTTTTTATGCTGTTATTTCCAGTTTTTCAGATCTTTATTTAGGTTTATTGGGATTGACATTTTCAATTTTTTGGTGTATTTTTTTTAAATGTCTCAAAAAGAAGCTAAGGATATAAAAATAAAGGTAAAATCCAAAGAGTGTTTTTCTGCTTCTAGTTCACAGAGTGCTCATATTATATAATCAATATCTGACAGCAGAAGTCATACAATAAAAAGTCACAAGATTATTAGATTTCAGATTTTGTTTGTCTGTGCTGGTTGCAATCTGTCTGAAGACCTTTTCCTAAAACGAAAAATCATTGGTAATTTGACTCTTAAGCCTGTCTGTCAGTGGTGAATGTGTGTCTGCTTGCCCTCCGGTTGCATATCCACCGAGCCTGTCAGTCTTGTTAGGGACGCCAATCTCACAGTGGCATTTGGGGGGAAAAAAGACTGACATTACTTGGCCGGTAACTGAATTATTCATAACCTTGCACATTTAATCAAAGAAGAACAGCCAACAACCACCATTACAGATCTCACCGCTTGATTGGCTTATACAATCCTTGAACTATTTATTGTCAAAAACGCTGTTATTCTTTCATCAGGCAGCCTTTATTTCTCTTCTCACTTTCTGTCCCATTTGTGTCACCTAAACCAGACATTCACTTTGAACACAGGTGGACTAAAACCCTCCTGGGGAACAAACACATCCATGTATAAAGACTCACACTGACACTGAGTGAAACACTCACCGACGTGTACAGGTAGCCCTCACTGTTCATTGCTAGATAGAGTTTGGTCTGCACCCCTTGGATGGCCACCACTCGCAGTCCCACTGGAATGAGGTTGAACATGGCTGAAAACAGAAACACGTTTATCACTTACAGGGAAAACACAGCATTTTTAGAGTAACTAAATGGAATACACAAGCAAGATAACATTTCCGAAGCAATGTTAAACTGCTTTGTCAGAGTCCCCTGATTAAAATGTTCCATTTACTTTCAAGATAAGGGAAGATGAAGGAATAAATATTTCACAGACCATGTCAATGCAACAGCCTACAAAATATACCAGCTCTAGGAAGAAAGTATTAAAATGGTTGAGTATTTATTTGACTGGATTTTCTTTTTTTTCTTTTTTTAAGAGTGATGTAATTAAACACATTTTGTGTCCCGAAGATGTATTTGATTCAACTTAACATGTATGCCAATTTGTGGATCTTTTTTGTGAAACACATCTAAGATATATAAAAGAAAATGCCACTGAAGAAGCTTAAATACCTACCGGCATGATACTGCTTGACTTGTTATTGGTTGGAGCCAATAACAAGTCAATGAAAAGACAAGTGCTATTTATTTTCCTGAACCCCGAGCCAAAGTGGTAAATAGGGAATACGTAGGTAATTGGCTTCTGCAGATGTGCTGAAACGGTTTTCACTCTGCATATTTAGTGTTTGAACTATTAAAATAAGAAGTTAAAAACATTTTTTTCATATCACACAAACTAAATATCAGATTAGCCACAGCTAGCTGACAGTTGCCACTCTGAAAATTACTTAACAGTGACCTGAATCACTCTAAATTTACTTCAACTAACCACTACACACGAACACAGGATAAGATTACAAAACCATTAAAATATAATAATGTCTGTGTGGTTCCAGACAAAGCTGCTGGAATATTCTTTGTGGCCGTGCCAACATTTACACAAACAAGAGTCACTTATATAAACCCTGTGGGTTGAACTCAGGCCAAAATACACACACAAAATAAATAAATATAAACCTGTCTGTGATTAGGAAGCTGGATATTGGTTTTATGTCTGAGAGGAGCAGCAGCAACCCAGCTGGTCACTGAGGTATATCTCCACCTAATTAATATCCGCTTGTTCAGTGGTGTGTGTGTGTGCGTGTTTGTATAACTTACTCATATTGAAGTCAAAGGTTGATTATAAGAGTCTACATAAATACCCGTCTCTCTAACAACACAAACTTTGCTTTGTGGTGAGCAGACTACTGCAGGGACTTATTAATGAAAAACCTGACGTGTTTTACTATACTGGGTATGGAGACAAACATAATAATGCTATATTATTTTAAACAATCCCTTTAAGCTTATGTTCATGTTTTTTTTTTTTTTACTTAAACTCTACTGAAGCTCTGGTTCAGTGTATCCTCACTATAAATATCCACATCTCAAACACTTCTGGGTGAAGTGAACTATAGAGGCTTTTTGAAGGGTCATTTTATTTGCTCTCTGTGTCTAAGCGCAGCAGACATCTCTATGTTTGCTTTATAAAAGCATCAGCCAGAAGACTGTATGTTGTATTTACTTTACAGCAGCTTTGAGAAATTAATTTTGCTTTAATGGGAAATACATCCAGGGGCTGCACAGTGGCGCAGTTGGTAGTTTGCCTTGCAGCAAGAAGGTTCTGGGTTCGATTCCCGGCCCCGGTCTTTCTGCATGGAGTTTGCATGTTCTCCCTGTGCATGCGTGAGTTTTCTCCGGGTACTCCGGTTTCCTCCCACAGTCCAAAAACATGACTGTCAGGTTAATTGGTCTCTCCAAATTGCCCATAGGTGTGAGTGTGTCTGTGTGCATGGTTGTGTGTCCTGTGTGTCTCTGTGTTGCCCTGTGATAGACTGGCGACCTGTCCAGGGTGACCCCGCCTCTTGCCCGGTACGCTAGCTGGAGATGGGCACCAGCACCTCCTGACCCCACTGAGGGACAAGGGTGTAAGAAAATGGATGGATGGGAAATACATCCATTTCAAGGAAAGGCTCTGTTCTTATTTATTATTTTCTCTTACAAATTATATATATATATATATATATATATATATATATATATTTGTTTGAAATGATACATTTGAATCACATTTCTATGTATACAATAGAGCA
Organism: Poecilia reticulata; assembly: GCF_904066995.2. Taxonomy (NCBI): domain Eukaryota; kingdom Metazoa; phylum Chordata; class Actinopteri; order Cyprinodontiformes; family Poeciliidae; genus Poecilia; species Poecilia reticulata. The sequence continues at coordinate 26,082,105 of NC_088839.1, forward strand.
TTTTTGTCTTTTCTTACTCCTCAGAATCAATAACATGAGATGGAAAATCCTTCAAGTTCTTTTTGACAGATGTAATGGACTGTGGCTTGTGCAATCATCTGCAGTTAAAAAAAAGAACTACAATAAAAATATATTTATCTATTCTCACCAAAACATTTTTTCCCAGGGAGTAATAATCCTTGAAGACAGCAGGGTTGAAATGAGCCGCATGTCAGGATTTGCTTCTGAAATATTGTTGATCTTAGAAAATGAATACTGTGAATTGTTTTGTGTTGTACAATTCAGGGTTCATTTCAAGATTTTCAGTAAATAAGTTAGAACTCTTGAGTTATTTAAGTCACAGGCAGTCCATGCTTCTTACTGAGCATAATTCATGTACACATAACTTGCTTTGTATGCTGGTGTGCAGTCCAGTTAGAACAGCAAGGAGGTCATCTCAAAACTATTTCAACAAAGTTTTGAAGCGTGAAATTGTTCAAAATGCCTGGTAGACTGAAGCAGTCTACCAGAACCAGTATTCAGTTCTTCAACAAGATGACCTAAGGTATTTCATCTGTTGAACTAGACCAGATTCACGAGCTGTAATCAGTCACTATTGATAGATACAGACCTCTGCTGACCAGGAACTCGCCACAAGAGTTTTGGGGATGTTCTGAACCGTCATAATGATCATAATTCAACCCCTTGTTTAACTTCTTTTCGTTTTTTCTACACCAGAAACTTCACTTGCTGCCCAACATAGTTTACCCACTAAAAGGCAAAATAATAGAGATAAATAGAGCTATTAACATCACCTGTCAGAGGTCATAAAGTTATGATTGATATGTGTGTATGTTTGATGTTCCCTCTCTTTCTTGTCGTGTTGCATTAACAGTTCTTTTCCTTACATAGGCACCTTCCTCACGTCACATGTCTCCGCTCAAATCTCCCCCTCAGTGCCTCCAACACGATCAGCACGTACACATCTGCTATCTCCTTCATTTCAGAGGGATTACCAGCCGGAGCACTGATGGAGATTTTTAAAAGGGGGTGGGGGGAAACTCAATTACTTTCTGGCTCCTTGAAACACCTGAGCACACTGAAGAGTGACAGGGCCGCCGCCCACGCAAGGACAGCCTGCTGCACGGAGGAACATGGATTGAGAAAGAGAAGGGTGGCCTGAGGGACAGCTTTCATGATCATCTCTGTTCCACCTACTCGCATAAACAGTCATGACCGATTCAATGTGACGATCAACCTGAACCTCCCAACAACAGCTGCAGTTCAAACTAGTAGCTGTGAACTATAGTTAGCATAAACGTGAGACGTCATTTTTAACTTAATAGTGTTAGAGCCAATGTTGAAGCAAGAAAAATAAACTGGACTGACTGGAGTCAAAACGTTTTTGATTAATTTTACATATTTTCAATGAACAACTTTGTAAATGTCTGTGAAAAAGTTGTAAATTTGTGAGGGAAAAAAATCCATTATTCAAGGCATTCATTTTCAATATTAAAACTAAGGATATTAGAAAAATGTTAAGAAAAAACTCAGAAGTTCACAGAGATAAAATCAGAAATGTGTGCCTTCATCACAGAAGTCATTTTAGCTTCAAGTAGTAATTCTGAGATACCATCTGGAAATTTCCCAGAGTGCAAGGAGTAGATCCACACTCCTCCTGATTTCCTAATAAAAAAAACTCATGAGAATAAATAAGTTGATAAACATTTCCCATTATCATTTTCTGAGTTTAGTTCCTCTGCACTTCACTCTATGCCTGCACTCTGTTTCACCTCAGTCACCTCTGACAAAACCTAACTGTCTTCTGCTTAAGCAGATTAATGTTACCTTTAATATTACCTGCGCTGATACGGCCTCTTTCAATTTGGATAGAAATATCTGCTAAATGCATAAACATATAGCTTACCAAAACTAACAAAGTTAAAAAAGGCATAGAGGCAAAATGCACTGCACATTTTACACCAAATTTCTAACTTCTTGTTGTAGCTAGCTGTGTTGCAGTCCTATCACTAATAGGAGGATAATTGGTTAAAAACTGATTTTTTCATTTCTTTTCTCCTCTATAACAGTGCTACACTTATTATCTGTTGGTTTTCAATAAAATGCTGCTCTTTGCCGCTCCTTCTGCAGAGTTAGGCCGTTTTCAGATAAGAAGCGGAATATGCTGCATCTGACACTTTGTGTGTTCAACCAGCCTTAAGCAGCTAAATCATTCAGCTACCATAATGAGGAGGTCGGCATGGAAACCTGCTATATTATAAAACAGGGGGAGTAAAGTTGGAAAGGAACCAAAATCTGATTAAGGGAATAAGATTATGTTGGTGAAGCTCATGTGGTGACACCTTATATCTTGTATAACAGCAAATCCAACCTAAGGCTCAGGAATCAAAGACAACATTTTTAACTTTTAAATATTGTTGCTGCTCATATTGCACCACCAGGCTACTGCACTTGATTCTAAGGTGAAAGTTTGGGACTTTAATTCCCAGTAATTTTTTTTCTTCTTGCCAGTCACGATACACTGAGCTGTACTTTACAACTACTGTGCATTTAGCTTAATCAAAAGTCCACCAGAAAAGGCTTGGTTTTAGGGCTGAGAAGAGTTTTATGAGTCACAATTCAGTGCAAAAGTAAAAGAAAAATTGGATTTTGTATTGGTTCCATGCTAGTGATAAAACACAAGACGGTGTAGGAAAGAAAAACACAAATATCTGATAATCAGAATAATATATTCGAATAAGTGACAAGCAATATGATAATTATGTTTTTGTTTTTTATGCAGTGAAATATTGCTTCCAAACCTTTGGAGTGTGTACAGTGTAACAACGTTAAGCGCAATGAACATGATATATTAGATGTTCATTACTAGATTGTCATCCTATGTAATTTCACTTGATTTTCATTTCCCTTCATTACTTCATCTGCGATTTCTCCCATTGAACTTGATTCCACCAGTTGAATTTCAACCAGGCCAATCAGAAGGAGGGACTGTCAATGATCTTGATTATCTGCTTTGTTTTAGAATTGTAGTCGGCATAAGGCAAAAGTTTTAGCAAAGGCAACAAAGGAAAAGAACAAAACCATTCAGTCCATGTTGGCAACGCTTCCAAACATTGAATTAACATTAACTGCCATCTCGTCTGGCTCCGTCCTTCTCTCTCCGCTTGTTTACAGGGATGCTGTTTCCAGTAAGCATCATCGTGCCATGGCCTCCAGAAAGAAATCATTTCTCAATAGCTGAGGGTCCCTCTGTGCGAAACACAGCGTAGAACAACAGGCTGGTTTTTATCTGGCTCGATCATTCCTGCTTTTTTAAACAGTCTGGTTATGGGACTCTGCAATAACTTTAACAGGTTTAATTTTGGAGTTCAACAAAGTTATAAGATTGAGATTGTAAATTTAAAAATAGGTCGAAATTTATCTGTAAAGAAATTTAGCTTTTTTTTTGTTTGTTTCAATAGTTTTTCAGATGTTCAGTTTAATTAGTTGTGATGCAATGCAACTGAATATTTGAGTCGAGAGAGAATACAGTAGCATTTATTTAGCTTTTCCCATCACATCCCCTCCTCATAAAAAAATAAATGACAAACTTCTTTGCTAAACAGTCAAGCAGGCGAGAATCTGTCAGCTCAGCCAGCTACTGAAGCAAAGATCAAATCCTTCCTCGTATTTATCTGTGCGTGTGTATGTGCTCACATTTGAGGAGGTCCGCTCCCACCATCACAAGACACCACCAGCTCCAAGAGGACTGCACTCTCCGTCACCATGGAGACAAGCGCACCCAGCGCCTAACAACGCTATTTTTGGAGCAGCGCAAAGCGCTTCACTCCTTCTCCTCCATGTTCAGCAGCTCTCTTTAATTTTCTTTTGACAAACTACTTTGTGCTGATGCGGGCCAGTTATTATGCAACCCAATAAAACACAGAGTCCAAGTAAATTTAAGGTGAGCTATGCTTTCCAGCTAAGGAGCATTTAATATGTGGCGTATGCAAGATTAAAATACAGACATCCTTTCTGTATCTTTATGCCAACTTCTGCTAATTGGTTCTCTGTGTTATGTTTACCTTTCTTCTCATTGTTGTAGTCCACTTAGCATATATAACTCTTAGATCAAATATCTATCCTTTTGCCAAACTGTTCTTTTGAATAAATCAAATTTATTTAAGTCACAAAGCACTGCACTGCCCCAGCATGCAAGATTTTTATTGTACTTTCTAATTTGGAGGTGATCCATTTCTGCTGCATTGTTAGCAGACAAGTGGCTTTGCTGTTTTTCCTCCACTCATCTCCTGTTTCAACTATTAAACAAAGAGCTGGTGGGTGTTGCGGCTACGACAGGAATGCATCATTGCATGCTGTAAGACAAAGCTGTCTCTTTCTGTCTTTCACACAGAGTGTAGGAGAGGAAGATGACGGTCGTGACCCAAGTTCAGGTTTTTCAACAGAGTGATTAATCAGAGGAAATTAAAGTGCTTCTCAGTAATGAGCCACTTGAAGTGCTGAAACAAACTTTTGTTTTGCTCCGTATAATGACCTATTTACTCAGTTTGAATGCTGCTGAATACAATGAATGAAACACTGAAAATTGAACTGTCTCTCTGCAACTTGAGCAGAAAGTTATGTTATAATTGATGGGTTGTTGGGAAGTGTGGCAACTCCAGGGATGCCTGTGGTGCATCCAATTGTAGAGATGCACCAATCAGGCTTTTGCTAGGTGATAAAGATTTCCAGGTGTTCCTTAGATTTTGACACGACAATTCAAACTTTGACTAAATATAATTTATTTTCCTTAAGATCTGAAACATAAAAATGAACAAAATGTTCTTTAGATTCTTCAATATTGGTAAGAGTTTGGAAACCATTAGGAAATGGACCAAGTGAAGGATTATTACCATCTACAGCTTTGGCAAAAATGAAGAGATCACTTAAAATGATCAGATTCTCTGATTTTACTTTTCATAGGTATATGTTTGAGTTTGAGTAACATTATTTTATGAACTACTGACAACATGTCTCTGAAATTCTAAGCAGAAATTTTGTATTAATTTTCAGAAAATTAGAAATCGTCAAAATAACCAAAAAGATGCAGAGCTTTTAGACCTCAAATAATGCAAAGCAAACAAGTTCACATTCATTTAGAATCAACAACACTAATGTTTTAACTCAGGAAGAGTTCAGAAATCAACATTTGGTGGAATAACCAGGAGGTTTTCAATGGGGATCAGTGCAGTGATCTCAATTTTTTCCAGATATGTCAAATCATATTTTTATTAAATTGAAAGTAAAGTGCATAAAAGTACATGGTATTATTGTGCTTATAGACTAACAAATGTAAAAATTCTTAGTTTTGATGGCTTTAATGAATAAGAGAAAATATAGTTTCACTTATCAGAGCCATTCAATGTAAACTGACTGACTGATGGTCTTTATAGAACTGATATAGATACGGTAAAGTTTAGTGTGGATCCTTATTCTGTCACCTGAATGCATGTAGGAGACAAAACACCATTGAGACAGAGATTTAGGAACTTACTATAACTACTGTCCTCCTCTTTTGTTCCATCGATGGTTCCATCTGCCTGCAGCTGCAGGTGGAAGCCTTGTCGACTGTACAGCTTTGTTACAATCCCCTTTAGCTGGGGCTCTGTGGAAGCACAGGAGACACAAAAACAGAAGAACGAAATGAACACTAGAGTTTATTTAGAAAACATGCATTGCGAAATGAATATTGCAGTGATGACACTGGCTGCAAATAATCCACATTTCTTTACTTTCCTAATAGTCTTTAATCACCAAGGTCCTCGAGTCACGCTGCACCTCAAATTCTAATATTTTCATCAGGTTTAAGAAAAAGGCGTAAATTAATTGTACTTAAAATATACCAGCGTAACAAAAGTAGCATCCAAATTTGCAATTGTGATTTTTCACCATGCTGGTGTTAAGATGATGGTTGTGACTGAATATACTGTGCAGTTCTAAAGCGCATCATTAATATAAGTAGCTCTACAACCAGATAAAATGATTAGTGTCAAATCTAGCTGGAGCTGGGAAGCTTAAAATGAGCAAATTGATGATTTAGATTAAGTTAGACAGCCAGTCACATTTTAAATCCCAAAATAAAAACAGCAACAATCCGAGCTGAAGCAATCTACTTGCTGTGGGCTTTTCTATGGAAGGAATAAAAAGCATTTTGACTCATTTGCATGTATTTAGACTTCCACTTTAGCTAAAGGCATAATAAATTATTAATCAATTGACTCAATGTATATAAGTAGGATGTAATTATTAGGAATTCATTTGATTCTGGATGCTTTGGTTATGAAATCAATGAGCACTGGCGAGTTCTTTGTTATTTCTACTATGAAACTGAACTAAAAAGGGAGCCCCGGCGGCACGGCTTCAAAGGAAAAAGACCACAGATGGACAAGAGCAAAGACTATCTAAACCAAAACTGACTCGGGCCACGGACATGTAACACTCCAGCTGTCAGGGACGGGTGAAGATTTTTTTTTTCCATCTCACTTGTCTTTTTCTCCACTTCTTCACTGACTCCAGGTATGATTAAACACCAATAAATGGACATATTATGTTTCATCATCAAAATACCTCCAGAAAATATGGATGTGACCAAAAATATATATCAATATTACTGCAAGAGGAATCCTAAAATTAGGTTTAACCTTTCAACATGGTTCCAAAATTGAGACATAAGACGTTGTTTTCAGCTTTTTGCTTTAAATATGCAATCAATAAAATGCCATGCACCACACCGAACTTAAAGAGGAATACAAGGAAATGTGGCAGTAGACAAAAAGCACACTTAATCTAATTTGGAAATATCAAATGCGGAGGGAAGCTGAATCTCAAATTCTTTAAAAAATTCAGACTTTATGCAAGAAAAAGTATAAATTAAGGTGGTGAACATGTAAAGTCACGATAACTGATAACCAAGATTCTGATATTTTTAAATAAATCACCTTGTAGAATTAAATTGGCACCTAGATTTGAGTCTAATCAGTCTATATAATTAGATCAAATAGGTAAAAATAAAATTCATAAGATATTTGAGTGCAATTGCAAACTAATTTGTCGTTTTGTAAAAAACCTTGAGATTGTTGTGAACTGGGCCCACTAAACTGAACAGAATAAAATGAAATCAAATGGAAGCAAATTCATATTTAGTGATCATCAGTATTAAGTCTGTTATTTATATCTTTAACCAAGAAAGATTGCAGTCATTCCTTAGTTCCACCTGCATTGAGAAAGTCCACACTAAGGCGCTTCCTTCACACAATAGCAGGAATATTGTTGTGATGCAACCAGACTGGTGCTTTAGCATGTCATCACAGCTAAATTACTGTAATCTTAATCTCCTGTTTTTAATTCGGTCACATGTCACAGATGTTCACATGAAGGGGAATATGACGCTGTATTTATTATTCCTGTTAGTGCTGTGTTACATCATGAATGTCCAATTAGAGCTAAGTGCCCTCCATTATCTGGTCACTGTCTCTGCTGGAGTGTTTGTTTTTTTTAGTGGTCAACCACACCTTTCATCTATTCTTCTGTCTTACTTGTAGTTTAGTGAAACGATTGTGGATTTACTAAAGTTGCCTTTGCAACCCGTTTGCCAAGAATTACATTGTGCTTTAATTGTAATTGTAAATGATTTTATGTTTAATTGAGTTACTGAGCTCTAAAAAAAGAAGATGCATTTTTTTTTAAGTCTGAAGATCAGCTGTACTTCTGAGACTAAAAATTATTTAAACCTCATCATTTTCTCCATTTAAGGAAGATAATGGATGGTGTAAACATTCTATATTGAACAGATATATAAACAATCATTTAATCAAATTAATCCATCCCTGAATGTCCATGCAGGCTTGCAGAGGGGCTGGTGCCTATCGCCAGCAGTGACTGAACGAGAGGCAGCGTACATCCTGGACAGGTTACCAGCCCATCACAGCACAACACAGACACATGAGAGAAACAGCCATGCACACACACTCATGGGGTAATTTACAGAAACCAATTACCCTAACAGTCATGTTTTTGGACTGTAGGAGGAAGAGAACCCCCGATTGCATGGAGAAAACATGCAAACTCCATGCAGAAAAACCCCAGCCTGGGATTTGAACCATGACCTTCAAGGCATATAGTGGAATTGTTCATATAAAATTATTTTAAGATGAAAAAAGTGTTTTAAATATAACCGCAAAAAAAATAAATTAAAAAATTAAACCTTGATGACAACTTTTGCACCTACACACAAAACAAGAAAAGACACATAATTAATTTTTCAATTAAATCTTTTTTTCATCCCATGTCAGATCAAAAACTAACCAGTATTTTTATCCCAAAAAATAGGTAACTGTGATACATCAACTTAAGCAGAATAATAAATGAAAACACAAATGATTTTCTTCCTGTAGTGTGATCTGTTTTGTAAGGCCTTCAGATTTGGATAATGGGGACAAAGCTAACGTTTCTTGGATGCAGATCCAGTCATCTTCTCAGCAACTTGCACAAAGTTTATTACAGTCTACGTCTCATATACAGCTCTTCATGGAAGAAAAGTTACTGAACAATTGTGGGTATCCTGTTAGAACTGCACAACAGACCTCGACGCTTGGCAGATTCTAATTTACTTTTTTAAAAGCAAAAATATCTATTTTTTAAACATGAAAAAATCATACTCAAGTATGCTGCTGATAGAGCAAAGCAGTTTTTTTATTTTTATCTTTGCATGCATCACTGATGGGAGCTGATCGAGGGGAAAACAACGGATTCCAGTCACCAGGTGCTTCTCTAAAATGATGGAATTAAAAACTCTTTAAAAGTTTGGTTTTGTCACAACAAATGTGAACTAACAGAAAATAACCTATATGTATTATTTAACATTTAACCCTCAGCTTAGACACTCAGCTTAGAAGTTAGAAATAAATGACTTAGAATCAAGTTCAATCATTTTGTATAAACATAAGAATCATCTGGTAACTTTCTCTGCAGAGGCTCGTTAAACACCGCATGCCCTTTATGCAAAATGATCTTATTGATGTATAGTTCTCAAAGGCGAAGAAGAGGTCAGAGAACAAGCATCCTGACAACAGACCTGGTCTTCTCCTTCGTCTTTTCTTGGAACCAAAGAGTTTGACCCGTGAGAAGACATTGAGCCGGTTGGGTTTCTCACAGCTTCCCTTGGCTTTGCTGGGGCTGCTAACGCAGCGGCAGGCATTTGACTTCTCCCGCTCCCTCGCCTGCCTCTTCTGCCTGATGAGGGAGCTGGCGATAGCCGCCGCCATAGCCAGTTTGGCAGCGGTCTGGGGAAGAAAACTTCCAGAGAAAAGTGGATGAGTCCGGAACGGCGGATTCTGGCAGGAAAACTTCCAGGCGCAGCGCTACAGAAGGTCTGAGGCAACTACGATGATGCTCGAGATGAAGATTTCGCAAAGTGCATCAAACAGTGAAATGAAATAGTCCCAGAGGGGAGGTGAAGCCAGCTCGCTCGAATCACCTCCTAAAGGATCATTTTCCGCGAAGCCATGCGTTATTCAGGAGTTGTCCGGTGTATCTCCGAGAAAAAAGTCAAGTTTGACGGTCCATAAGATGTAAAAGGACTTTCACCAAAGCGCGGTGCGTGTTCTTCCAACAGGATCATCTTTTCTAACACAAAACAGCCCCAAACCCCGCCTCAGTCAATGGGTTCGCGGTATCCCACTAAAACACCAGAGCAGCGCACATGCATAGTAACCGGTTTGGTGAATGAAGCGCAGTGGGAGGAAAACACCTGTTTGCAGACGCCTCTGTGACTGTTCCCCTTAATCCCTCACTGTGAAAGTGCCGCGGAGAGAAAGACACTTAACAATTCACAGCAGAGGACGTGAGTGAATCACTTCGGAGATCCGGTTCGTGTTGTTTGTTTTCCCTGTACAGTTTGCTAGAGCGGAGCGCCCCATGCTGAATCAGTAAATAGGCGTGAAGCGCAAACCCAGTGAGCCGCGCCGCTCAGCGCGTCCCCACCGACAGCAGCCTGGAGACTGAGCAGCGGGGAGGAGGGGATGGGAGGGGAGACGGCCGGTCCGCGTAGTACACACACAACCACAGACCAGAAACACCACCAACAAAACACACGCTGTCATGTGACATGTTTCATGTTAAGTACCAAAAGAAAAAAAAAAAAAAAAAAAAGGGGGTTGGTGGGTAGAGAAGTGAAGAAATCCAAACGAGGAGTAAAGGAACATCACAGATTGTTTTCTATTAAAATGGCCAACAGCTCTAAGAGTAAAACATTGTAGCAACTTGTGATTGAAGACGATTGTAAGCAAGCAGCCTAGCCTGGCACACTGCCTTAATATCTTAAATAAACTACGACATAAATGTCATTAGTAAAAATGTAAAAATAGAAAGAAAACGGGAGACTTTATTTGAACACATTAGTGGATTTATAGTAATTTAAAATTCCCCTAAAATGTTGTCAAAAATTCAGAATTACATGAAAAGAAGCCAGAAGAATAAAACTAGAATTATATTTAAAAAAAAGTGCACTTCGCAAAAATGAGACGTAATAAAATCCACCTTAAAGGTTTGATTCTAAGATATCCAGACATCACCAGGTTACCTTCACTTCCCACTGGACACTTTTAAAAGACTAACCAATGGTGCCATCTACAGTTGTAAAACCAAAAGTGACACTGACATTTTTTTTATTTTATTTATTTATTTTGTTTTACTTTATAAAGAAATAGGAACGCCACACCTTACGGTTAGGAACCGTCATAAATACCACAAGAAGCTGCACATACAACAAACACCACAATTTGAGGGAGAAGAAGCTGAGATTTCAACAAGGAGAAAACTGGTATAAGAATCATTCACACTAAAAGCTTTGCAAATGGCAAAATCTGTAAAAAAAAAAATTGAATGCAAAGATTCATTTTAGCACCATGGACAGCAACATAAACTCAACCAAGAGTTGATCTCAGAGTAAAATGAAAAAACAAACAAAAATAAAACAAAGAAAAGATGTGCAGCATGATGCCTGACATTCCTTTATGCATGGCAACCAAGTCTTTGCAAGAAAACCAGATTTCAGACGCATAATGCATAATTAAAAAAAACGAAGCATGAGCAGTTTAAACCCAACATCAAGAATATAAATAACCTACCTGAAACAGATTTTCTCAGAGGAAAAGTCATGTTTTTTTCCCAGATTAACCCAGAAGCAGATATTTTTATACTTGCACTAGTTGTAAAAATGCTGCTGAAGGGAAGAAGAAGAGACTCGATTCTCCAAAGTTCAAAGCATTGTCAGACAACTGTCAGAGGCGCAGTGAAGGAGAAAGCATCGAGGCGTGGCCATCAACTGGAAGGATCATTACAGGACATTAGCGACATGCCATTATAAGTTCTAAAACGCTCATTAAAGATTCATTTGGTCGCCGTTGTGGATCCAGCAAACACAGTTCTGTGTGTTGTTGGGTTCAGATGGAGAGGTTAGTGGTGGTGGAAGGAGAGGGCAGATTGGAGAAAAGTGAACGAAAATGTGAGCTGCGACTGTCTACTTCCTTCTTGGGGCACTGAAGACTTTGCTCTCATGTTACAAAAATGATGTAAAACGATCCGTTAATGCGCCGTCTAAACTGGTTACTCAGGCATTTCCACTTTGGCTGAACATATCGACGAGACAATGGTGAATCTTTACATTAGGCTGAATGCTTTTTGCAAAGACGATTCTCTGTTCTTTGGCAGTTTTATCCTATTAAGTCATAACACCCATAAAAAAGCGACCTCCACAAAATGTTCTTGCAAGACAATGTTCAGAAAAACCTACCTTCAAATATGCACCACGGTGTTCAGTGTTTTGAGGAGTTGACCCCATGGTAAACCCAGATTGGGTGATTCAGCAGCAGTAATCTGTGGTGTGTGCGCTCTGAGAATTATGTACGGTTTTGAACACTAGATGGCGCAATTGAACCAACAATCTACTTTTCTTGGTTGCTGATTGGGACTTGGAAGAAGACCTGACTGGGTTCAAAAGTCCAGATGATGATGGGAGTTCACATTAAAACAGGAAAATGACCCTAAATGTACCCAGAACTACTATAAAAATGCAGATTATAGCAAAAATCAGATAAAACTCCAAAACCTTAATCCAAATCAGAATCTATCACATAACTTGAAAGTTGATATACAAAAAGAAAGGAAAAATGTTCACAGATGCCACCCATCCAACAGTTTCAGATGTGTTATAAACAGGTGAAAAGTCTCTAGATGTAAATTAGAAACTAACCTTAGTTCACAGAATAAACTAACCTGCAGGCTGCAAACAAAGAAAACTCTAAGCGTGAAATCCCATCTTTGTGTCAATATAAATACTTCAAAATGTGTCAAAGAAGATATTAATTAGTACAGAAGATATAAAAAATTCAGAATACAGAATAAAATTCAATCTTGTACAGTTCTAGACATTTTGATTATATCTTAAGCTGTTCCCTAAAAGTAAATGTCCTCAGTTTGGATAATATGTACCACAGAAAGGACATCCAAAGTATCAAAGAAACAAAACTATTAAAATGTTAGTCATACATACGTCTACTTGTGTTTCCTTCTCAGGCTTTATGGTAATATTCACACCCAGAACAACAATACACACACACACACACACACACACACACACACACACACACACACACACACACACACACACACACACACACACACACAAAAAAAAAACAATTTTCCTTTTACATGTGACACCATCTTTTTCTAGGGCAAATACAGGAATAGATTTTAAGCTATTATGACAGATGATGTTGTCTGTTTTTTTTTATTTACAAAAATAACCTCAGTCAGTACCCTGTCAAGTTTAATTTGACGTTTTAAACACTTTTTTTTTTTACAGTTTGGACAGAGAAGACCGGAGAGCTGAGAGAGAGCTGGAGAGTGACGTGTTAACGGTTCTGTCTACATGCAGCAAAGCTCATGTGAAATGTGTTAAATGTCACTCTGGCAACTTTCTGCAAAGGGCATGTTCATCAGTTCAGTCTAGTCCAATGGTCAACTGTACCGTTTTGTAAGTAAAATCTTTAAAATAAAACTCTTAATCATTTTTTTTACCCTATAGATTTGTTAAGATAAAGATTCATGTGAAAATTTGAGCCTGGTCCAAACTTCAGTTGTAAAAGTACATATTTAAATTGTAACATATTTGTATTAAATTATTTACGTTTCTCTACAGTGAAACACCTGTAATGTAAAAATGCTTGTGCTCCCATATATCAACCCTGCGTTTAAAATCAGATTCTGTCCCCTGCAAACACACCGAGATGACTTGATTCACTAATCCCAGGTTCTGCATCAGTCATCCACATGACTGATCAATTCAGACAATCGCTCAAGCAGACAGTTTGGCCTTCCAAAAGAATGACTGCTTTATCACTGACAGCTCAGAAGACAGATAGAGTCAGGATGTACTCTTCAGAGGTGATGTGAGTTAAGCATTTAAAATGATGCAAAAAAAAAAAAAAGGTCTACATAGGAAGAAACTACGCTTGCAATATTCAGAAAGCAAGAAGCCTGGAATTCACAAATCTAACCAGGTGCCTGTTGATCATCTGAAATCTGGAAGGGGTGTTTGTGTTGACTAGTTTTAGAAGAAAACAAAGCTCTTCTGCAGTGTTTTAAAAGGTCAAAATTAAGCATGGGCAATATTAGCCTCATTTCAACTCTTGGCAATTTCAACAACAAAAGCGTTTAGAAAATTCAACGACACTATACAGCAAAATCACTCTTTTTAAAATGAGTTTATGTCTTAACAACAGAAGAAAATGGTACTTTGGTTATGCAGTGGGTCAATGATCCAAAGCTCTGCAGCATGTACAGCCTGCAAAAGGCAAAAGGATTTTAGCAAACAGAGAAAATTCCTACACGTGGCATGTGTGTTGCTTGTGCAGCAATGTGCCATGGATACATTAATTACTGTACTGCCCCAGAATGCCAGTGTGCTGCGGCCTCATGGGGCCACATTCACCGTACTGTACGCACACGGAGCCATACACGCTGCGGGAGAGTAAAAAAAAATCATTAGGAGCAGCTCAGAGCATCCTTGTTTGATTGAACCCAGCATGCAACCACACTAAGTTCAGAGAACTCATTTAATTTAGCCTAAACAACAGAAAATGAGTTTAAGGGAAATAAACCTCATATTTCCACCATTTTAGTAGAAAGTTAAATGAGACACATTGTTTTGTCTACTTATTTCATAAATGTAGAAAGTATTCTAGAGAAACCCCATGGTTTTATTTTCACTTGCAGCTTCAGCTTCTTGCTGCTGTCTCAACAGAGATTTTACAAAATACAAACTTTTTACCTGAAAGCACACCCAAGGGAGGAGGACCATTATTTCTTTAAGCATGGCTGTCATCACCTGTACCACATTTCCATTATTAGCCACTAGGGAGCAGAACATCAGCAAAGAAGAACAGGAAGACTGCATGCTGCTGAGGTGAATCAACCTTTGTGTATTAAATATATCAAACACACATACACATATTTCCTCTTTTTTAACAACTCAAGACTGTCAATACAGCAACCCGAGGTTAATTAAATTTTCAGTTTACAGTGAACTCAATAACCTTGCTGGTTTTTAATAGGAAAAAGATGCTTTCAAGATTTGTCCTATTGACTATCACAGTGGTTTATGCGAAATTAATTCATATCTGTGAATAACTCCTAAACCCTGTAACAGGATGCACATTGTGGTAATACACGGTGGTGGATAAACGTCATTATAATCCTGAAAAATGCAGAATAGCTTAAAAGGTAGCTGCTTCGGTCATTCAGCCCCCTGACAACAATGTGCTTCTACTCTCCTCGGGTGCTATGAATTTGGCACATCCACGACAACAGCAGCTTACAGCGTGCTCGGCCACCAGCTCTGTGGTGATACCACACGTTACCATGGATACAGCACATACGTAAGAGGGTGTGTGAGAAAGATGGGGTGGAGAGTCCGTGTTGCACACTGGGAATGGGGGGTTGGGTTTTTACAGAAAGAGAAAGCCATCAGTCGCTCAGGGTTTTAGGAGCTTCAGCACAGAGAAAGTGTCCTGTTCATTTTAAAACAGTGCTGCTGTATTCATAGCATAGATAAATGAGTTAGAAGATTGAAACGGAAGGATGTGAGGCCCCATCATTTATTCTGGTTTGTGTAATGTAAACCTTTGTGGGCAAACAGCTCAATCACAAGCACAGGCAACAATCCCTGAGGATTTATGACAAAAATCAACAGAGAAACCCATCAGTATAGAGGATTGTGATATTTCAATATAAAGTGTAAAGTTTTTAATGCTCCTCTAAACGTATCATTGGAAAAGCTCAACTTTGCCTTAAATTGTAACTCAAATGCTTTATAAAAATATTTCAAGAAAAATGATTTGTATCTTTTGCATCTGTTTCCATTTCACACTTGTTGTTGATCATTCAGTGCAGTTACCTCTGGGGTCATGAACTCTTGATACTGCTGTAACATTAAGGAGCCTTTATCCTTCTGTTGCTTCATGACCACAGGGATGTGGTCATGACACATGCCCATTTTTTAATGAGTCTCTGCATCAGTGATTTATTTCTCATCTTAATATAAAACACTGAGCCTTAATGTTTACACACCTAACAAGTTAACCTATGCAACTACTACTAAAGTTATGTATCACTGACTAAATCATGTTTCTTAATCTCATGCAATGCTATGTGGACATTTTCTCTTCATTAAGAAAGATTCACCTCCACATCGCAAATTCCTAGAAGCTCCAACAGCAGAACTGTCTGACCTATATTTTGATGAATTCAGCTTTTGACCATTTGGGGGCAGCGATGGAGTGTGTATATGGGCTTTACTCTCCAGCCCCTAAAGGTCAGGTAATCATAAATAAACATTAAATATGGGGATGTTACAGCAAAAATAATTTACTCTGCTAACATAGAGGGACTCTGTATTTTACTCCCATTATGAATTACACACACACACACATCACAGAGTCTGCTAGAAGAATTCTACATTTTACTCTCTTCATTAAAAACACACACAAACATCACAGAATCTACATTCAATTTGTTTCAAGATTAGAAACATCATGACAGCATCTTTCCATAAAGTCTAAAAACCTTTGACTATTGAAGCATGAAGAAGCTCAGTTATATTCTCAAACTCACTTTGATTTTTAAATAAAACGCAATATGATTTATTGTCAGGAAAGGTGTTTTAACTAAGGCAAAAATAACATAAAGCAAAACTATTTTTAATATGGTGTATTAATAGTCTCATCTCTGATCTTTGCTCCAGTTTAAATTACAGTATTAAACCACCAGTTCTAGCTCTTTATCTCTTTAAAATGCCAGAAGTAAATGGGAACACAGGGACCGCCCGGCATTTATCTTGTAACCTGTAACCTTTTGTACAGCAACTGCCTTCAAAGTGTTTTATCTGCTTGTTAATGCCATATTTGCTTTCACACATTGGGAGACTGTAAGGCTTTTTTCACTCGGAGAAAATAATTCATCTCCGTTTCATATGTCTATAAAAGCTAAATTTGGCAGTGAGACACAGAACTCACACAAATGGAGGACATTCACGTCCGCCAGCCATTTTTGGTCTGTTTGGTGTGAAAATGACACAAAAAGCCATTGTGGTTCACTGCTGAACGCTGAACGGTTTGGAATCTGGGAACTTACAGCAAATGTGAGACATGATATGTAAGTAAGGCCATGATCACCTCTGAAACTGAAAGTGTAATGAATCTTAATTCCTCAAACTGTTGTTAAAAAAAACTGCATAAATATTCATGCAGTTATCTAATTACATATCACAAAAAAACAAAAAAAAACAAACTACAGACCACGGCAGTTGGTTGTATGGTGATAAATGACTGCACTTCCAAAACTAATGCATGGACATATAAAGTGCAATAAACAATTTCAGTTACCATTAACATTTTTAATAAACAGTGTAAGAAACCAATGACATTTATTTGCAAATTCAGATTTAATGTATTTTCTTTTGCATAAATATACAGCAGTATCACCACAATGCCTTTAAGACGATAAAATTGGAACATTATACACTGCTCAAAAATATAAAGGGAACACTTTAACATTTAAGTGAACACTGAAGTGTTCCCTTTATTTTTTTGAGCAGTATATTTTGCTATCCATATGAGTCAATACACTTTGAAACCTAAGTAGTGGCAAATACCAGCGAAGGAGAAAGGTTTAGAAAACATTGGCCCTGAAAAGATCTGTGTCTGAATATGAAAGGATGTTTTTGACCATTTTAGTCATCGAGCTTGCTCTTTGTTTTCAAAAGTTCTTCTAAGACTCTAGAGCGTTACACATTTTGATAGGCTTTGATAGGAGCCAACGCTGATCCTTTGAGCTCCACTAGTTTACCCCCAGATTTTTACAACTAGCTGACAATGTAGAAGGAGGAGATAATCAACCAGCCTACTTGATAAAGTCAAAGAAGTGATTGAATGTCAGCTTCATGGCATTCAATCAGTTCTTCCGATCATTATGTGCCAGTAGCCCCGCCCCTCAACTTTGGAGTTGTGCTGCAGGAAGAGGAATCATAAATACTCAATCAATAAACCTTTAGTAAGTTATACTGTGGCTTTGCATCTTAATAATTTAATGGCATAATTTAATAAAATAATTGTCCATTACATAAATTAAACTTATTTATTTTGTGGTGAATTTAATTAATGACATAGTGATGCATTTATTTATCTGACTTTGTACATTTTTAACCCCCTGGAACCAGACTGTGTTTTAATTAAACACTGAAAACACACTGGTGCATATATTTACACAACTTTGACTGCACAAGTTGTGGCTCGTTAATTCCACCGCGAGAGAAGTTGATAATTTATCAGGGAAGCATACTGCGAGCATTAACAGACTGTGATCTCTGGTCTTGGAGATCGTGTGTGTGTGTCTCCCCCCATTTGTGTGTGTAAGTTCCTAGGCTGTAATGGCACAGAAATCCCAATCAGAGGCACCAAACGGTGTGTGAAATGGCCAGAGTTCAGACAGCAGCCTGCTTGGAATGAATAATGCTATAGCATTCATTACCCCAAGCTGTACACACAAAAGTGTGAAACTACAGGCTACAGAGGCTCCCTGTGTCTTAGAACTAAAACCAAATGCAAATTTCCCCTTAAGCCTTCAAGTTAGTAATAAAAAGCTCCTGATCTCAGACCTTAAATGACCTTGGACAGGGATCATAAAACTTACTAACAGAATCAGACATATTTTTTATGCACTTAATAACAAAACTATAAAGAAAGTTGTTCATGTTCTGTTATCAAAAACTGAAGGATAATGTCAGGGGCCTTGAAATTGCATTTGTTGTAAATTGGTGCTGTGCTGTACAAATAAACTAAATTAAACTTGGGCCTTATATAAAACATTTATTATAACTGCCCGCTCAACCATTTGGTTGAGCACATTTTGGGTCTCTATATCTCAATATGAGGAGTGTCTAACTTAGCTTAACCTGATTGAGCCATCTCTGCCACTTGCTTGAAGGACGATATGCTAAAGAAATCCACTAGAGGGCACTGTTTCTTTAAATAGTAATAGTTCTTCTTCTCCTCTCCAACCACGAAGTCAGAACCCTGAAACTCTGTCACATATATCGACTGGTTGTGGTAAAACGTTGAAAGGTAGGAATCGTTTTCTGGCATATGATAGTATTATAGACATTAATAAACAGAATTATGTTACTTGATATCACCGAAAAAGCTAAATTAAAGGTCAAATAATTTTTTGAAAATATGCTCGACCAAACGGTTGAGATGTCACTTAATGGTAAATGTAGCTAATTAAGCTAACGTAGTTAACTTTTTTTTTTTTTTGCTATAAAATCAAGTTATTTTCATCTATTGGTATAAATATGAAACAATAAGTGTTATTAAAGTCTTATACACAAAGAATAATTATAACATTATCTGACAAAATAATTTTTGCGACTTTCTGAGTTGATATTAGCAAATATGGTAACATCCATCCATCCATCCATTTTCTTCCTCTTATCCGGGGTCGGGTCGCGGGGGCAGCAGCTTCAGAAGGGAGGCCCAGACTTCCCTCTCCCCAGCCACTTCTTCCAGCTCCTCCGGGGGAATCCCAAGGCGTTCCCAGGCCAGCCGAGAGACGTAATCCCTCCAGCGTGTCCTGGGTCTTCCCCGAGGCCTCCTCCCGGTGGGACGTGCCCGGAACACCTCACCAGGGAGGCGTCCAGGAGGCATCCTTACCAGATGCCCGAGCCACCTCAACTGGCTCCTCTCGACGTGGAGGAGCAGCGGCTCTACTCTGAGTCCCTCCCGGATGACCGAGCTTCTCACCCTATCTCTAAGGGAGAGCCCAGCCACCCTGCGGAGGAAACCCATTTCGGCCGCTTGTACCCGTGATCTCGTTCTTTCGGTCATGACCCAAAGCTCATGACCATAGATGAGGGTGGGAACGTAGATCGACCGGTAAATCGAGAGCTTCGCTTTTTGGCTCAGCTCTCTCTTCACCACGACGGACCGGTACAGTGCCCGCTTCACAGTAGACGCTGCCCCAATCCGCCTGTCAATCTCCCGCTCCCTTCTTCCCTCATTCGTGAACAAGATCCCCAGATACTTAAACTCCTCCACTTGAGGCAGGACGACCCCCCTGACCCGGAGAAGGCACTCTACCCTTTTCCGGCTCAAGACCATGGCCTCGGATTTGGAGGCACTGAGCCTCATCCCGGCCGCTTCACACTCGGCTGCGAACCGCTCCAGTGAGAGCTGCAGATCACGTTCCGATGAAGCCAACAGGACCACATCATCCGCAAAAAGCAGAGATGTGATCCTAAGGCCATCAAAACGGATCCCCTCAACACCTCGGCTGCGCCTAGAAATTCTGTCCATAAAAGTAATGAACAGAACCGGTGACAAAGGGCAGCCTTGGCGGAGTCCAACTCTCACCGGAAACGAGCCCGACTTACTGCCGGCAATGCGGACCAGACTCTGACACCGGTCATACAGGGACCTGACAGCCCGTATCAAAGGGCCCGGTACCCCATACTCCCGGAGTACCCCCCACAGGGCCCCCCGAGGGACACGGTCGAACGCCTTCTCCAAGTCCACAAAACACATGTAGACTGGTTGGGCGAACTCCCATGCACCCTCCAGGACCCCGCTGAGGGTGTAGAGCTGGTCCAGTGTTCCACGACCAGGACGAAAACCACACTGCTCTTCCTGAATCCGAGGTTCGACTATCCGACGAACCCTCCTCTCCAGGACCCCTGAATAGACCTTACCAGGGAGGCTTAAGAGTGTGATCCCCCTGTAATTGGAGCACACCCTCCGGTCCCCCTTTTTAAACAGGGGGACCACCACCCCAGTCTGCCAGTCCAGGGGAACTGCCCCCGATGTCCATGCGATATTGCAGAGTCGCGTTAGCCAACACAACCCCGCAACATCCAGAGCCTTAAGGAACTCCGGGCGGATCTCATCCACCCCCGGGGCCCTGCCACCGAGGAGCTTTTTGACCACCTCGGCGACCTCGTCCCCAGAGATTGGAGAGCCCAGCCCAGAGTCCCCATGCTCAGCTTCCTCAACAGAAGGCATGTTGGTGGGATTGAGGAGGTCTTCGAAGTATTCCGCCCACCGGCCCACAACGTCCCGAGTTGAGGTCAGCAGCGCACCATCCCCACTATAAACAGTGTTGGTGCTGCACTGCTTCCCCTCCTGAGACGCCGGATGGTGGACCAGAATCGCCTCGAAGCCGTACGGAAGTCTGTCTCCATGGCCTCTCCAAACTCCTCCCACGCCCGAGTTTTTGCCTCGGCGACAACCCGAGCCGCATGCCGTTTCGCCTGCCGGTACCTATCAGCTGCTTCTGGAGTCCCACAGGCCAAAAAGGCCCGGTAGGACTCCTTCTTCAGCTTGACAGCATCCCTCACCGAAGGTGTCCACCAACGGGACAGGCACCGCCGCGACAGGCACCAACAACCTTGCGGCCGCAGCTCTGATAGGCCGCCTCGGCAATGGAGGTACGGAACATGGTCCACTCAGACTCAATGTCCCCCACCTCCCCCGGAACGTGTTCGAAGTTCTGCCGGAGATGAGAGTTGAAGCTCCGTCTCACAGGGGACTCCGCCAGACGTTCCCAGCAGACCCTCACTACACGTTTGGGCCTGCCAGGTCTGACCGGCTTCCTCCCCCACCACCGGAGCCAACTCGTCACCAGGTAGTGGTCAGTGGACAGCTCCGCACCTCTCTTCACCCGAGTGTCCAAGACATACGGCCGCAAATCCGATGAGACGATGACAAAGTCAATCATCGAACTGCGGCCTAGGGCGTCCTGGTGCCAAGTGCACATATGGACGCCCTTATGCCTGAACATGGTGTTCGTGATGGACAATCCGTGACGAGCACAGAAGTCCAACAACAGAACACCGCTTGGGTGAGTTGATATTAGCCTCTGGGAGCAAAAGTGGTGACAACGCTCTGCAAAACCATAAAAGAGCCCCAGATGTCTGTTGTCTTTTGTGACAACTTCTTCACAAGTTTCAACTTGGTTCAGAACCTCCACACTGCCCTTGGTGTCAAGTGCATCGGCACCGTACGACCAAACCGCACTGGTGGAGCTCCATTGATGACAGACAAAGACCTGATGAAAAAGGGGCGTGGGGGACATTTTTCAGACATTTTTTATTGCTTATTTCTTTATAAATTAACATTTTATTTTAATTTATCTATTGTACTTGGTATTTTTATTATGTCATGTACTTAAACCATTAGGTGACATCTCAACCGTTTGGTAGAGATGAACTTTAACCATAAAGGACATCTCAACCGTTTGGTAGAGATCAATATTTCCAAAACCACAGGGTCTGTTGAAAAAAAAAAAATTGATTGTGTTTATAGATCACCCTGGGGTAAAAGAAATGCTAAGAAAAAAATTTTCACAGGTTTTTTTCTAGGTGCGGTAGTTAAAGGGTTATGTTTAACTTCCACTACACTGCTCATTCTCTCTTTTTCTAGTTTTTAGAAGGGTGTCCTTCAGTGACCTAAAGGAACTGTAGATAGCACAAACTACACAAATGTGGGAACTGATACAAAGCTTATACAGAACAAAAAGGTCATTTCCAAAGGAGACTATATGGAAAAACTAAAAAATTCAGGTGTCTGGAGCAGCCTTTTCAAGCTTTAAAAGCAAAAACTAAACAGTACTGCATATATTTTCTTCTAGCATTAATAATGCAGAGGTAGCAAAGGACACCTTGTGCACACCTTGGAGACTCTAAAATTTGACAGCCAATGAATGAGTAGAATTGACTTTGCCATTTACCAGGTCTGTGTCCTCATGGTAACCTCCTCACTAGCCTCAGCGTATCTGTGAACATTATGCAGGGAGGTCAAATGTGCAGCGAGGCAAACTGGATGTGAACATTAATGAAGCTAATTTTAGTCTGGTCACACACTCCGGCTTTCTCTTGCATTGGAGTGTCCTCGGTGAAGTAGTTGGTTGTTTTATTTCCCGGCAGAAAGGCTCCCGATGCCCCAGCACAGATAAGGAAGATTATACGTGGTGTGTAAGCCGTGAATGGTGGTATCTCTCATTGTAAAGGCGCCACACACAACATTAAAATGATTATACATATTTACAGAACGATCAGAATGTGTGTGAATGTGCCAATGTAATTGCACGGTTTCCGCTTGGCATAGATTATTTCTGCAAAATCATCATGCGGAACAAATCAACTAGGCAGGAAATGAAACTGCAGCAGACATGAGTCAACTAATGGGAGTGGGTGGGTAAATAGGTCATGTTCCCTTACCAAACGGAGTGTATCCCAGTTTTATTGTGCAGACCATGTGCCTGGTGAAGACGGCGCACAGAGAAATCAATGAAAGCATAATGATAGTGAATTGTAATGGATCCCAGTTAGAAACATAAAAAACGAAAAGATCTGATTCGGAACCTTACATCTGTGTAAAAATGAAGGGAAAAGTCCAGACGTGGACCTCCGTGGTCTTGGCAGGCATATTGTTGTTAAATAATAATAACTTTTATTTAACCAGATAAAAAGCTCATTGAGATCTACAATCTCTCTCTCAAGAGGGACCTAACAATACAATCTCACAGACATTGAGTCAGTGAGAACTCAATGTGAAAGTGGGCCGGATTAGGACAGATCCGGGGAAATTACACAGAAAACGACGGCATCGCCACTCAATTTTGGCTACTCTCTGCAGTGTAGAACAAAAATGTCTTGGATTTCTACTTCATGGAAGACATGTGAAAGATCAAATTTAAGATTTTTTCCACTGAAAGTAATATTTACATACTAACAGCCATAGGAGTATTGCCACCTGCCTAATATTGAGCTGATCCAGCTTTTGCTGCCAAAATAGTCCCGAACCACCAAAACCCTACAAGATGTCTGAAGGGAGTATAGTATCTGACACCAATATGTCCTAGAGGTGAGGGGTTTGCAACTTTTAGATGTTTCTATGCTTCAACACACCTGAGTCAAATAATCAGATCATTAGCAGAACTGGAGAAATTGACTGCACACTGAGGAGACAATTCAGGTATGTTGCAAGAAACTAGTTCTTGCTTACCCCTCCTTTAGATCCTCTAAGTTACAAACTGGACCAGACTAATTTTTCCAGCACATTCCACACGTTGGATTAGATTGACATCTGGAAAATGTTGAAGCCAAATCAACAACTTTACGCTCATTTTTGCACCCCTCAAACCATTCCTGGGGAAAGGCTGGACAGAATGGCTGAAGATCGTGTCAAGCAAAAATCATTTCTTATCAGTTGACATCATCAGTAATTATTGATTTTTTTTTTTTGTTTGTTTTAAATATTTGAAATATTTCCAAACTGGTGACTTGACTTTTCCTGTTTTATCCACAGTTTTCAGTCCAGCTCTTGTTAATTTTTAAGCAGTTATGAGGCAGATTGGCAAAACCTTAAACTTCTGCTGCGCAAGTTAGTCAAAAGGCTGTTGCTAGGAAACCACAAGTTACTCAAGTAACAAAAGAGTGTGTGAGTTAGTCAATGTCATCAACTTTGCTTATCTGACTGAGAGAAGTTGAGCAGCAAAAGCCTTTCCTCTGTCTACATCCCCCAGAATGCTGTGCAGTTCAGTGAAATGACTGAATATTCTATCAGACGTATTACCTGCTGACATTGATCATGTGTCCGTATCAATTTTCATTGTTATTGATTTATTGCCCAGCCCTATCCAGGAGCACATCTGCTTTGTGTTGGTTATTATCCTACTGAAAGAGCCCACAACCAAGCAGAATATTACATATTTCTTTTTTTTTTTCTACATTCTCGTCTCAGACAGATTCATGGAAAACAGAGAATTTTTATACAGGGGTAAAAAGTTCTGACTTCGATGAGCTGCCTTAACCTGGGACCCAATGAAATTGGTTTCAATTCATCTAAATCCTCTTGCTTTCATTTTCAATTTTCAGAACTGATAATTTCCAAAATACCCTTTTTACGAGCGACATGACAAGTTCAAGTGGGCATTTTGGTCTACTGGTAAGTTAACTATTAATGTCTTTCCTCTTACTTCTGTCATTTATTGCTCTTCCTGTCATCAGGGACACAGCTGCTGGGGAATTTGCCATGAACAGTCCTGGCTGCAAGCCTGGCTGGAGCTGGCTCACACAGCTGCAGAAGAAACACTGGCACCTGCACGCCTGTGTGTGCTGTTTCTCTGGAAAACAGACTAGGGAAACATATGCCCCTTCTCCCAGCGGCAGGTCCCACAGCTGCAAGGGGAAGGAAGCAGGCAGTGGTGTCCACTGCGTCCGAAGGGCACACAAACTGGGGAAAAACTCTGCGCGTCAACCAACAAAAGCTCTCTGGAGAGGTCTCTGGCCGGCGCCGAGACCTCCCCTCATTTTGCTCCGGTCAGCAGGACTCCTCCAGCAATGTGTGGCTGGCTGCGAGTCAGCAAGGCCAAAGCAATTCCAGCAGCACCTCACTTAAAATAAACTAAGTGCAAATGCGATAACTTGTTATGTGAAAAGCCCATTAACCTTGTTCTCAGTGAATTAGAGTTAGAAGTGGGATGATTATTTAATTGCTGTTTGTTTCTAGTAATAAAAGTGCAGCAGGGCGAAGTTTTTGGAGCTGCAGGAGAGATTTAAAAAGCACTAAATCGTGAGATGTATACAGGGCCACAATCACATTGACATGGATTCCCCATTTAGTGAATGAAGAACAAGAAATCTGTATGGGAAATAGTTACATTTTTATTTCATGGTAGTTTCTGACTGAGTGATATATTTCTGCAGATTGCAATAGGACCACAAGAAAGAGGCAGAGGATTTTTTCACAGATTATCTTTTCCATATTATACTGCCATAGTTTTAATAAACATTTAAAGAACATGTGTTACAGTTTCCACTTATCTGCTATTATAACATAAAATATGAATGAAACACACTGGGATTGTTGTTTTAACATCACAAAATGTCTGAACAGTTAGGATGCTTTGGCAAGAAATTGGACTTCTCACTTAAGTAGCACTAAATGTTGTAGACTTTATTCTGTTTTTATCCTTTAGTGTATTTGGAGTGTATGAAATCAATTATTTTCAGTTGTATAGCTTTGTTAATTTCATGTATTCTTACAAATGTGGTGTTTTTTCCAACTATCTTTATGTATAAGTCTGGCTCCAGACATGCTTTTGAATATGAGAATTCTGACTGTTCATAAAAGCAATGCTGCAGTCGTATATATTTAATATTTGTGTCTAGAACAGTTAAGTAGAAATGATCTCTTTGCAGTATTGATGTATTGCTGAATCCTTAAATTTATATAAAACAGAATAGATCTGGTCCAAATGCAAACATAACATGAAGCCCTTCTTTAAGCTGCTCATGGTCATTTATGAGTCAAACTCTTCTGCTGGTTATATCTTGTAATACACATATACTTACATAGTCGCTGCATGGTGACTACTGTGGCTTA
Organism: Poecilia reticulata; assembly: GCF_904066995.2. Taxonomy (NCBI): domain Eukaryota; kingdom Metazoa; phylum Chordata; class Actinopteri; order Cyprinodontiformes; family Poeciliidae; genus Poecilia; species Poecilia reticulata. The sequence continues at coordinate 26,108,138 of NC_088839.1, forward strand.
AAGCTTGAAGTTAGGGACAATATGAGTGAAAATAAAGCAAAATATGTTTCTCAAGGCACAATTTAGCCTAGAGTTTTCAATCACTGTGCAGATTTTTACAGCCACTTCATCCATAGAGCGCATGCATTGAATACATCTATGCGTAGATGCTGATCTACTGGAACATTGCCGTCCAGGTGGGCACTAAAATAAGAGCTGTGGATACCAGCTCCTCTTTCTCTAAGGCTCTTCTATTCAGCCGATCTGTCAGGCATGCAGTAACTCAGAGGTTATGCCCAAAATGATTGAATGATTGTACTGGGCCATCTTAACCGATCAGTACAAACACTCATAGCCTGTATCGCATTACCAAATCTGTGGTTCCCAAGCAGCCCAGCTGCTGCGGTGTTACATGTCTAGAGCTTAGCCAGCTTGCAAAAGTAACTGTCACAAACATACACTCATACTCATCAACGAGTCAGAACAGGTTTGTCTTAGTACTGCTGGCTCAAATTTGAACCAGACTGGGAGAAAATGTCCGGAGCCAAATCTCTGTGCACGACCCATGGTGTGCATGATGAGTGTGTGTTTGCATTTCAGGAGAAACTAGGAGTAGATTATGACATATTGAGCAATGTTTTGGCAGTCAGAAGCCCAGATTAGATGTGGGAGGTTGCGTGACACTGGCCTGTTGTGATGACTGCTTACGTGTGATGATCAGAACCGTTAGAGCTCTGGCTCACTGATTGTTCCCCATTACATCATTCTGAACACAGATCTAAGGGCTGTAGCTTTCTGCCCATACACACAGCAACAGGGCTGAGCATTTGCTCTGAGAAAGCAGCCAAGCTAGTCAGAAACTCACACTTAGCGATCTTCCTTCTCAGTTTAGCATTCTTACTAACTGGAAGCCTTTTGAACTAATGATTTGACCTTTTGTTTGGACATGTAGCTGTGAGTGAGAGAAAACAAGAGTGGAAAAATGTGCAACAGCTGTCAGTGAATCCAGTCAGAGACTGATGAGCATTCTCTAATTATATCTCAAAGCAACGGATTAGCAGGCAAGACCAAATACCTGCCATAGAGTACAGCTGCACAGGAAGACAGAATTTCACAAATGTAGATCAGACATGTTAGGAAATAGTTATTCCACTGGGAAAGAACATATTATCTCTCCTAAAATAATTTATTACATCTGTCCTGTTGCACTTGTGATTTCTTTAGTTGTGTATTTGATTAAGCATAAACCTAATCCAGGTTTGAAACGCTCGCCTTGTGATACTTTTTCTGAAACTGATTTTAAAGACACAATTTCAAGAGATGAGAATCTAAAGAAGTTACATTTATTTAATTGTCCTGTTTTATTTTTTATTTAAAAATATAACAAAGTGTTCATGCTTGAATGAATAGTTGTGACTTGACATCAGTGGTGCCTCATATTATACATGCAGGCCAGTGCTTCACTTTTATCCCTGATAGGTTGCATGTATGTTTGCTGGGAAATTAGATTTAAGGTTACAATAACAGACATGTCCTATAACAACTCATAGGATATGGTTCACAGCATATCAGTGCCAAGCATCCAACTCAAGGTGGGTTTGAGCTTTTAAAATGAAGAGAAAAGGACACAGGAGGACAACATAAGAGCTTGTTGAAAGTAAAGGCCATGTCATCTAGAGAAACTTAGTTATCTAACAGCTTATAGGAGTTGTGTGCATCTCAGTAAACAGAGAAGATTGCTGGAGAGAGCAGTTCAATTCTAGAATAAAATAAATCTATATATCTATAGTTTCACAGACTGGCGACCTGTGCAGGGTGACCCCGCCTCTCGCCTGGAACGTTAGCTGGAGAGGCACCAGCACCCCTCCCGACCCCACTGAGGGACAAGGGTGAAAAGAAAACGGATGGATGGATCTATAGTTTCATATGTTTAGTGCAAATATACTCCTTAGGCAGAGAATCATGAGAAATTAACTAGATTGCATAAATGTAAGCCCAACACTTCAGATACAATTTCATTGAAAACAGAAATATAATCCATCATAAGAGATAAATAATTTCTAGATACCTTTTAGATAGAGCTGCTTCTGCAAAGTTGAGTATGAGACAGAGATGGACCTAAACTGCTCAAATACTCAAATCATCTCCAGCCATATGTAGAAAAATATAAATAATGTGTCTCTTGTGCAACTTCCAGAAACAAGTTTTAGAAGATTTCTCCATAGTGTGTGAAAAAGTCTGATGTCTTTTCAACACTGAACTATAATTATTCTGAAGAGTAACTCTTTTTGTCAGATTTGGCAGTATCATTGTAAGGAACACTCTTTATGTTGTGAGTATAATATCCTTTAGTCCCAGGTCTGGCCTTTTTTATATATAACTTTATTTATATTCAGAGCTGGTTGCAGGTGACATGATGGAGAAAATTGGGTGTCAGCATGAATCCCAGCCAGCATTAGCCCTGTTGGCAGGCTGGCACTTTACATGAAGCACCCTAAGATGAAACATGCAAGAGTTTTACATAACCCTGCAAGTATCCAAGATGTTCTTCCAACTGTCTGTGTGAATTGTTCTCTCAGGCTTTTCTAAGGTTACATTTGCTGCATACGTCTGTGAAGAAGGCTAAAAAATTATAGATCCAACTGTTACTGGGCAGGTTTTAGAGTTACCTTAAGAATACAAACACTGATCTTTTTTTAAATTAAATTAAATCGACACTTTATAGCTTCACGTTTATTTAAGTAGAAAAGCCTGCTTGAGTTATGGTCGAATGTTGCATCATATTTTGTGCAAGGCGACAGTAACAGGAACATTTACATTTATAAGATTGGCTCAGATTTGGGAATTAACTTTTCCTGCAGACTGTAAAACCAGTAGGATTAAATGCCTATTGAGCAGCTATTTAAAACAACAGCAATGCATTTGTTCTCAGCTTGAAAATGTAAACATGACAGGCACGTGTTCCCTAACAGCAGTGGAGCCTGGAAACATCCCTGCCTGGCTAATTCTCCAGATTCAACATGCCAAAATAAACCAAAGATGAAAAGCTAAAAGCTATGACGCAGCACAAACTTATGATGAATATAACGTGAAGTAGTGGTGGGTAACCAAAGCAACCCACATTTTTACAGTGATCTGTTTGGGAATATTAAAGGGCATCATTGCAACAGTTGCCACTAGCCAAAAAAAATATATTTTTTTTGTTCCCAATTCTGATGTGATTAAAAATTATCCATCTGACCATATATTTTTTCTACTTAATTTTGACAAACATAAAAAAATGACATTTTTAATGAAATGTAATTAAAAAGTTTTTTGGTGTTTTTTTGTAAAATTTATGTTTTTTTTCCATTCATTCATTTGTTACATTTGGAGATATACCTGGCTTATTTCCTATCACAAACAAACTTCTTGATTGAGTTTAAATAATTTTATACCTAAATCTCAAAATCCTAAATTTATGTGAACACTTTTGAACTTAACTGCAATCAATGAGGCACCGTCCTGTCACATATAAGACATATATTTCATATGAACCATTATTTTGTAAAGTGCATCTGATTAAGATTAAGAGCAAAGAGCAATAATAGAAAGTGATGTCTGAAAAACAGTTTCTTTCACTAAGTAAAGTCTTGTAGGAATTATTACAGAAACGGGGGAAAAAAAAAATCACAGCTGCTTTTGGGAACCCTTTGGTGGAGAAATTATTTAAATTGTCATTTTGAAAATGGACTGGCTTGGTGGGTGAGAATTGGAATGGAAAACATGCAACCGATGGATCACCAGTTGTTTCTGCTGAGAACAAAGAGGATGTTGTGGACAGAGTTACACAATTTAAGAGTTAAGGTAAGTGGAGATCCAGCAATCAGAGATCCAGAATTTTATGTGGAGTTGTGTTTATCATAAAAAGATAACATGATGATATCATACATGTTTATGTGTGTGAATTCCATCCTGGCAGCAGTAAAACCCACTTTGCTGCTGGCCTCACATTACCATGCTGCTGACTCAGCAGCATGCCTCATTGCACCTATTAAATACCTTAACACTTGTTTACTCAGGAGAAAACAAACGCATTGCTGGTGTCACAGTTACTTTAACATGACAAATTTATACCTCATTACAGTCAACTGCAAGCAGGACTCGCACTGCTGATGTAAGACTGATATGTCCCTGCTCTCAACCCGTCAAATCACCAAAGGACATTCTTATACACATGATTTATTCATGCATCAGCTATTTATGTGCCTGTTTAGAGAAACAGAGCTCATGAAAAGAGATCAATTTAAAGGAAAGAAGCAATTTCTTTGACATGCGGGCATCATTTAAGTGTGTGTGTGTGTGTATATTTTTACAAGACAGAAATATGTAATATAAGAACAGTTGACAGGTTACACTGTCATGAAAAGTAAAACCACTTTCCTAAAGTATAATTGTGTCATGTAATTATCATAGTCACTGTCAAGAGTTTTCTACTTGGATCCAGTAAGTAGATGGTGCTGCTACTCATTCATATTACTCCTACAAATATGTTCTGTTTATGGATAAATAACTTTGCTTATGAAATGAAGTGAAGGATTCAGGGTTGAGCACAGAATGTTGGACCACATTCTATCTCCACCTGAAACCTCTTTTGAGGTTTGTATTTGGTTTTGTTACATTTAACTCGTGTGGTTAATTTCCTAAAAGTGATTTCAAAAGTTCTTATTGTTAGTTGGATTGTCATCTTTATTTGTTATGATTGTTGCAACAAATGATAACATTTGTAAGCAGATGTTAAATGTTAACAGTGTAGCATAACTTCACTGCTATAAAACAGTGAAAGAATTTAAAAAGCTGGTTAGAACGTATAAGGGTTTGGATGCTGTAATGACAATAAATACTTTTTAAACTGTTAATTATGAAGTGCTTATATAAATTTTGAAAATGGATGCGTTATTTTTACAAGTAATACTTTATCTTTTCAGAGATTCCCATGTTATTATGTTGTGGTTATTCTCTCGCTCATCAAAATAGAGATGCAAAAACCAAAACCTAAAGTTAATTTAAAACGAGTGTGCTATAAGGAGCTTGGCTAAATTTCTCTTAGTGTAAAGGCCCCCTTTACACCAGACTAAGTCCACTCTGCGCCATTAATGATCCGCCAGATCATGGATGGTCAGTGCAGAGACTGGAAGAAGTTTTATTGGAGCCTGAGAGTTTTCCTAACTAGTCTGAGCAGACACAAAGCCTCAGTGGTGGTTAATCATTGTGGTGGCAGCATGTCTGGATCTCTGGTGCTGCATGGAGGAGCCTGGCAGCAGCAGCAGTGGCAGCTGATTCATGATGTGTGGGTTTTTCACACTGCTGTGGATTAGTCATCAGTGAATTTAAAGGAGGATGCAGGTCCTTCACTGCAAAAACTGAAATCTTAGTAAGATTAAATATCTTAAATTAAGGAGATTTTTCTTGTTTTCTTTCTGACAAGATAATTTTTCTCACCAAGAGGGATTTATGTTAGAATATTTTTCTTATTTTAAGTGTTTTTGTACTTAATTATCTCAGTAAGATATAAAAGCTTAATGTTAAGAAAATATTACTTATTATGAGTAAATATGCGCTAGAATCTAGAATATCAATATTTACCAATCAAACTTCAAGTCTAGAACTTATTTTATATAAGTAAAAATTTCTTATTTCAAGCACAGAAAGCGAAATCACATACTTAATGAAATGTCTTCAGATAATTAAAACAGACTATGTCCAAATGGAATCCTTTGTGTTATTGTCAATGAAAAAAAAAAAAACCCATGAACTTATATTCTTGTATAAGTTGGCAGAGTGTACTGGAAATTATAATTTAATATTTAAACGGTTGACATTTAACACAACAATTTCAGAGACAATATCAGTTTATATATCAAGATCATTCTTGGCATGTTTCCATCTGCTAAGGACCTTCTTAATTTGATCTTCTTGATGCAAGATGTGGGACCTCTTACTGACATGTCATGAAATTTCTATTGATGTGTGATTTGAAATGGCTGGTTTTCCACACAATGAGATTAGAATCAACAATATTGATTGGGTCAATGTCATGATAAATATTTTAACTTTTGGTTTATATTTCAAATTCTTACTTTATAAGTTACTAATATTACTTTGAACAATATTTTATTCATCATGTTTGTAACCCCTTTTATGACATCATACAATCCAAATGGGAAAGCGCCCAAAATGGCAGTGAGATAGTATTAATGTTCGATACAACAGATTTTCTTTCCGATCCATTACCGAGTAAAATTTAAGATGGTATTGGCAATACAGATCCCATACTTTGTGCAAAGACAGTTAATTTTGTTTCTTAATTAAATAAAAAATAAATGTAATCCATATCTTGGCTTCATAAAAAGAACACAATGTACTCTGATGCACTCATTTTAAACTCAGAAGTACATTGAGACAACAATCTTGTTTACTATAAACTATTTTAATTCAGCAGAAATATACACAATATGTGAAAATGGAGTTGCAAACTAAAAAAAAGAAAATTAGTAAAGTAATAACCCTACTAAATATACTGCTAAAAAAAATAAAGGGTGTTTAAGTGTTCCCTTTATTTTTTTTTTAGCAGTGTACATCATTGTTTAATTATTAAAACTACGATAAAATGACAGCTGAAATAGCTCCGTGTCACTTTTTTTATAATCTGTCAACATGTTGATTTCTGAGTGAGTGAGCGTCAGCAGCACGCTGCGCTTGGGCATTACGTCCTTACACCTTACATACTTACCAGGCGGAAGAAAAAGTAGTTCCCATTAACAACGTTTCATTTAGGCAAGATCTCAATAATTTAGTTACTTTCTAACGTGCTCTTGTTAATCTACATTATCTCAAATTACTAAAATGTTGAAAGTATTGATCCTTAGATCTGACAATAGATTTTAAAGAATTAAGTTCTGGTATCGGAAGAATCGATATTTCAGTATCAATCCGCAAATCCCTAACGGCAACGCCAGAGATCATTTAACTGCCCTGATTAACGGTTAATTCAGTTGTAACAGCCTAACTAAGCTTTTATCTACTGTACTTTTATAAGATTTTCTTTTGGCAAATTCTCTAATCTCGGTTGGACATGGATGAAGATGGAGGACTTTTTTACGTGTATGGACCCTACAGCTGCTGTACTCAGAGGTAAGTTTAAAGTTGTCTGTCTTTCTAAGATAAGCTAACTGAAGCTAGTTAGCATGTCGTGAAATGCCAATTTTCATCCGCGGTTAAAGAGCCGCTCTTGTGAATATGAGCTTTGAACAGTTATTAACCACAATAGATGTGGCTTAAAAATAATATCGACACGAGTCTTGGTAGCTTCCGTTTTTTAACATAGCTAAGGTGGCTTCTCATTTAGCTTCTGATTCGGGAAATTGTTAAAGGGCAATTCCGCCTAGTATTTCACTAACTGAGGGTGTTTGATATGCTGTAATTTAAAAACTTGAATTCAATGAGTCTAAAAGCCTAGGTAAGATATTTCACACTGTTACCAGGATATTTTAAACACTATTTTAATTGGTGAATTTAAGTAGTCCTAGTTTGATTTAATTAAAATGACTTTCTTGCCATCTTGAATTCATGTAATATTGTAATTGAGCACATGAACTAAAATAAGACTTGTTTTATTTTTCAAGTAAACCAAACTGTTGCCATGGTGAAGCCTATGCCAGACAAGTCTCCAATCACGTATTGCACCATCTACAAGAAACTTTGAAACTTTGGGAATTGCAAGTGACGGCGTCCTTCACATTCTTGAGGTAAGAAATTTATGATACTGATTCATCATTACACTGATTAGTCCCTTAAACGTGATTTATTTTGTGATTGTTTTTCTGTCTGTGCTCCAAATAGCAGATGACCCAACAACTTCCAACAAGACCACTTTTCAGCTCTGCGGTGATCGTGAAACCAACTTTCTACTGGCCATTGGAACCATGCCTGCCTGCCCTGATCTTTTGAAAGGAGGACATCATAGCTACTACACCTTTCAGCATCCGTGTGTGGGGCCACTCCTCTCTGTGCTGCTGACAGACGTCTTGAGAACGCCGTCCGTAACTGAGGCAAGACTTCCACATATAAAAGGCTATGGCTTATTGGAAGAAGTTCATTGCGGAGGAAGCTCCTATTGTTGACGTCTAATCCCAAGATTTTTTTTTGCTTTGGACAATTTGGTTTGCTTGACTCTTAGTGCATCTTATGAGTGCGGCAGATGTGTCAGATCGTCATTGTTCTGTCATTTTACAGGATTGTTTCAGAATCAGATGCCCATCCAGACTTTAAATTCTGGCCAGTAGTCATGTTTTATTGTGTTTATGTGAAACTTAAATGTAATAAAGATGTTAAAAGTAATTGAACTTATGTCTTCATTTCAGCAAGCCAATAACATCTCTTGTTCCAGTATTCACAGGATCAATTTGTAGATTTTTGTCTTGGCATAAGAACCTTGAGTAAAGCTATGACGAAATATATATTTTAATCCTATGCAACAATAAAAATAAACTAGATTTAGGTATATCACTGCAAAAAGTCCCCTTTCAAAAACAAGAAAAAAAAGCACAAAAATAGGGTATAATTTTCTTAAAATAAGAAAAATTATCTGCCAACAGAACAAGAAAATTTATCTTGTCAAGATTTTCTAAAACAAGAAAAAATATCTAACCAAGATAAACCTACAAATATCTTAAAATTAGTGTATTTGTACTTAAAACAAGCCAATTTTACTAATACAAATAGAATATATGAGATTTATTTTCTTAATACATAGAGCATTTTTCTTAAAATAAGAATATTTTACGCTATTTCAAGAAATTCAGTGTCAAGTAACATTTTCTTTACTTGAGATAATTTTTCTTAAAATAAGATAATATATCTTACTCGTATAAGTAAAATTGGCTTGTTTTAAGTAAAAATACACTAATTTTAAGATATTGTAGGTTTATCTTGGTTAGATATTTTTTCTTGTTTTAGAAAATCTTGACAAGATAAATTTTCTTGTTCTGTTGGCAGATAATTTTTCTTATTTTAAGAAAATTATACCCTATTTTTGTACTTTTTTTTCTTGTTTTTGAATGGGGACTTTTTGCAGTGTTTTCCAAGGCCACAACCCAATCACACTCACACCTGGATGGCAGCACTCCAGGTAGCTTAATTTACTGTAGTGTTTTCGTCATTGCTATGTGCATGGTGTCCTGCCAATGCTCATACTGCAACGAGGGGGATCTCGCCAACTAACTGAAAGAAAGCATCCACGCCCTTAAAAAACAGAGAAAAAAGTGCCGTGCTCAGCCCCTTCACACATAGGGATTGGCATGCTCTGTGTTCGGGATGGAATAGGCCTCACAGCAGGGAGGAAGAAAACACAGAAATTGCGCCTAGAAGCAGGTTTCTGAGAGTCCCAGGAATGTTATGAGCTGTCCATGCTTCAGAATAGTCAGGATAAGATGACCCAAATATAAAATTTTGCGTGCATGATTTCTCTGACACCACACAGTGTGACAAGAGCACACACTGTTGTGCTAGATTAAGATTAAAGTGCAATAGGAAGCACTATCCTTTGCACACTTCCATCCTCTCATTCTGCTGAAATGAGAAAACAGTGATATCATTTCAGTGAAAATATTAAGTACTTAGATTGAAACTGATGGTAGAAGTACAGAAACCTCTAATATTTAAAGGGAAATTACTCAGGTTGTAAGGAAAAATCATCTTGTAAGATAAGAATCTTGTGCTGATATCATTGTGATGATCAATAAGATATTGAGGAAATGCCTGTGTGTGAAGAAGTAGAAGTACAGTAGTGTCATCCTCAGTTTCACATTGAAATAAAGTTTTTGACATGTTTTGCAGTAAAGGGACATGAAAATGAGTTTGTGAATCCTGGACACCATTGGGTTTAAACTCACTGTGAGGCCTTATTATTGAGCCATATGCTGCATCACTCAACAGGATTAACATTATCTTTAAACAGAATTACACAAATAGAAAACATCAGAAGCCTTTAATATGTATTTAGATTTCTTCAGGAACCTCTGACTTCCTTTTCTGTATATTGCATGGTCTGGAATTGTAAACAAAGTCTTGCAGTTGAGTGAATTATGGATGAATTATTTACACAGATCAACCCCCGCCCCCAGGCACCATGTTTTTTTTACTTCTTCTGTAGAAAAACAAAACAGGGTCAAATAGCCAAACAAAAGGGGAGGTAAGAGGACAAAATTATTTCCAAATGAGCCATGAGGTAATGACACTGACTAATCCACAGAGAGCTCAAAGCAGCATACGGTCACAGATATAAGTCTGGGAATAGAGGGGGAGTCCACAGCTTTCTGTCCTCACCTCCCTGTAGATCTACAGAGACACACTGATATGTGTTGAGCTTATCGTTTACAGTGCCATTGCCTAAATACACATATCACTGCTCAGTTGTTCATCTTCCATTTAAAATGTGGTAGTTATTGTGAGATTAAAATTCAATCATGCAGGTGAGAGACAGACAGCCAGGCTCGGTTCTGACGGCACATTTTCTGCTGCAGTGCCCTGTGATTTACAAACCATTTACAACATAGCCAAATATCATAAAATCTAGAATCTGTGATGAGCTTTAGTGCAAACCAGTTGTAGTAATGTTGTCATGGTAACACTGTCTTAAACCTAAGAATTTACATCAAAATCCATTTTCACTGATAAAAGTGAAGACAAATATTATCTTGTGATTTTTTTTTTTTTTTTTATCTTCCGTCCCAGTTTTAAACCGGGGACTGCGTTCCCATGTGACATCTACACACACAGTTCTACGCAACATCCATCCGCATCATACATCACCATTAATGATGTCTTCTGAAGCGCTTACGTAAGAGCTGTAGTCTCCCCTCCTTGCTTTGTAAATTCAGTCACGTCCAACTAGAGCTACAGACAAACTGAATAATACATCTGTGCTTCTCCAGGCAGACCTCTGCTCGCACATCATTTCTGTATCTCTTTACTCTCCTCTCTCTTTCCCACAAGCGTAAGTACATGTGCTTGAGCTCTTCAGAGAGTACACAGGAAGCTATCAACAGGTTAACCGATGTTTACTGCAGATACACAGCCAAACATGAGACATTTTTAGATGCAGCAAAAACAGACCAAAACACTGCAGCAAACGCATCAGGAGTGAGAGAGTTCTTACCTATCAGGAAGTCTGAAAAAGAAGACAGTCTCTACAACCTTAGCTTTCAAGGATAGGTGAAATGCATGGGGAGCAGAAAGCTTGAGAGAGCCAGACAAAGCAGGGTATGGCTGCATGCTTGTTATTTAAACATGTTTTTTTTATAACTACACATCCTTATCTGAACAAAGCCTGGAAGCAAAAATAGTTTCTGCACATTTTTCATGCATCTGCAAACTTCAAAGAGGAAAAACTAAACGAGGGAAGAAAGTGTGAGGCAGGAAATTATGTTTGGCTGGGATGGAAACGGGACAGTCAGAACATGGTACCAAGCAAAATTATTCAAAACCCTGGAATTGTTTTATATTTTATTTATTTAGTTTAAAATATTTTGTAATGTAAAAACCACAGATTGTGACATGTATTTTATGTGATAGACCAACACAAAGTTGTGCATAACTGTGAAGCGTAGTAGTTATTTGTAAAGCATCATGTGAGGGATTGTTCATAAAAGAAAGAACATAAACAATGCTGATCATCCTATCCATCAGACTGTCATACAACAGTGCCTTCAGTCAGAATCTTCTTCAGACACTGTAAAACTGACTGCTACAGGAGATCCTTCAGTCATCTGTTTTGGATATACCTCTATCGGCTCTCTGTGTCTAAGACTGAAAATATTCTCCCATCTTTCTTTGAAGTACCTAAAACTCAGATTGCATAGTCAGAATTATGATGATACGTTTTCAAGTCTTTCCAAAGGTTCTGAACTGAATCGAAGTCTGGAGTCCAATTGTCTAGTGCAGTGGTGGCCAAAGTGGGTCCTCGAGGGCCGGCATCGTGCGGGTTTTAGTTCTCCCCCTGCTGGTAGTAACAACCTTTTCAGCATGTCAATGTTCATCTTTGGCCTTCTAATGAGCCATCATTTGATCCAGGTGTGTTAAATCAGGGAGAGAACTAAAGCATGCAGGATGCCGGCCCTAGAGGACCGACTGTGGGCACCACTGGTCTAATGGGTTTGTATCCTGCAGCTCCAGAGGCACCTGAGGCCGTTAGACACACGGGGAGCTCTTAAGTTTGGCCAAAAATTATATTAAAATATAGACAAATTATTCGTTTTTTTATACAAAGGTATTACAAAATGTTAAGTTTAAGTAGATGTCTTATAATGCAATATCTGCACAGGATTTCCACAAAAACTGAAACTAACCTTGCAAGCAATAATTTGTTTATGTTATTGGACAGCTTCTCTGTCCCTGCTGAAGAAAAACAATCTCACTTGATGCTGCCACCACCACGTTTCTGTACTGGCAGAGTGCATCTTAAATGATGTACAGTCTTAGTTTTCTAAAACATATATTTTACATTTTGGTAACATGCTTACAGAGTTCCTTCTTCCACACGTTTGGTCCTTTCTAGTTCTCTATTTGAGGCAAGAAAATGTGTATTTGTAGAGTCTAAAGTACAGACGTGTTTCAGGTGTCATATGAAGGCAAGTTACACTGGTGGACAGATACACATTCATGCATCACTTTTCAGATTTTCATTTGTAAAAAAAAACGTATGTTAGTTGATCACATTAAATTCCAATGAAATTCATTGAAGTTTGTGGTTGAAACATGACAAAGTGTGAAAGCTTTTAAGAGACATAAATTAAATTGACAGACACACCAGCTGCAAAGCACATAAATTCATAGGATGAAGGAAAGGAGGCACATAGAACAATTTAGGGTGGGAGTCTTGCTGACTTGCATTCTTTAGCTGACCTTATCATTCTTTAGTCATGAATATGAAGTGCAATTCCCCAGATGGGGTGAATAAAAAAAAGCGCCTCATTTTTTTATGAAGCTTGTTGAAGTAGATCTTACTTTTTAAAATTGCCTAGTCACTGAACTCATTAGAGCGGCAGCAGGCTCCATATTTTACTCCTTTTCTTTTTGCGCGTTGCTTTGGTCTGAGCATGTGCCTCAGGGTGGCAATGACCGAGTTAATGGGTTGACATAGGAGTGGGATGTGCAGGACCCACAGATGCTATGCTCCCCAGAACACCTTAAGCAGTATGAAGGCAGACACAAACACACACCTGCGTTCATCCAAATGCATACTAAACCAGTGTGTTTGCATGATAAAGTGAAAAAAAATGTCCCAAAGGCTCTCTGCAAGGAAAAACCCCCTAAGCATTAAATTGTACGCTGTGCTCAAACACACACGCACACAAACAAAGTAGCACAAGTGAACCCATGGTACAGATGGCTAGAAGCGCACGCCATGCTCTCTAAAAATGGTGCAGGAATGAAGGAGAGCCTGGTTTGAAGGGGTGGGGAACTATCAGCTCAGACAGGATATGAAATATGGGGAGGGCAAGAAAAGAGCAGCAACTGTGAGCATCAGTAAATCAAGACAAGAAGGGGGTGCACACAAACCTTCGGGCTCTGCACTTTCTTTGAGGACAACTTGCTTCAGTGGGCAGCAGAAGATTTCGTGACACTTAGCACGAAAAGGGGACCCTTTACTCCTTATATCCGCAGAGTGGATGGAGTCCTGCCGTAACATAATGTACTCCTGGGTACCTGGGGCAGCATCATCCTGGACTGCAGCGGTGCCATGACAGAATGAACTGGGGTTAGAAGGCTCACCACAGAGGATCAAAACAAAGCAACAACAATAAAAACACAAGGCAAAAAGACACAGGCAAATGAAAAATATACAACATTAACAGCAGTAGTAGCTTTAAATACGACTGCTGTAGGAGAGAACAGAAGGAGAGACAACTAAAGTCAGAGAAATAAATAGACACACTTAGATCAAGAATACCGCAATCACAGAACAACTCAAATCAAAAACAACCAAATATAGAAACAGTGGATGCTTTTATGTCCTGCTTGCTGAAAAACACAAGGTTTAAAATAACACAAAGAAAATATACAGAACAGGAAACAAGAACAGTTCAATCTGCAGAATCACTATTATGACAGGTTTTAAAATTAAACCAGGACTTGCTGCAATTGAATGAAGTTGTGGGATAGCAAGGCAAGCATGCAGGTTACTGAGGTAGCCTTAATGGCTCTCAGCTGGATTCATGCACAAGCTTACAGGTCACACAGGCAGTTGGGACGGCAGATTTGCAGTCAAGAAGTCATGCATACCAGGATATCAAGGAAAACTTAGATAACACTTCTTCATGTGTTTAGAAACTCTGGGATCCTGTGAAACTTCCTGTGTTTCTGTGGAAGGTTTGTACAATCAGTCACCTATTATTTCTTCTAAATATTTCTCAGGAATGAACAAACAGTATTTTGTATAAAATATTTAAAATACTGATTTCTTCAAAAAGTGTGCAGATCTCCAGTTCCAACCTCAGTGTCCTGCAAAAATATTAAAATTTCCGAGGATTTTATTTTATTTTTTCTTTACCTCAATACTCAATATAATTTATTGTGTGATAGACCCACTGCATTGACATTGTGATCAAAACTGAAACATGCATTTGTATTTACATAAAATATTTGACGTACACCTGTGTGTGTTACGTCACGTTTCATTGTTGTGATCTACTCCAGGTCGTCATGGGGCTTTTGGTTTTCTGCCTGTATATTGATGGCAACAAATCAACTCTAAAACGAACCTCGAAGTGACAAAATCCTTCACTTTAAACTCCGTTCTCAGTAATATTTATCCCATCTTCAAGTTCTATTGCCTCCCGATCTTTTTCCAACTTCCATGTGATTGCAATTGTAATATATAATTGCACATATTTTATAAAAGAGGCTTAATCCTCTTCTCTATTTTTAAGAATTGACTTAAAGTTTTTCTTTTCTGATAGTTTTTATGTTATCCTGAGCTATGTAGTTATGCTGCTGATTGCTTAGATTGCTGGAGGACAAACTGACCACCTCTCCTATTATAGTCCATCTATGCATCATCTGCAGTTAAAGCTGACGATAAAGTCTGGTTTTTACTCTGCATGTATATCTGCCGTCCACTGTTGCTACATGCTCGTCCAGGAGGAGTAAATGGTGACTCAATGCAATCTGCTTTGTTTCCCAAGATAGAAAGATTTTTTCCAATTGGTAAAATAAGTTGATCTTCCCTGCACTGTTTTTAACTTAAATTACTTGGAATTGAATTGTATGCAATTTACTTTGATTATAACTATTCATAGTGGGCC
Source organism: Poecilia reticulata (assembly GCF_904066995.2). Classification (NCBI taxonomy): domain Eukaryota; kingdom Metazoa; phylum Chordata; class Actinopteri; order Cyprinodontiformes; family Poeciliidae; genus Poecilia; species Poecilia reticulata. Next base: position 26,123,461 of record NC_088839.1, read on the forward strand.
TCAATAATTCACTGATTACAATCTTACATTCTTTATGAATCATAGCAGAGTTTGTCCTTTCTTTCCCAAATAATTCTACTGGTAAGAAAAAGAAACATGAATAACTGCAACCTCTTCTGCTTATATCAGATATTACATATTGAGCGTCTTAACTCGGACTCTTTATTTAAATAAATGTAAACGTACTGCTGTAAGCATTGATTGATTCTTTTAAAGCTGCTTTATCTTGGTGAGGGTGTTAGATGCCATCTCCACAGTCAATAGGTGAGAGGTTGGATACAGTCCATCACAAACCATCAAATGCAGGGACGAGAGCAAGAACTGATCATATTCAAGAGAATTTAAAATCTCAGTTTGCCTAAAAATACGCTTTTGAGCTGTGGGAAGAAATGAGAGAATCCAATAAAAACCAACTCATGCACAAGGAGAGCATGAAACTAAACACAGGAACCTGGACTGGCATTTGAACTCTGGAGCTTTCAGGTAACAGCAGCAACATTTTTAGATGCCCCTTCTAACTTTAGATCCCATCAATATTAATTAGCTGAAAAAAAAAAAATGCTCTTACAGTATTTTCTTCTGTTAGACATTTTAAAAACGTCTGCGATCAGAAACACAGTAAGAAACGCTGCTGTGCTGACATGTTTTGAGCTGCATTAATTATCTTTAGGAACACAGAGCCATTGTGAAAAGCTTGAACAACTGTCACACGGCATTGCTCTGTGCGCAGGTTGCGTGTGGGATTCTAGGTTGGTGGGGAGTGGTGGGAAGCCAGATTTTTGAAGAATAATCATTATAATTATTAGAATATTAATTGTCAGGGATGGAATCTTACATTTTTATTCATTTAGGTAATTTCTTTTGCCATTCCTTCTGCCTTTTCTCTTAATGATTAAATATTTCTATTTGAGCTCAGTACTGCAGCAGTAAAATCACTTTTTCTTGTGTATAAGTTCAGGAAAACTTGAATAAATATCTAATATTAATAGATATAGGCAGCGTTAATTAAAAGACTGCGACAGACTGGCAACCTGTCCAGGGTGACCCCGCCTCTCGCCCGGAACATTAGCTGGAGATGGGCACCAGCAACCTTCCCGACCCCAATAAGGGACAAGGGTGTAAAGAAAATGGATGGATGGATGGATGGATGGATTAAAAGAGTCAGCTAATTATTAGATTATCAGATTATAAAAGTGAGTGAAAAGAAAATGGAAGGAGTTTTCACTCCATCTGTTACAGCCTTGATGAAGAACGGACATTGAAGGAAGGAAACATGATGGATTATGCAGCAGAGCCTGGAACTACAGGCTGCTGCAGACTGACCTCTCCTAGTGAGCTGTCACACAAGTTTATGATGGCTGGTGATCTATAGGTAGTAATGTTGCAACACTAGACCTTCAGCTGCAATACATACACTTGCCCCAGTGACATGAATAAATCTTACATGAAGAAGAATCCGCTCCAAATAAGACTGTTGGTGAGGGTTGGTAGTTTGGTTTGGTTAGTTGCTCATCTGTTTAAGGCCACTATCTTTATGGGTTTAGATCCAGAGCAGTGTGAAAGAGATATCTTCACTTGTAGTAATTTCCATGTGCAGTATAAAGTGAATGACATGCAATTTCTGAATGACTCTGCAGTGCTTATCCTCGAGTGGGGATTTCTGTGGCACAGGGGAGCAGGCCTAATGTGCCAAACCTTTATCATTTTCACTCATGTTCAATATACGCCGCTGTTGAACTGGGGTTCAAGGACACGTGTAATCAACTAAAGCACAGTCAGGTCAACAAAAATGAACCACATTCCCATATGCAATTTGCACAATTTATTCAAGTCATGACTCATATGCATCAAGAAGGTGGAGCTCAGTCATCGTGGTTTGACAAAAGGCATACTCACTGAATTAAAATCGGAACTAAGCACAGAAACAGGTCTGTAGCCTGGGGTTTTTGTTTCAGAAATAGCCTGGCCTAAATGTGGTTTTCCAAGGAGCAGAATGTAGCACATTTTCTACTAAGATGCACATTCTCAGCACGGCTCTCATATTACATATATAAATTGTATGTTTTTAGTCATTATGTTAGAAAAAAATGCTTTAGAGTCTCCTGCAAGAAAACATTAAAACACAGATAAATAATATGTTTTATCAACAGATATGTTATGAAAGTTTTGCATTTGTACTTGGAATAAAGAAAACGCAATCAGTAAAAAGTAACTTAAAAAAACACCAAACATTTGCTACAACTCTTTGGTGCATGATATGATACGACACGGCAAAATGCCGTCACTGTTGGGCAAAAGCCTGGAATCTCTATTTCCTTTGTGAAAATCAACTCTATCGGTCACCCAGAACATGTTTGGTGTTTCACTGATCTAAACATACAGTATAGTGAGAGGAAGCATAGAGATGTAGGATGGTTGTTATAAAGTAAATTGTATCTTTTAGATGTATTGAGACACCAGGCTGCAAGAACGCAAGGCATGTTGGAAAATGTCTTCAAGCATTTCTCTTGAACAGCAAGAGAAACTGCTATTTTAGTAATGCAACAACATGTTCCATCAACATCCAACCACGCTATTACTTTTAGACAGAAAATGAGGTTGGTCAATTAAACTGAGAAGTCGTCATGCCTTAAATTTTACCATGTGAGGATTATATGTGCCTTCACACCCTAAATTCAGTGAGATACGGAGCTGACCTTGATGGCACACGATGATCATATGGGTTGCTTCTGTTCTGAAGGTTGCATACATTACAGTACAGTATAGAACATTACATGTGCTGATAGAGGTCTACTATTTATAAACCTGTCCTGGCTGAGTGATGATGACATGAGCAAAGGCAGGAGTGAGACGACCATTTCCACCGATTCATCTGAGAAATCTTTTAGTCACTCTGTCACACTGGTGGGAGTGATGAGTATTTTGAGTTTTAAGTGAAAATACACTCTCAAAAATTGTTCAACTGAACATCCATAACAAAAATTATTTATCTTTGAAAGAGTCAGAGAGCTGGCTTAACGATTCTATTCTGAGATGTTTTAAAGCCTTTCTAATATTAGTCGATGCTCACACAAGAAAGGATCTCCTTGGTGATTCAGAAATATGTTTAGCATGCAATCTGTGTGTGAGCATATGTGCAGGATGAGTCGATGCTGGCTAAATATGTGGAATGACACACTAATTCAAAAAGAATAGAATTTAAAGAAGAATAAAAATATTTGGTAAGAAATATGCCTTGAAAAGAATCTCAGAATATTTCTGAAGTGCAAAATGGAATGACATTAGTGAAACAGAAAAAGACACTCAATAAGCCAAAGTTTTGACGCCTGCAAATCTTGTTTTTTAATATGTTAACCAATTACTGCTCATAAATAATTGATTTAGCTATAACAATATTTGAGTTCAAAAACATCTACAAAAATTGTAAATGGCCAGTTTGAATTTATTTAGATTAAATTACAACTCTATTTTGTACCTTTATTTGTTGTATTTTAATATAATTACACTGTAGTCAATCACCATAAGCTTTTACAATGCTGGTTACCTGCCAAGCTCTTTCAGAAGTACAGTAAAAGTTTCTGTAATAATATTTTAGTTTTGCTTTACAGGCTCAAAGTTATATCCAAAATAACATTTTAATCCACCTTAAAGACTTTAACACACTAAGATCGTGAACAGTATTTAAGAGATCGTGCTGCTATATTTTCACAGCAGCTGAATTATTTTTCAACCTTCAGATTAACTTACTGCTTTTTGAGTTTGCAAACTTGACTCAGTTCTCGGTTATCAGACTCTTCTCATGTGGAACAATTTCCAGTTTGGGTTTAAGAGGACGGCACCCTCCCTTTGGCTTAAAACTTTTCTTTGTGATAAGGCTTATGGTTGGGCTTACAGGGTGACCCTGAACAATCCTTTTACTTTCGTTATGCTGCTGTAAGGTGAAGCTGCTCAGGCTACAGCTGTGTTTTCTTCTGGCTGATATTCCTGACCAATGTATTTGTGTCTGTCAGAAACCTGTCCTTCCAACCACCCTGCTGGTCATGGCATAATCCGACATTTTTGGAGTGATTTTACTGAAGGGCTCTTGTTAAAATGGGTTATATTCTTCACTGTTGCCTTCTGCGATGTGTTTGTCCAATATGATATTAAAGTGAAAATTCATTGTAATTTTTTTTTTTTTTATTGACACTACATGAATAAATTCCAATAAAATTTGAGGCTATTTAACTAAAATCTAAAGAATATTTTACTGGATTAACAGTCTCTCACTATAAAATGTAGAAAATTCATCTGAGTACATTAATTTAGTGAAAAAAAAACAATGCCATATTAAGTAATACCTCTTAACAAAATCTCTCATGGTGCAATTGAACCACTGAAACATCTGTTTCTATACTTACCATTTACTTTTTTAAGATGATTTTAGTTTTTATAATATTTTAATTAGTAATCTACAATGGACTTTGGTATTTGTGGGGGTCACGGACCAGAACCGCCCGTGAATATCAAAGAATCCATGAATACTTCAAGACCTGTCTAAAATACATCTCATCAGCTTAAATTAAATATACACTGCTCAAAAAAATAAAGGGAACACTTAAATAATACAATTTAACTCCAAGTAAATCAAACTTCTGTGAAATCAAACTGTCCACTTAGGAAGCAACACTGATTGACTACGGGGACCCTCGTCGGGTCAATCAGTGTTGCTTCCTAAGTGGACAGTTTGATTTCACAGAAGTTTGATTTACTTGGAGTTATATTGTGTTGTTTAAGTGTTCCCTTTATTTTTTTGAGCAGTATACTTTAATATGACTTAATACACACAGCGACCATCTTAAGGCTACTGCAGAAGCTAATATCTACAGTCTTTCTTATCTTTGTTCTTTGGGGTACAGCCAATCAGCAGCAAGAAAAATGAATGGTGCTTTGACAATGGCTGCTTTGAAAACAGCAGCCATTAGTCAGCATCTTTTGGTATTTCAGCTTCCCAAGCTGCTTTTTCTTTAACATTTCTTAGATATGCTCCATAAAAATATTACCTAAGTTGCACAGAAAAATTCATGACTAGCAGGGGTCCCCTGTTTATTCTCTGGGTGTAACAGTAATGCAACACAGAGGAAGGCTCTTCTTTGGCCATCGGTCACTAAGCTGGATGATGACCCAGGTTTATCCTCTCAGCCCACACAGTGAGAAGGTAAAATATGCCCAAAGCTCACTGTTAGACGACAGCAGGATAATGAGCCCAAATACATGGCCAAATCAAAACTGATCCACAGACACAGATTCAATCTTCTTCCATTGCCATGCGCCATCTTCCCCTCCTCTACCTAAATCAGTTGGAAAACCTGAAGGGGACTCTGGATGATCTGGAGCAGGGATTTCTAAAGTGTGGGGCGTGGCCCCTCTGGGGAACACCAGAGCTCTTCAGGCAGGGCGCAACGTGCTTAAAGAAAATAAAAAGTAACTGCAAATATTTAGCAAACCTCACCAAGCTTCTACTGGACACAAAATAGATATGTTTTTTTTTTTTGTACCCAAAGTTGAGCTGAATCAAGAGACGGAGTCTGGCTCAGGAAAACTTCTCAAAAAAAGGAAGTATGAACATTATTATTTAAAGGGAATGAATCTCAAGATGCTCCACTCCCACATTGTTTTTTTTTTTTTTCAGAAAGCAAAATGAACTGCAGTCAGCAGAAAGTAGTTCATTCTTTTGGTACTTTAAATGACAAATCAACGGAAGATTCATATAACGTGGTGCTACACAAAACTAAAGCACCAACATCAGTAAAACATGTATGAAGGGAACATCAAGTACAGCAACAGCTAAATGTTTACAGAAATATCTCTCCCACTTTGAAAACCCCTGATCTAGAGAAAGTTTACAAAGATTAATGATCAAAAATGCATCTTGGTTTTTTGGGGTTTTTTTTACTTTCAGCATAAGACTGTGCTACATTGAATTATATTGAAATTAGACTGAACTGGACTTCAAAATAAAATTATTGGTGAGATAACGCAGCATTCATTTTACCTTAAATTTGATATGTTGCCTCGTTTGTAGTTTAACTATAGTGAACTTGACGGTTAGCCTACGTAAATAATCTAACCTGAATTAAACACCAGATAAATGGAATTTCTCATGATGGTTTTATTGTAAAATAGATATTTAAACTGGAGGCAAAGAGCCAGATGTACTGTAATTTTGCTCTTGTCCCTATGAAATATGGAGCACTTTCACATAGATAACTGGGAAAACTAAAGATGCAACAAGGAATCAGCTGGTGACCAGGATCGTCTGATTTTCAGCTTGACCAGCCCTCATCACATTTAAATGTTTATAGAAGAGGCAAAGGGATGTGGTTGCACTCAGGATGCACATAAATGACATAAACAAGCTTCATCCCTGTCACAGATCCAGGTTTTTCATCTTGGAAACAGGCAGGAATAAGGGAAAAAACATCCCCCCTAAAGCTGCTTAATGCTTAAGATATTTTACGCTGCAATTAACACCTGACATGTGCAAAGAGGATTAAGAAACATGTGGATCCAACCTGCTACTGTCTGCTGATCATTTGAACTTTACATTCTGAAGGACTGGATGTAGTTTATCCAATATTACATTTATCATGTCAACCTTGTCAATTTATTTGTTTTTATTCGTGCTGATGCTTACATCAAGGTAAAATGTTGTGTATCCATCATGCCATCGTTTACCTATATTTTATGTTACATAAAATATACGCAGTTACAGATTCCATAAAACTGTTCAGAGATCAGCTGATGCATCCTGTCTCAAATAACTCCCAGTAAATGATTAACTAAGCATCGAACAGGACTGATTTTTGAGGGGGATTCTCTAGAAAATCTACAAGTAATTTAAACTGTTGTCCTTCTATAAATTACACTAATCTAAGTAGTATTGTTAAGACAAAATCAATCAATCATTCATCCATCCATTTTCTTGCACCCTTGTCCCTTAGTGGGGTCGGGAGGGTTGCTGGTGCCCATCTCCAGCTAACGTTTCGGGCGAGAGGCAGGGTTAAATCAATCAATCAATCAATCAAATTGTATTTGTATAGCACATTTCAGCAGCAAGGCATTTCAAAGTGCTGTACATAATTAAAATAAAAACAGCATGTGACATTGAATATAAAAAGTAAAGACAAAAGTGGGTCTAGGCTGCATGTTGTCACAGTTTTTAGCAGTTACCTTGCAAAAGGAAGATTCTGGCTTTTGAATCTCGGGCTGCGGTTTTTCTTTCCACAGTTCAAAATCATGCATGTTAAGTGAAGTTTTCTCCCTAAATTGCATTTAAGAGGGATCGCGTGCTTGCGTGTGTGTGTGTGGGGGGGTGCGTGTGTGTGTGGCTGTCTGCCTCTGTGTTGCCCTGTGTCGGAGTAGCAACCTGTCCAGGGTGTACCCAGCCTCTCAACCAATTAGCACTAGAGATAGGCACCAGCCCCCCTGAGACCCTGCAAGGATAAGCGGGTATAGAAGATGGATGGATGAAAACTGGGTTGTTAATTAACTGCATAGGTGAGGCACCTTGATCTGAATTTCAGGAGAAGCAGAACAAGCATTTAGCCTGTCGGAAGATCAGCCTTTTTTTTTTTTTTTTTTTTGTTAATAGATTTTTTTTTCTATTATCTTTTCTTGCTGACTTGCAGTTTTACATCCGTTAGAGATGTGGACTTGGTGAACTTTGGCCATTTAATTAACAACTAATCGCTGTCATTGTTATGTTGCTTTTAAGTATTGATGTGTATTCAGTGCTTGTACCAAATTTTCTTTGGATGGCTTGTATATCCTTCCCTTTTACCCACTTCTTTAATTTAACAATGCACTGACATTTGAAACTGTTTATGGAGAACATACTTATTACACTTTTTTGTAATTAGGTGCCTCTATGCAATAAGGAATCACCTATCTTAAATATGTAATTCTTAAATATCTTAAATATTGACACTTAATGGACTTTTAATGCAACTACTTTTAGTACAACTTTGCATTAAAAGTGCCATTTTTTTTTTACCATTGACACTTCATGACAACATTGTAAAAATTGATGAAGAGTCCTTCATGTCCATAACATGTTATGTTTATAACAGTTTCATGACTGTCTTATGCACTTCAAATTAAAATGTTGTAAAACATTTTCATAGGCTGATAATATGAAACATCAGCGTTTGATAAATTATTATTATTACCCACCAAATGTCTTCTTTCTTTGTGTACGAACTAGCAGCATTACGTAAGATGTTGACTATATTTGGCTTCTGCTCTGTACTGTCAGCAGAGACCTGTCCCCATGTTCTGTTGTTTTACGATGCCGTATCCACAAACTGATGTCTAAACGCATGGATGACCAATTGCACGGGTCATTTCTATTTCCATCCATTGCTATGAGTTTATCTGAGGACTCGGTAGATTTTTGCTCCACAATTTTGAAGTTTTGCACTTTGTGACACTTATCTTTTTATGACCTCATTGTCTCAAACGCCATTGTTCTGGGTTATGTGATAAAACACCATATTCAGTCAATTAAAAACTTTTTAGATGTCTGTTACTTAATCTACATGGTGTTTTGTCACTATATACTTAACTATATTATTAGTCATGAGCACTATGTAATCACATCACACCAAGTCTTCACACATTTTGAGAAGCCTCTTTATTAATTACTTGACCAAAAAAAGTGCTTGATCCAAAAACCCCTCTGCCAAGAACACATATGGAGTGCAGCATCTTTCTCTGCCAACCAGATCAGCTCCCAGATGGGCATCGACTGCTCACAGTTTAGTTCATAAATGCAGATTTACAGTCTCTTCTGTTGTTAGAGGAAAGAAGGTAACAGAGGGAGAGTGGGTGGAGAGCGAAAGTGGAGGAGTGAAGTCATGTGCAAATTGCAGATCAACGGGAGTAAAAGGTGGAGTGGAGAAGATGGATTTGACCTTAAAATCGCATTATTGCAGTGGTGGGAAGTACTTCGTTACTGTACTTAAGTACAATTTTCGTGTATCTGTACTTTTCTTAAGTAGATTTAATAATGGGTACTTTCTACTTTTACTCCACTACATTTTACAGTAAGTATCTGTACTTTCTACTTCACTACATTTCTACAAAGTGTCGCGTTACTCGTTACATCCAAGTCGCGTTGAGCTTTTTTTCCGTTAAAATGTGAAGTTCAGGGATTTAAGGTGGCGCCGTGAAATCCAAGCAATAACGTGACTTAGTATCTGTTGTCACCCATCGGCTCCACCTTTACTCGCACGCGGAGCTCTAACACATGCGCAGTGGTTTCCTCTGAGAGTCAGTAATATAATAGCGCTGCATAAATCATAGATATGGCGACATGTAAAATCAGCAACGCTTCGCTTTCACAGACAGTGGGGACTTCGTCCAATTTTTAACGTCACTTGGAAGGAAAGCTTAAAGAAAGGTAAGCTCCGTGGACGTGATGCTAGCAAAGCTAGCTGTATTGACTGAAACACATGTTGCATCTGCGATGAAAAAAAGTTTTCACTCATGCGCTAAATTATTGTGTGGAGGTGTTGGCTGAGGTGTCGCATATATGGGACAACGCTGTGACCAAAGTGCAATATAGAAATATGACATTCATGGACGATCCGATTCTTCTGGACGGATCTTGACCAAGTCTTATAGTGCTGAAGCCTCACTGAGAGCCGTTCTTTGTTCTTGTAATGCTCTGTGTACACTGCAGTAGCTATTTTATTTCATTAAAATATCTTTATATTTAATTGGCGAATAAATAAAACAAGAACGTAAGAACACGGAGCATGCTCATTGCTCTTTGTTTTCATCTCCTGTCATGGTGGCAGACGTTGCAGCAGGAGGGAGGATGAGAACAGTCACGGTGCTCCTCCTGCTTGGTTACTTGTTGCTTATTGGGCCTTGGACAGTGTTCATAGTTGAGCGTTGTTAATTGCTATGTTTAATGGTGCAATTTCTGACATTGGCAATATGGGCAACCACCCAGGGTGTTATTTTTTTTAGGGGTGGAGGAGACCTCTGTGTATTGTGGCACAGAGATGAAAGCAAAACAGAATGAAGAATAGTTTTAATTGTCACTGGTTAAATTTATTTCAGCTCTAAGTATTTAATATCTAGGTGTTTTTATGGGAAAGTGAATCTTTCAGATCAATTTGAGAAGCAATTTTGATAGGTGCACTTAATTTTATTGTCATGTAGCACGGGGTGCTGGTTTTGATTTGGTCTTGGGTTCGGTGGTCTAGACTACAACTCTGCTATGTGGCTCCTTGGTTCCAGGTCCTCCTCTGCCAGTTGGATTTCTTTCAAAATAAATGTGTGGCAAAAAAAGTGAAGTTCATGCTATTTTAGGACAGGAGATGTTTCCATCCCTGAAATTATGATGCATAGAATCACATATCTAAGTCTAAACTATGTTACAGAGTAAACTCAATAAAAACAGGCTTTATCTGTGGCATTGTTCATTAAAATGGCACATTACTGATGTATTAAAATTAAATACGATTGGTACACTTAATGATATTAGTGATTAGGCAATGCATTCAGCAAGTACTTTTACTTGTAATACTTAAGTATTTTTAAAAGCCAGTACTTTTTTACTTTTACTTAAGTAAAATGTTAATGTGGTACTTTGACTTTTACTTAAGTACATTTTTGACTGTGTATTTGTACTTTTACTTAAGTAAATTTTTTGAGTACTTTCTCCACCACTGCATTATTGTTGGTATTTTATCAAGATTTTCTCAATGACGATATGTGAGGCAGGGATGGTAGAGTTAGACTTTCATTATTAGATCTGTGGAAGAAGAGAAAATATAAGTAGACATGCATATTTTTTGGGCTGACTGGAGTTTTCTAGCTAATCACCAATCTTTGAAAAGTCTGATTTGTACATTCTAATTATGGCCAGTGTTGACTGTTTCTGTCTGAAAAGATACAGTGACAAAGTGACTAACTTGGTGACAGTGTCAGCAGTGGCTGACTTTCAAACCTTTGCGATGGCAGAAAACATCTGTTTTATTCTTGTGTAAATAGGCTGATCACCAAATCCCCAAGATTAAGGAATTCAGTTTAGGCATGAACTAATAAATCAGTAGCCCCCTAAAAACGATTACTGTGTTAAGTTTTATGTTTTCTTTATCATAGAATAAAGAAACTAATTCTATCATAGAAACTAATTCTTTCTTTAATTGATCAAAATTATTGTTAGCTGAAAATAAACGCATCCCTGTAAGATGCATACTTCATGTTTCAATTAAAGTGTGGAAAAGAGTTCAATTGAGAAATAAATAAAGAATAATGGCAGGATCTTAAAAATAAATCCAACATCAAGAGAAAATATTTCCACCATGGCTTATGCTCTCCTGTTTTTTTTTTTCCAAATCACGAATTCACTTTCAATATCAATTGACCCAAAAATCCCAGCCATCTTAGCCTTGGTGCTTAGGATGACATAAATGATTCAAGTCCATTAAGAGGTAATTTAGGAACAGCTAACATCAATATCTGAATCATCAAATATTTACGGTAAGTATTTGGTGACTGTTTCCTCATGATGCATTTTGAGAAAATTAATTTCCTTGCCTGCTTTGTTTGTGTCAGATTGTGGGAATATTCCAAGCATTTGTTATCCCAAAAGACAGGAACCAAACCCTAAGACTTGGAGAAAGAGATATGCAGGCAGCTAAAGCAAGTGCAAAGTCAGCATTTATCTATTTCCAGTAGATGAGACGAGTTACAGAGGCAGAGCGCAAAATTCAGAAAAAATCCTGTCCTTTTCCCATGCTGCACCATGTACTCCCTGAATTACTTTTTAACACTCGTCTTCTAACTCACTAGAAATGTATATTTATTCTAAATTAATCCTCTATAAATAAATCTGCCATGCACTGATCCTAATTACTCAGCGAATAATTAAGTTGTCTTAAACTAGAATTACCCTCGTTACTGAGCAGAAATTATCGCAGTACCTTTTTTAATTAATTGTCATTCATGCAAATTGCTTTTAAAAGGCCAACCATTCAAAAGATGCAGCAGAGTTGACTAACTTGTCTATAAAGCACAATGTACTATGTGCTTTATAGATTAAATTCTTAAATTCTTGCATATCAAAGTTCACATCTGTATTTAGTGATTTCTGGAGGTGATCAGATCAACCAAGTTGGATGTTGGTCCCAGGACTCAATGGGGCCAGTGGAGACATTAGTGGCTCCCAAACTATCATGATTTTAAGATCTGATAGCATCTGAAAAGTTAAACTCTATACCTAAGCATTAATTATGCAGCTGGGCCATCCAGAGTTGTTTCCCTGTGGCTTTCATAAACGCTTTACAGAGTCAGAGTGAGTTGAGCTATCGTTTTCTCCTCCACTTTAGTGCAACACACAAAGAAACAGAGACAGACAGAGAGAGAGAGAGACAGACAGACAGAAGACAGAGAGAGAGAGACAGAGAGAGAGAGAGAGAGAGAGAGACAGAGACACAGAGAGAGAGAGAGAGACAGAGAGAGAGAGAGACACACAGAGAGAGAGAGAGAGACAGAGACACAGAGAGAGAGAGAGAGAGACAGAGACACAGAGAGAGAGAGAGAGAGACAGAGACACAGAGAGAGAGAGAGAGAGAGAGAGAGACAGAGAGAGAGAGACAGAGACACAGAGACAGAGAGAGAGAGACAGAGAGACAGAGAGAGAGACAGAGACAGAGAGAGAGAGAGAGAGACAGAGACAGACAGAGAGAGACAGAGTTCTCAGCTGAAGCTTCTGGCACAGCAGAGATAAAAAAGTGACATCCAGGAGCAATGCAGCAAAAAGAGTTCATACCATAAGTCTTATGCAGGCGCTGCACTTGAGGGACTTAAAAAGTGATACTTAAAGTTCTTCTCTCCTATTTGAACCCAAATGTTGTGTTTATAAAAAAAAAAAACAAGCCTCTGTCAGATGTAACACCGCATATGAAGAGCTGGCATCCATGGAAAGAGCCACTATGTTGAACTCTTTCCGAACAGCTTACAAGGGAGAGGCCACAAGTGAACTGTGTTATTGTAAAGGCACGTGTGTCTCCACGTATTTTTGTTTCTACTTGCAAGTATGCATATACAGCAAGATGATGCTGGCCGGCTTTGAGGCAAGCTGCAGGCTAAGTTTACTATCTGGTGTTTACGGCGTGGCGGATCAGAGGGATTACAATTACACAGAAACTGCTTAAGACAGCTGTGTTACTCAGCGATATCAAACCGCCCACACATGCCGTATGCTGACACCGGGCATCAACCACAACAAGTGGTAAATAGAAATCTACACCCTTCCTGGTATTTATGAGCACTTACTGGCAACAGGTGACTACCAAGGGTGCAGGAGCTTTCATCGACAACATATCATAACCGATTATACAGATGCTTCTGATAACTGCAGAGCCAAGAAAGCCATTACTTTTCATTTTGTTGTATAATAAGTTATAAAGATTCTCAACATCGCAGACGGATCTGTAGCTTCTTTAAATTATGTATAGGTCCTGTGTTAAGAATAAAATTACTTTGTTGTCTTGCAAAGGTTTTTATATCTCTTGAACTTCAGGCGCTGGTGGAGAAAACATGACTTGGTGTTCCTCTGGTTCACTAAATATCAATACACTGAAGTTTGTGGCTGGAGAATAAATGTAAACATTCAGGGAGTATAAATACTTTTACAAGTTAGTTACTGAAACAGACAAGTATAAGTACTTTTAGAGGTGGTATCAAGTATTTGTTGACTTAGCTGCTGTGATCCCTGACCTCCATGAAGGAATGTTGATCCACAGTAAACATTTTTATTAATATATCAACATTCAGCAATTGTAGAAAGTTGAAGGAGCAAACAGGAGTGGATAACAGCGTGGTTTCTGTTAAGAGATTTTTTTGTGTTTAATTGAGGATACTTAAAGCTAATTGTGAATAACATGATTTTCTTAAATATTGTGCAATATCTTTAAAAACGTAACACTGTGGTTGGGAGCAGTTTCTGGAAGGAACATACCAGAAAAACAGTGAATCAGCTAAATATTGCTCACTTTTAGCATCCATGCAAAGGTTTAAAAACTCTCTGTTTCTACTCTCTTTATGATTAGTGACAGATGTAAATTGCTTCAAATGAATTTGAAAACTACTGTTCTGCTGAAGGGCGCAGAAGCGATTTTACCCCTGCAGAAACCATCACATCATAAAGTACAAAAACAGCTGGCTCAAAGAGCGTGAGCAGCCAACACAAAAGCTATTTCCAGCAATGGTTGCAAAAGAGTTGACCAACTTAAATATTAACTTACTTTTCACAAAGTAAAAGAACTGATACTTACAGCTAAGAACTAAACTTTAAGAGTCAGTGTGAATCTACTGTATAATGTAGGGGAAAGTATTAAGCATTGAATTGTACTAGAGTAGAGAACTCTTCCCCCCCAAGCAGTCCATTATTTCACACACTAACCCAGATAATTCTCCACTCACTGGTCATAAGTCATGAGCAAAGTGACCTACAACCAGTGAGCCCACTGGCGCTGCTATGATGCAACTAAAAGCTGCAGGAGGTTAAAAACACATCTTACGTACAAAGCCATAAAACTGACAGAAGAAAAACAATTTCTAAAGTCATAGAAACAATCCTTTGTTGTTGCAAAATGTGAGGAACATTTACAAACTGCACTTCTTTGTCTACCACTGGGATTTTATGATAGCAAAGTCATCAAACAACACAAAGTGGGGAGAAAGTCATCAGAAAACCATGAGGTTGGAGTAATTAAAATGTAATTATGTGGAAGCGTGAGATACAAAATCATGAAGTTATTCACCAACAAAAAAATGGACAATAATTTACGGCTCAATCGAGAAGGGAAAGTGACTTGTATTGAAACCTGACTGGCAGGCAAAATACAGCAAATAAATCTCTAAACATAATAATCAACACTTGAGGTTAACACACAAGATCTGACCACCTAATCCAGACACAAATACAGTGAGGACGAAAAGAAAATGTTTCAAATGGATTTGTTTTAGTTTATTTATAAGGCAACTAATACTTTGAGATTTAAAATTAAAATGTACAAAAATGGCACGATTTTATGACACAAAAATAAAAACATGTGGTGTGTTTTGTGATAAACTGGTTTCATGAATTGGTCCCACATTTAATATCCTCCTCCTGACCATAATCCCTCTAATCCCTCCCGTCCTTGGATGCATTTTATGTATTCGAAACTTGTTTTAGTTTTGTTTTACCTGTCTATGTCTTTTATTGATGTGCATGATGTTTCTACATTAAAGAGGTTAAAATGTCCATCCACCCATCCTTAAGCAACATTGACTACCTTTGATTTTGCTGCTGAATCAGAATTAATTCTCAACATGTTAATGATTTTCCTTCTTTAGAGTAAAGTTAAAAGTAGAAAACCTGATGATGCAATGCAACAAATCAATTTGGGGGTTTCTGGTTGTTCACCAGCTATTTTTAATCCAACACAAATGCTGCCAAAACAAGTATTGACAGCATGTAAGATTGAAAGCAGCTTCAGGGAACTATGATGTGAGCAAAGGGAAAGGGATCTTCAAGTGAAAATGACTCTGGAACTGAGATCCAACCCCCCGGCCCTCTGCTCTTTTCCAGAACAGTCCACTCTGAGGTGTTACTGGAACCAACGAGAGAGCCGAGACCCGTCATACTCCAGTACTTTGCTGATCTCATCCATGTCGCACATAGATAGATGGATTACTGATGCATGAATGGATAACTGAAATGAATCAAATAAATTCTCGTCCCCGTGTTTACAGTCTCTTCCTCCTGCAGAGGAAGATTACAGTGTTACCCCGTCGCTAATGGCCCCACCAGCTGTTTGGGTGCCAGTGTATATTTGAACAGTAAATGCTATGCGTAAACACAAAAGGCCACAAAACACTAAACTGCTTCTCTGTGTTGCAGATAATTACCATGACAACACCCACAGCTAGAAATGAGATAGAATTGCTGGAGGAGAAACACTGCAATCTGTGAGATTTTATGTACAAGTCACCGACCAGATCAGGCTGTTCTGTCTCATGGGAAATGGAATATCAATGTATCAATCAAGTAATCACCACCAAGTGGTAATTCATCTTCATTTACCATTCCAAAACTGAGACTCAATCCAAATTGTAGAAACCCAATACCTTCTTTGATTGCGCAACAGAATAAAGTGTAAACAGGCATGACTAACACAAACACTCCTGACGTAAAAAGGCTTGTTTGCCTGCTGCTACTCTGCAGTACAAGTCCTTGTTAAATATTTGATGGCCATATATGTGCAGCAAATGCTATTTGGAGCAAACAAGAGCGGCTTTGGTTCAATCGCTGCAAAGTGCTGTACTGAGTATTAGTTGCAAAAGATTGACTCCGAGTAATGAAAGCGGATATTTCTATTAAAGTCATTCCTCAAAGGATGCTTTGATTTCTTTGAAGTGAGTTTCACATTTATGTTCCAGTCCACAGTGTTTGCATCACCTACAGAAACTGTCAGCTGCAAGAATAGAAAAAAAACAGCAAGGTGTGACCGCAGATTTTTTTAGCCACGTATAAAAATCTGCTTCTCAAAATACTCATAGGTGTTCATGTCATTGCTATTTTAGAAATATTTTACCTATTTTGGCTCCCATTAGACTGCACTCTTCATTAATAATTGAAGCAACTGTTATTTTCTTTTCAAGGCCACCATAAACATGACTTTTTTAAAATTAAAAACAAAGATGTAGTGCTTGATAATGAGGACACAATAAGTAGACGCATTGTACGGGAAGTTTCACAACTATGGTGGATCTTCTTTAAGGATGAAACCCCAAATCAATATCCACACTCTGAAATATATATTTTTTCTAATATTTCAGAAGAGTTGACTGATGCAAACAGGAATAAGAACCAACATCAAAGGAAAGAAGAAATGGAAAAAGATTTTTGGAAAATAATATGAAATATAACCAAATGAAATAGATTCTTTTTTTTTTTCCTGAAAATTTACTGTCATAGTTTATCAAAATACCACCAATCCAATTTAAAAACATGCAGGTAGAAAGGTATGAATCAGACAAAGGGCAAATTGTTCTGGAGAAAACAAAAAACCCTGAACTTTAAAATGTTCCCTCAAAATCAAACCTGCCATCATAGCTAACATCTTCCTCATCTGGTTCACAGGTGGGTTTGCATTAGCAGTTCTACCATTAAGCTTTTACTCAAAACCAAGCAGCACAGAACCAAATGAACCGCGCTGAAGCAGAAGAGATGGCTCAGAGAGGGAGAGATACTTGATGAAGCATCCATTTCCTCATGTTATTATGCCTGTATTGCTGCCATGCCAGATGTCCCATTCAGCTGAGATGAAGAGACACTGAAAATAAACCAAGGATTCTCTGTTATTTGCAACTTTAAAGAATGAAAGAAACATCCAGAGTTCGTATGAGTCATAGCCAGCATCTTGGGAAATATTCTCTTATTTTCTTACATTTTTGCCATACATATCATCAATTATAAGTTACTATTTAACTTCTGGTCTTCTGCCTTTGGTCACATTACTTTCCTCTCAGAGGAAGATTGCTAAGTCACAAATGTCTTTAAGAGAGGTTATGCACTGTAGGGCAGAAAATCACAGAAGTGTCTCAAATTGGCTCATTTTCAACTTTACTGGCTCCAGCCACTGATTTATGGGGCAGGAACTCTAAATTCAAATCATCACAGTGAACATCACTGAACCCACCATACCTCACTGCTACCAGGTTGCTATAAATATCACATCCTTTGGTGTGAATGTTGTGCAGGAAGTTTAAAGCAGCTATTTTCAGTATCAAGGTTTTCAAAAATGAAGAAAGAAGTAAAGAACAAAGGACTCACATGCATGTAGGCAGCAGGAAGGTTGAGAGCAAAAACAGGGATATTTACTAAATCAGCTAATAAAATAACATACATGACCAATTCTGATTAATTAGGGTTAATGTGACAGATTTTCAGGGATAAACAAAAGTACTTGTGTGTTTCTAGAGTGCGACATCTGAGTATTCAATGAAAACAACATATGGCATAATGCTGACTCAATGCAATTTGCCAGGTTTCTAGAAAATTTTTAAACTACTTTGAATAAATAGTTGATTTTACTGTACTGCTTGATAATTAGGACCAAATGAACTGAAATCATTTTCTTGTAAAGTGCCTCGATACGACATTTGTTGTGAATTGAAGCTATATAAGTAATCTGAATTTAATTGAAGTCGACAGGCATGGAAAAGAAAAAAAAACTGATTTATCTTGTTTTTCTGAAATTTCAGATCCAATAGTATAATTTTTAAAGGATTTAATCCGGTCTGTCGCTGTGGCCACCAAGCTACTCTGTATATCCCGTCCCTCAATAATATCAGCGCAATAAGCCAGCAAACAGGAACATGCCACCACTGGCAAGTGTGAGAAGAGCTTACAACTGTACACATGATTTCACAGTGTTACAAGTGGATTTCTCCCCACAGTTTATCGGATTTAAATCTAATGCAGACTGGATTAGCTTTTGTCCTTCTTGTGACCCAAACCAAAACACTCCATTATGGATGAAGACCATAACCGTCTGAGGGACAGAATTTACTACATAACACACCTCTGATTCAGCACAACTCCCTTTCCCGAACCTTCCTGCATCTGGAACCATTAGCACATGCAAAGAAGCCATTAGGGCTAGCTCATCATTCTGCATAGTGACTTTTCTGTGTGCTCCTCTGTCTGCTTTGTAAAGTCAGTCGCCATGCCCTTTATTAGAAAAGCCTCAAAGAGAGACGAGGGAATGCTATCAAGTACAAAGTACCGGTCTCAGTCAGGTTTGAAATTATAGCTCTGCAAACCCTATCAGCAAAGTGAGCAACAGTGCTTTTCCATGACCTTTTCAGCTGCTGACCTGCAGTTTCACTAGTCACAGAGGATTGTGGGTAAAGCAGAGACAAGCTAGTTATTTCTCATAAGGGCAACAACACGAGGAGACTGGCAGGTACAAACAGAAAGAAAGACAAGGTTACAATGGAGAATGCAAGACAAGTAAGACTTAAATGTATGTAACTCGTGTTGATACTCAGTAAATATCCAGTAATGCAACTTTCTTTTTGAATATTACAATTGTTTTTGGGGTTTTTTCAAAAATAAATTTCATTTATAGAGGTCAGTAACGCAGAAAGATGAGATAATCGCCTCATTACTGCATCCATCATTGTTCTCCTGATCCCTGGCATGCCCTCATTTTGCTCACAGTGCTGACCTCTGACCTGCACCATAACCAGACACACTGAGACTCTTCAGGGGTAAAACTGTGAACATGGAGGTCCATGGCAGACGGCATGGAAGCAGTTAACCAATCATCAGGTGCTCTAAATACTCTAAATCTGGGACATAAGGGCAAGATCTGCAACCTTGGGCTTTTCATATGTTGGATTGATGGGATTGTTGTAATCAGGTTAATGGATATAGCCGTATGAATACAGGAAAATATACTTTGTACTGTAAAGGTTTGAAATCAAATTAAACTAAAAGACGCAGATCAATGACGCAAGAAAAGGCAATTTTCTGGATATTTTTCCAAGTTGTTTCCTTTCTATGCAAATAACTTTTTGCATCGAATTTACTGGATCAGTAAATCCAGTTGCACTCCGGATTTACTGATATTCAGGATTTATTTCTGGTGATTATATAGACAACAATTGCATTTTAAAGAGTTTTCCATTTTAAAACTGGCAGAAAATCCAGTCGAGCAATAAATTGAACTTCTCTATAAAACTTTCAGCTTGCAGAGGTTGACATCTTTGTCTGTGCTCTTCGGTACTTAAAGTTTCAAAATGAAATTTTCATTACAGTTGCATAGTCCGACGCTGAAATAAATAAAAAAATCTAATGTTTAATTTGAATGGCTTTATTTATTCAGGAGAAAACTTTACATAAATAATTAATTGTTTATTAAAACAGATACACTGTTGGAAATAGCCAACATTTCTTCTCTGCATTGTTTCAACCTTTGTCTTGCGCCAAGAAGCTTTTGCATTCAAATCCTGGACATGGGCCTAAATATTTGGTTGTGACAGACTGACGACCTGTCCAAGGTGCACCACGCACATTACAATGACTTCTGGAGTTAGCTCCCAGCCCTGCATTAATTATGCAGATATGCAACATGAATGCCTGGTTTGATTGATTTATTGATCAACTATTTCAAGCAGGATCTATAGACATTATAGACAAAGTGTTATAAGCAAGAAGCAAAAAACTGTTGCTGTTTTATTTTCTGTTATGTACACTCAACCTACCAAAGTTCCTTAAACTTTGAGCTATGCAAGTGTTTTTAAATACACTCAGATCAGAACACCACAGGCTGAATCCACTCCTGGAAGTAATCCTTCATTCACACAGTTAGCCTGTTGTAATCTGCATCCCGTGCAGCTTGCAAATAATTAAGCAAAGAACTTTCAGGTGAGAATACCCTGCATGACACGGAGAGAGTGAGCTGCTCTAAATCAATCCCTTATTTACAGAAATGGATCCTGCGTGTTGCCATACTTGGAGTATACTAGCCCTATAGCCTACATTATGACCCAGATGGAAGAAAGGGGAACAGCAGAGGGACTCAAACACGTTTCTCTCTATCTGCCGTCTCACTGGAAGAGCACAGCTCTGCTTTTCAGACTGCTACAATCACCAACTAAGATAAACGATGTGTGTTAGTCACATGTCCACCAGAATATTCCTCACTGGCCACTCAGTATTAAAAAAAACCAATACATAAAATCATTTGCCTGTAATTTCATAAAATGAATGGTTTTATTGAGAGCTGTTTGCTGTCTTCAGCTCTTTGGTAAAATGGGCTGAGCTGTGCACATTTCAGGATGCTGCGGGTGAAAACTGACATCTAATGTTAAAACTTCCACTAAAGTAACAACTAAGGCCAAAATGACCAGTCTGAGCTTAAACAGACTGAGTAACTGGGCTAGCCTGATCTGGTCCAATCTGGACCGGGTTGTTCTGCGTATGTCTGTTGACTGTCCCCTGCTCAGCTCTGTCAGAGTGTACCCAGAGGGCCTGTTATTTTGGGAGCTCAGCTGAGAGGAGATGACAACATCATGGACTGCTTAAGCTGCTTACATTTCCTCAAGCACTCCCAGTGCACCCTGGGATCTACACTCTTTGGGTTGCTGCTGTCACCATAGCGCCACATACGTCAAGTGCATGTGAGCAAGGCACAGCGATGAGCGCACAAAAGCAGTCAGAGACACAAAGCTGCGCAGCGAAAAGCATCTCCTCTTAAACGCCATACAGAGCGATATCAGTGGAAGGCACGTGCACACATCGGTGTGTCTGCTAAGCCTGAAGATGAGAGACTCCCTGAAGTCTGTGGAGAGAGGTGGAGCGAGGTACCACTCAGGCAATAAAATAAAGTTTTGTATGTGTGTGTGTGTTAGATAGTGAGTTCTTCTCACATCTGCAGCATTTCTGTGTGGACTGAAGCACAGGCTTTAATTTGTGAGTCAGCAGATCCATTCTTCTGAATTGTATATTAAAGTTGGGGCTTAGGAACCACAGAAATGACTGAACAGCGAATAGGTGGATTTCCACTGTAGCGTTATAGTGTAATATATGTTTTTGTCAGGGTGGAACATATAAGGCATCAGTGTCAGCAAGAGTCATTTTAATGAGGAATTAGTGAAAACTATCTCACACTTGTCATACTCACAATATCTTTGAAATCAATCTGATTTCCCAGGTGAAGTGAAAAACACAGAGGCACAAATTTAGCTTTAGTGGGAATTAATTGTGAATTAGGAACCTACGTTAATTTTGACAACCATGTATAAAACATATAGTGGTATTCAATGAGCTGTGATATTTCAGCATCGCAGAACATTATACAGATCAATTATACAAATATTTTATTTCTGTTAATAATGATGGTTTTCTGCTTATGGCTAATAAACATATGACATTTAGTATTAGAATATTACATATGTCCATTAAAAAGTATAAGTACAGAATAATAATAATAATAATAATAATAATAATAGTTTACTCCCTGCTCTAAAAGTAGTTATTTTCAAAAAGCACTTTTAATTTGACAAACTAGCCTCATTAACTAATATTTATTGAATATCACAGTATAATTTTCTTGTATGGTTTTTATAGACTGTATAAGTTTTACAGTGACTGAACATTCAATTCCTTTGCCACTCATTATGTCACATGATATTTTAAAAGTAAATATAAAAGGTGCCATTACTGGCACTGCAGTTACCACCACTCACACTCCATAGAGCTCCAATAAGCAGCACACTGAACCTTGTAAAACTTCAGTCAGAATATCACAACGCTTCAGCCAGAAGAGAGAAAACATTTTACAGCTTCATATGTAGGAAGAAGAAAAGCAAAAGTAATGTATCACTTAGTCTTTATGTACAGAAACTAATATATTGAAGAAGTAACTGCAGGGAAAGATTAGATATGTTAAAAAAGGAGAGATGGGGTGAGGAATAAGAACAGTAAATTGAGAGATTTAAAGACAAAAAAAATCATGGAGAGTTTTAAGACGAGGGATTTTAGTGGGGTATTCTAAGAACTAAACATTCTTCAGGAGGTACATTTCTAAACTCTTAAAGCTTCATGCCTGCAAAAAAGGTTGAGTTAGCGTAAATGTACTCAACAATCATCCTGTGGATGTTTGGGAAATGGCTATTGGCTATTGGGGGGTTAATCTGACAAGAGATACAGAGAGAGATAAGTCAAAGAGTATTTGTGCAGACACTCGTCAGCCTTCTGACTGCGCCTCAGTAAGACAGCTTCCTACAGCAAGGCACGGTCCAGAGTCGGAAAGACAGGGAGAAGTAAAGGAGGAAAGAAACAGGAGTCAGACAAAGTTTACAGTCAGAGGAGTTACGTGAAGCAAACTTACAAAAACACATGTAGTCATGCAGTATTCAAAGAAAGAGACGTGTATGAGAAGAGATTCCTAGTCACACTATGAATGTATCTTTTCTGCTCTCCTACACTTTGATGAATCAACCTTGAATTGAACTTTCGTCAACATTTATGGAAGAAAATCTCCTTATCTCATTATGGACTCAGACTCAGTTTTATGGACTCAGACTCAGTTTTCCTGATATGACTGCATGTCTGAATCCACAGTTACACTTTATTGACTGTATATCCCAAACTGACCTTCCTAATGTTGCTCTATGAATAACATGCACTATGGGAGATTATTTTCCTCAGAAGAACCTAAACTGACACAGCAGACAGGACAGTTACAACACAGTTTCATTCTTTTTGTGCAATTAAACAGATTCAAACTTCAACCTTTCAAAAGTAAAAGCCAGAACTTAACTTCTGGAACTACTAGTGAGAATCTAACCTACTACTGAACATAGGATGACTCCTGTCCTGTGCCTCAGTCACCTTTGTTGACAGAAGCCAAAGTCAAAAACTTAAAATAAAAACTTACTTTAAAGTGGCTATTTGAAGTAAGAATCTATTTTTCTCCTTGAAATGTTGATAGTTTGGAAATGAAAAGATGAACAAAATTGCACTAATATGCTTAACACACCAAGAGATTGTATATTTTAAAAAATATAAGTTTTTTAAAGGGCTGCACAGTGGCGCAGTTGGTAGAGCTGTTGCCTTGCAGCAAGAAGGTTCTGGATTCGATTCCCGGCCCCGGTCTTTCTGCATGGAGTTTGCATGTTCTCCATGTGCATGCGTGAGTTTTCTCCAGGTACTCCAGTTTCCTCCCACAGTCCAAAAACATGACTGTCAGGTTGATTGGCCTCTCCAAATTGCCCCTAGGTGTGTGTGTGTGTGTGTGTGTGTGTGTGTGTGTGTGTGTGTGTGTGTGTGTGTGTGTGTGTGTGTGTGTGTGTGTGTGTGTGTGTGTGTGTGTGTGTGCATGGTTGTGTGTCCTGTCTGTCTCTGTGTTGCCCTGCAACAGACTGGTGACCTGTCCAGGGTGACCCCGCCTCTTGCCCGGAACGTTAGCTGGAGAGGCACCAGCAACCCTCCCGACCCCACCAAGTGACAAGGGTGTAAGAAGATGGATGGATGGAAGTTTTTTAAAGATAAAACATGCAATTAATTTGAGGGGTTTTAACTACCCATGTCCCAATCCAATCTCAAATATGACTTTCTGATCCCAATCGAGGCATTTTACTCGACTGAACTCGGTATATCAATAGAGATCTGTTACTCAGGTAATGTCCAGTTAAAAACCTGCATCTTTCCTAATGCAGGTAGGCATTTTGCAGGCATTTCTCTGTGTTTTGGGGGAGAAAACAAAAATGCAGTTTTCAAGTCCAAGATTTCAGGAATTCATGTTTTTGTTATGAAGACTAGCCAATTATATTGAACGAAAGGTAAACCTAATCAAATATTGTAAATATGCCTACATAAGAAGGGGACAAAAAAAACGTTTTTGAGATTGATTTTGAATGTTCCTCTCACATGTTTCTCATAAACTTGTACAATAAAAAGTATGATCTCTCATTTTAGAATCTCACATTTTGTAGCTGCAAGTGGTTTCCATAAATGGAAAATACATAAATAAGCTTGTGAAAGTCCAATATTTTCCTTCATAAAGTTGCATTACTGAGCAAAATTTTCAAATCAATACAAGTAAAACTTCCACTATCTATGAGAAAAATATCTGTGCTTTCCAAAACCTCCACAGGACACTGCAGAGGACCACCCAGCCTCCAGTTAACAAGCCCAGCAGGCCCAACGAGGTGGCTCAAACGGCAGCTTCAGTAATGACTGCTAGAAATCTGCCATCACCAGGTCACTTTCCCACCATATTTCTGCTTTCATCTTCCCTTCAATTAATAGGCAGGGTGCTTTGACACAACCACTTATTAGGAAGCAGTAGTGGGCAGGCAGAGATCGCTTTGCAAAGACAAACAACTTAATTAGTGGCGGCAAAGCTTTAATAAGTTCAGCTCAAAATAGTTAGGAAGGGCTGGTGAAAAAAAAAAAGAAAAACACAAGAAAGCACTGTAATTATAGCTGGGCAACATTTTGACTCCTAACTTACCACCCACAACTTCCCTGTACTGTTTGTCCTTTGTTTTCAATGTGACACAATAAATACTTACATTAGATTTTGTTTTAATATTATGGAATAACCAGTTATAATAATATGGCACCAATATATTTAGAGGACGTGCAGTAAGAGAGAGCTGGTAAAAACTCTCATGCGTTGCCTTGTTAATGTGCAAATGGAATGACAGAGCATAATACCCACATAGTTGTATGAATCTGTCAGACTTTCTTTGCAAAGAAAGAAATGTGCTTTGTTTCCTGTGTGCTGTCAACAACTTAACAGAGCTAAGAATGAGCTGCCAGGGAAAGCGAACGAAGCTGAGGAGATAAACGCTTTTACACTCAAAACAACTGCTCAGACCTGCAGATTTACTCACAGCCTTCCAGCATCTGTAACTTTATTCATAACAGATAGAGGCAGCAGATCGTTCATAAAATTGAATATGATACAGTATGGATTACCACTATCTAATCATTATAATATCGATGGAAATTACAACACTCAAATCATGTACCTCAACTTTCAAACTCCTAATTTTAATTTGGTGTGAACTTCCAATCCGCTAATAACTAACGTTTCACTCTTTAAGGTGAAAGCTACAGTCACTTGAGACTCTCTTGCTTCCAAGTTTTTTACTTTTTTGGACATCAAAGCATAAGTTTCCTTTTTGGAAAGAAACCACAGTGGGCCCCTGGTATTCATAGGGGTTAGGGAAACAGCTACAAACCGCAGTTTTAATGGTACAAACACAAAATATATCATGATATGCATTAATACGCACAGTGGAAACTGTCCTGACAATACTGCAGCAGCTAACAGTATTGTTAGCTGAAGAGATACTCTCTGTATCTCTTCAGGATACAGAGAGTGACACTCGTAGATCAGGTGCCTTGGAAATGTCAAAAATTGTGTGTCAAGTAGCAGTGCATCTAGGTATTATAGATTCTTTTAGAAAAATCCAAACAATTCAATCTATAGTTGTTGGCATCCATTATTACTCTTGTAAACAGTGCGCTGCTATGTGACTTCCATGTTCTTCTTCGAGTCACTTTAGGGTCACAAACTGTTTACACATAAGCTTGATTCGGGTCACTTTTGATTATTAATATAAATAACAAAGCTAAAAAAAAAAAAACTACTTCTGCACAAAATTTAAATTGAGCATCAAGACCTGCTGTCTAAATACAATCTAAAGCTTCTTCTCAAAAAGCTTTAGATTGCGCCAAACCATTATTACGCTCAAGTTTGATTGACAGCAGTCTGCACCGTTTGATTGGCATGTGATCACTGCATGGGCGAACGGCAGACATTGCAAACTCCAAACAACAGCGAACCCCTGCCTCTGCCTCCGGTTCAGTATTCAGAGATGTTTCCGTTGAACCCAACTCCCAATTATTTGCTGAAAATCTCTCTATTCATATTTTTTGGTAGCACATGTCTAAAATATTCAAAAGAAAATGCAGCTAGGTATGTCAGTGCAGTACGGAATCCAGATAATACATTTTATTTAAGTGTATGAAAGTATCCAATGTATGGAGTTGTATGCATTGCTGCTACGTTAACGCCAAGTCAGGATGGAGACCCTGTGCCAAAGCTAAGTAAGCAGTGGAGCAAAGAGACTGAGCAGCCATCTGTCCCTCAGGGTTTTGCAGTGCAGAGCGCTGAGCTTCCAATCACCCACACAAACATATCCAATCTCCACCAAGACACACCTCACGTAATCATTTACCTGGTATACACGCTGCATTTTGCAAAACATTCATATGACTCAATCCTCGTCAGTCAGATGTTGTAAAGTCATGTGAAAACAAGCTATAATTTTTTTTTTGATAAATCAATAAATGTGAACTCTGTTTAAATGGGGACTTCCCATTGTTTAGCTACTGAAGTAAAGTTTTTGGTCTGTTACACTGTGATTAATTTCATCTTTTTCCATCTGTACCAAAATGAATCAATACGTGTACATAGCGCCTGAAAACAGAAAAGTCTCAAACTTATGTTTGACTTTTACCTTGTTAAACAAGAAAGGACGAAACTGAATGAGGTTCAATTACCAGACAATATTTTTAATCATTTGGCTTTCCTTTGTCTCGCAGCTATGGAATCATGCATGTTTTTATTTTTCGAGTGTGATGACTGATTTTAGAGAAAGTGTGAGGACTGCCTCCACACAGTGTTAACAACATCCCACCAAAGATGCCCACAGGGTCCTCGATTCTGAACAAACAACCCAACATCCTTCCATAAAAGGGAAAACGGTGGAAGCATCAGGGACTTCCGATGATGCTCAGATTGACTACGTTTGAAAGTTTACTCATCTAAACACTTAATACTAAAAATCTGAAAAACCTTTGAAAAACACAACTCCTTAAAACGGAGCATCCTTATTCTAAGTGGTGACATTCCATAAAGATGTGTGAAGATGTGCCAGTGTCTATGCTGCTTCATATATTCTGAATTATTTATTATTGAGACTGAATGTGTTAAACATTTCAAATGGATGAAGCCAGACAATATTTTGCAGACATAAAGAAAGAATATCTGCAGAAAATATTTTGAGATTCTTGGTTTTGTATATTTTTCTAGTCAGTTTGAATTTATCCCATTAGACAGGTGGAAGGAGCATGAGATGTTTTACAGAGAGCAGGAGAATGTGGCATGCAACCCTCTTGTACACGTGCAGCCATGCGCATGGCAACAACATTAATCTTTATCTGTTTTTTTCTTTCCATCAATTATGCACAAAGCGGAAATACCAGCAGCAGTAAAAATATTAGATTTTCAAAATCAGAAGATAAAACTTTACATATATATTTTTTAATATTAAACATCCATCTTCACAGCTACATAAGATAAAAGTTGAAAGTTTGTCCAGCAGATGAGACGCATTAAGCGCTTCCTTGGATAAAAGGTGAGGGATATAAGAGGCCAAACTCTGACATAATTATGCTTTACCGTGATTATACTTTTTTTTTCTCAAATTATCAGGGTTAGTTTTGGAGTGTTTTGTAACAATAGATCACCAAATAAACCAGATTTTGACCACTCTGGCACCGTTAATGATTGTGTCCACTCTTTACTGTTAGTGCAACGTCCACAATGATTTGGCTTGAGCCAGTTAAGGTTAGCTGGTAAATCGATATAGGAGGAAAAGCTGTACATACATTTTTTATATTCTTCCACTGCAGAAAAGTTTGTGTGCAGACTTTTTTCTGTTTCTTAGGTGTATTACACACAGAAGTTCTCCACTTAATACCTAATAGAAAAGCATATATTTTTGCTGTAAGTTTCTAACGTTAGTTTCTAACGCTATATTTAACCAGTTATGTTAAAAAAAACTTGAACTTCTCATTGGGTAAAAGATAAATGTTCACTAAACATCAAAAATAAGGGTAGAGTTTCACAGGACTAAAGAATCGGGTCAAAATGTAACCTTACATATTCACCTGCAAGAGGTGTTTTTGACACACAACTGAGATTTTAAAGTATTTAAACAATTTTCTGTCTTCTCAATGGTGATCACAGTAAACAGGTATGTCGTTGAGTTAGGGGCGTTCACACCTGGACAGGTCACCAGTTCAACACATGGTCCTTGAAACACTAAGTTTATTGTCGGCTGTCAAACATGAATATAAAACTTCAGTCTACTTCTTGTGCATAAAAAAGCACAAAAGGAAGGTATTAAAAGCAGAAAAAAAACAATCTGCTCAAATAATTGCCTTCTCTTCCTGTCTGTAAAGAATAAGCAAAAAGGGAAGCAGGACAAAACCTTAAAATAGCTGAGAGAAAACACAGCAACATGACCTCAGGGACATAATCACAAACCAGTATGCGACATCTTGTAGATTTTCAGCACATTTCCATCTCTGTCACATATATTCTGAAGGTTAATGTGATGCAAAGGTCGCTGTGCTTATAATAATGCAATGTAATATTCAAATGCATAGAACACATCAAAGCACTGGCATTAACAACTGACCATTTGATTACACAGCACACCAGACACACAGACATGACGTAAAGGTCAGTACACGCAAGAACCAGTTACACAACTACTGAAAATTAGGCTACCTAATATAGATGTGTCATGGATCGCAGTTTAATCAAAACAAGAAAGGCTCACTGGGATTTGAAACCATGCTGCAACACATAAGATGATATTTAAATAAATAAAGCGGTCGGCGCATTTACACATTGTCCCTGTCCTAATTATTTCACTGTAAAATTCAAGCACAGATGAAGGAAGCATTTTGTTGCATGTAACCTTTTCATCTCCCCTAAAGCACTATTCATCTTCTTTATAGACGGCGGTTCTGCTGGTATGGATTACTGTTAGATCGCCATTTCTCCCTTACATAGCCCCTCTCCATCCCTTTTGTTTAACTCTCCTTCACTTCATCTGTCCCTCTCTGCAGTGTACGCAGAGACTTGTCTCCTCTAATTACATTGAAAATGATGTGATCATTCACTGCAGAGAATCTCTCTGACATCTGACAAAACAAAGAAAAAGTTTGTCAAGAGGGAAACTGAAACATTTTAAAGTCAGAAGTTGCTACAGGTCTTCTGATTGTGAAACCGATCAGCACTGCTGATCGGTTTCGGAAGGTTTCAGAACACCACTATGTGGTACAGCGCCCGCTTCACAGCAGATGCTGCCCCAATCCGCCTGTCGATCTCCCGCTCCCTTCTTCCCTCATTCGTGAACAAGATCCCCAGATACTTAAACTCCTCCACTTGAGGCAGGACGACCCCCCTGACCCGCAGAAGGCACTCTACCCTTTTCCGGCTCAAGACCATGGCCTCGGATTTGGAGGCACTGAGCCTCATCCTGGCCACTTCACTCTCCGCCGCGAACCGCTCCAGTGAGAACTGCAGATCACGTTCCGATGAAGCCAACAGGACCACATCATCCTCAAAAAGCAGAGATGCGATCCTAAGGCCACCAAAACGGATCCCCTCAACACCTCGGCTGCACCTAGAAATTCTGTCCATAAAAGTAATAAACAGAATCGGTGACAAAGGGCAGCCTTGGCGGAGTCCAACTCTCACCGGAAACGCCCTGCCACCGAGGAGCTTTTTGACCACCTCGGCGACCTCGTCCCCAGAGATTGGAGAGCCCAGAACGGTGCAGATGGTAGATGTGCTACGATTGTGTGGCAAGTTGACTTCATGCAACCATTGTCATGTTTTTTCAATAATTTTTTTTTATCTAATTCAATGCACATCATTCACTTCTCAGTGTTTTTTTGCTCTTACGTTCTTTATACCCAAACAAATTTTGCAAACACAAATGCAAGCACAACTCTGATGCTTTTTTGTAGGCTTGAAGCGACTGAGTGAGACAGAGGATGCTGGGAGGATGTTGCGCTGCTCAATGGCACTAACTAGTACCTTGCACCAACCAATGGGAATATATGTCCATAGCTCCATCCTGAGAAGTGAAAGCATATAAGTGTTAACTGAATGGCATTTCACATTTGGAGTTTGTCTTGGTAATTTGCTCACAACTAATGTGTTGCACTATGTGTGTAATACAGTATGCATGACTTGGCATAAGAATAATCCAAGCTAGCTAGGTATCCTTGACTGATGACTCTCAGGCTTATTGGGGTCTTCTTAGCAGTGGCTGCATGTCATTATGTAAATGAAGACTCCCTGATGAGAAGGAGGCAGGAGCAGGCATGAAGCTCATTTCTCCAGACTGTAAAATTGGCTTCAGGGACTGGAGAAGGATTGTTGCTATATTTAGCATCTTAACAATGCTATCTTTGCTATCTTCCCAAATCGAAATACGTTGACCTTTGCTTCATCGTTTTAACCTCGAGAATTCTAAAATATTTCTCTCTTAAGCACAGATGTGGACACCCTTCTACATTACAATTGTTGGTTTGACATTTATACTTCAAAGAATCTGTGACTTTCTTCAGCTCACTCAACTCTGTTGGTTTTGATTTCTACAAATTGCTGCTGCAAATTCTGTCATTATTATTTATGAATAAGTGAGCTCTCTGAGAAATGGTACTAACGCTTTGATACTATGTTTTGTCTTGCATATTGTAGCTAAAGCCAAATTTAGTCCACTAGTTACTTAGCATAACTTCAACTTTAGATCAGAAATAGCCTCTCTATCTTTAAATTAAGCACAGGTGTCGTTTTGTCAGCATTTGAAAGCTCAGTGGTTAGATTACCTCAGAAAAGGTAAGATTATTGATGAGGTGGAAACAGAAACCAATAACCCAAACAATCACAAAGCAGAATTAACCCCAACTCTAGAACTAATCAAAATAGAAGTGAAACAACACTGTAAAAGAACCCAAACTAAACACTGCAAATGAAATCAGATTCTTAACCAACACATAATGCACCTAAAGTACAGTACAAAATAAACACAAAGTTGTAAACATAAAGAAAAAAATCACTTAGAATAATCAAACCCGAACTGAATCACTCTACACTGAGCAGTCTTTGAAACATACATGTGAAACATGAAATTTTCTAAAATAAGAAAATTAAATTATGTTTGAAAAGCTTTTTTAAGCATTAGGATCATCTTAGGTTTGAAATAGTATAAAAACACCGACTGTAGTTTGTGAAACATTTGTAAAGTAAAGTTTACGTTTTTACAAAAATATCTTTGAAAACATTTTCAGCCTGATCTTGTGAACCAAATATCATGTATCTTCCTGCTTAATAAGCTTCCTCTGTATCATTACACCTCTACGCAACAGTTATAAAAATAGATTGAGCTAATAAAAACCAGGAGATCAATTTGCTTAGAGGTGTTAGAGCGATATCCGTAGTATGTTTATCGTCTGGAGTGCAGAGTCACAGCCGAGTGACTTCAGCGCAGTCAGTCAGACTTTAATTAATAAGCAAACTGCTTCCCTATTCCAACACCTCCAGTTTCCATCAACATCCATGATCAACTTTAAAAGGCAAAGCTTCAGCTCATTAACAAACTACTTTTGTTTCTCTGAGGAAACGCTACGTTAGTGATGACTTGGTTTTTTTTTTTTATATATAAATGCACCTAAATAAATAAATGTTTTCCTGCAACAATGACTTTAACTTGTTCTGACCACTAAGGGAATGAGAAAAAGATGTTTAACTGATTAATATTTAATTAACATTTACTTTAATGCAAAACAATGTAGAATTCAGTTGCAGGGTTGCATCATGGGAAACACAATGTCTAAGTCCACAGTCTGATGTGTGTCATACCAACATGAAATCATGTTACACTTCCTGCACAGCTTAGATTTAGACTGTTTATTTTCCCAATGTAGCAAACACGACTTAAATATCACACATCCAGCTTTTGGACAATTTTAGATGGATTAATTTACAAAGAGATCTCACTTCATAACGCCATTTTCACTGTTTCAATTTCAAAATCTATTTTGTCTCATAGTCCATCAGGTCAGTTCAGGATCCTGTTTTCCAGGCATGTGAAGTTTCTTTTCATAGGTACAGTACAGCGCTCTTGTTAGATGAAACATTGATGCAAACTGAAGTGATGCGCCGCCTGTAACCTGCTTGTGAAATCAGCTGCAGGACTGGAGAAGACCAGGAAGCGGATAATCCTGTTAACTACTCACTGCACGTTTTGCGAGAGCACGGTGTGCCTGCTGATACAGGGAACACAATGTTGTCAAGATTTAAGCCAGTAAGATCAGATGCAACATTTGGTTCAGGTCAGAATAGAGCTTTTTTCACCTTTTAGGTTTTTTACACCTTCCTCACTGCATCAGGAAATGTCAGGAATTAATGTTGAACATCAATCATCTTATACTTTCGCTTTATATCAAAATCTGCTTTTAACAGCCTGTTTTAAGAGAACATCTGTGAATTCAGAAGGCTTTTGAAATCATGCCTTAAGGTTAGAAGAGGTTAGGAAGCAATCTGCTCTTTACTTGCATCCCGAGGCCATCGTTTGGCCCGATCATCTTCACCACAGAGGCCTGCTGGCCAGACTCCCAGACCTGTTCTGTTCCAGCCAGATATCTTGTTTATTGCCAATAGTTTCTTTTTTCTTACCCCACCTTAGTAACCTTTCAAATCTTGTCAAACTTCAAGCAACTGTTGGACATCGAAACTGACTTAAGACTTTTATGATAACTATTTATTCATCCATACAACACTTTAACTCTGGTTCCAACAGCAGCAAGAGGAGGGGTTTCAGTTTCTGAGTCAAATACAGTAGAAAACCTAGGGGCATTTTCTCACCTTGATATTCAAGACCTTTCAAATTGCAAAAAGATTGGTAAATGTGATTTAAATGTGCGTGAAGTTGTGATAATGCTGATTTTAGCCAGGATTTTTCCTGCTACTTTCTAGACCTTCTCAGCAAAGCGATTCTCCCACATGTATCAGATCTGCATCTGGGTGTGCCTTTCAATCTGCAGAATTTCACCAGGAATATCAGAAGTTTCTGCACATGCACCATAAACCTCAACTGTACAGTGCATGAGGTGGCAATCAATATTTTAGTTAGCTTACAGTCTGAAAATGCAAGTGACAAAGGTTTTCCGCACTAATGTAGCCCACTATCAATGTGCAATTTTATGCAAAATGTCACCGTGGAAAAGGTATCTGTGTGTACTGTATATCTTCACAAGTGCAGCCAAAACTGCAGTCACTCTGAGCTGATCATCACACTGTAACTCTGAAACCTGAAGTCGTGTTTAGGTAATGGTAAAGTTATAAGCACTGTAATGATGTCAAAACAAATATTCACTGCAGCAGAAGAGGAATAGTTTAGAAAACCATTTTCTGCTGATATTTTTGGTTGAATATAGAAATGCTTCAACTTTTCACTTTTACAAAATCTCTAATCTGCAACGCATCTCTAACCTCAATTTGCCTTGTACCATCGTAGGACAGGGAGCAGATCAGGCCGCCACACAGTTCACAATACTGACCTCAAGGATTAACGTAATTTATTGTTATCTGCCAGTTTTACACACGTAACCACAATTATGGAGGATTATATTTAGATGAGATTATATTCTGAAGTGCATATCTGAAAGTAAATTGCAATAATCCAAAGCGTACAGGTATCAGCAATACCCACTGTATTTTTTTTTAGTTTGGATCCACAATTATTATAATGAATTAATTCAGGTAAATAATTAGGTCATTATAATCAGCTTTGATGAACCTCATCGACCTCTGATAAATCTGAAGCAGAAAAGCTCAACATTCAATCATCATTTAGGTAGATTTAGTGTTTAATACTGATTGAAACTAAAATAATAAAACAGCAGTTTGTAGGAAAAAGTATGATTTTTCAAGTAAATGTTCTTTTTGACACATCGGCGGCTAAACATTTATTTCAACGTCTTTCTCATGTAACAAAGCCCAAATACAGCAGATTTAAACTTTACGCCACTGTTTTTCCAGAATAAAGCCAGCACTGGTTCTCACAGGTTCTCTACGACTAGTTGGACTGTTATAGTCTGGTGTTATCTGAAAATATCATAGCACAAGTGAAAGATTCTGACTATAACGTTATAGAACTGTTGCTGCTCACACCCTTCCCCTCGCTCTGTGCGGCGGTACAGCTCCATCCTCACAGCAGAGCCTGCAGCGATAGCACAGGCTAGTTAGCATGGCCGCTGACGACAGTGGGCTAACAGTTATGTTGGAGCACATACATGAGCATGACTGTCAGCACTAAGACACTTCCCCTGGCTCCTGTTGATTATTGCTGATTGAGAAGCAATAATCTGAG
Source organism: Poecilia reticulata (assembly GCF_904066995.2). Taxonomy (NCBI): domain Eukaryota; kingdom Metazoa; phylum Chordata; class Actinopteri; order Cyprinodontiformes; family Poeciliidae; genus Poecilia; species Poecilia reticulata. Next base: position 26,158,282 of record NC_088839.1, read on the forward strand.
CTCCTGTGCCACAGGGAAGGAGGCACTGGAGCTCAGTTTTTTCACAGATTACTTGTTTCATGTTATGCTGTCACAACATAGTGAGGGATTTAAGAGACAAACATTTTTTAAAAGCTACATAATGCAGCTCTAAGGTAAGTTTAAAAGTTCCCTTCATCTCTCAAGGGTACAAAAGTCACTGATGCACATTTAGGAAGGAGGAAGGTTTTCTTCACCTGATCAGAAAAACACGGAAATACATTTGTTACTCTCTTTCCTTTATTTTTGGTTATTAAGATTTTAAAATCTTACATTTCTGATAAGTAAAGATAGAGACGTTGAAGATAATGAAGACATTTAACAGAAAAAAGCTTGAAGGAATAACTAGGAATAATTAAAACCTTGTTCTTTGGCCCCTACAAATTAACAACTAGAGGAAGCATGTTGAAATCTCAATTGAGGACAACTCTAAAAGCCTTTCACCTCAGAAGCCATGCAGCTTTGTGGATTATTAAGCTGACTAATGCATTTGAGCTTTTATGGAGGGAACACTTCGCCAGTGATGACGTCAGGCAGAAAACGAACCTTTTCTAATCCAAGAACTTATCATTGCGCAATAAAGAACTGTGCTTTAGCACAAGATGTTGTGGATGCATTTCATCCTGACAAACCAAAAGCTGGAACTACAACACACCGATCTAAGGCCATGCTGGGTCACTGACAGATGGGTCCTTGGTCTCAAAGCAATCAGCACACAACTGAGAGATGGAGCGTGGCGGATCCCTGACGCCACTCAGAGACGGTTTCCTCCAGGCATGATCATCAGATCTGCGTCAGTACCGGGAAGGAATCTGACAGGGAACGATTTCACCGCTCTGTCATCGGAAATACATCACATCCTTTCCAAACGCACCGGCTAAATCCGGCGAACCTCATGAAATGGAACAGAACAAACACTGATCTGTAAACACATCTCGTTGTAATTTGAGTAACCATTCCTGACAGTAAATCCTTACACAAAGTAACGTAATAGATTGGTGAGGCAATTAAATTATCCTAATTTATTTGCAGTTTCTGAAACTGCTAAGTGACGAGACGAACACTAATTGACTGACGACCTGTCCAGAGTTTACTGAGATTCTTCTCAGCTACGAACAGAAATGCTCCCACCCGCTGATGCTAAACAGGATTAACGAATCCATAAAAAAGATAAATGAAGGAAAGAAAATGCGCTGCATGCATGAATGAACATCTGACAAAAAAAATGTTTATTTTGCTACGGAAACATGCTCTATTCAAATATGATTGGAGCAATTTGCTAAACCACAAATATACTATGGAATATATAGTGCCTTGCAAAACTATCCATACTCCATTGAGTTTTTTGCCACATTAAAAGCTCAGCATATTTTATAATTAACTTAAAACAAGCTCCTATTTCTTGATGAAAAGTTACTTTTAAGTTATCCGTGTACGATTTCAAGTCTACAAAGATATTTGTACTAAAAACTAGACAAAAATACTTGATAAGACTTTGTGTTTTTGCATGTGCACAGCTTAGCATTGATCAATCACGTATCATCCCAAAGAAAATCCATTAAAGTTTGAGGTTGAAACCTGACGAAGCATCAAAACCTCAAGAAACTTCCACATTCAGGGCTGCAGGTACTACATTTTAAACTCTTTGCAAAACCTTAAAGTTAAATAAAACCTGGCAGTTCGGGTGCCGACAACTAATCCTGCGTCTTAATGATTATACCGTTAAATCTTCTCTTAATTATTACCAGCTGATCTTCCCTTGACCACAGGCTACTCACAGTATCTCCTCAAAGAGCAAACCAGGGTCCTAATGACACTGTGTGCAGTTCTGCTGATGAGATTAGAGCAGGTGTCAGTGTTGTGGGGGGCAGAGCTGCCTCCATTGTGATTAATGAAGCAGCTACAAACTCCTCTCTGGGCCTCCATTGATTCAATGGCTTTTCTTGCACTGAATTAATCTGCCAGCAAATATGCGAGACTTATGCCCCGTGCTTTGCTCATATCTGCAGTTTGGGGCAACCGTGAATCGGCTGGCTGACACTTGGAGCCCAGGAGGGGAGTATATCAGCACGCTGCACAGGGATGAGGCTCGAGCAGAATGACCGAAGAGCAGAGAAAGTTATTTGCACAGAAGCATGTGGCATAAATTAACTGCCTGTTCAAAATCAGCAAAATAACAATAAAAAAGAGTTTATAAATCGGGATAGGCTTCATCTTCAGGGATATGAGAATACAGTGAGGACAAGCAGGGTGAAAATTCCTGCATAACTGATGCAAAACGCTTCAGTGGAAAACTGTTAAATTGCATAGATGGAAGTTATCTATCTGTGGGTTCTGAGCGAGAAGAGACATGAAGCTCAGAGTGTGTGTCCTGTTCACTTTGACACATCACTTTGTCTGCACAGCTTAGCTTCACAAGGACAGAGAAAACTAACACAACATGATTCACTGATGTTGATACCGCAGCCCAGATTCACAACATCCCCCACCAGGCTTCAGCTTCCTCCTGCAGAAGACAGGCAGGACATTTTCTGAGAGGTGAAGAGACACATTTGTCACAAAACTTAAAACTTAAAATATTGGTATGTCTTTTTGATATGAACCACTACTGAGAAAATAGTTACTGAGGAAAAGTTCAAGTGGTTCCAGTCTTTGTTACAAGAATATTATTTCTCTGTGTGAACCAACGACCACGACAGAACCGGGAAAGAAAGCTTTTAAATATGCTGCTCTTCATTACTGAAACCAATTACACAGGGATCTAAAGACCGAAGAGATGATTTCACTGAACAGTTTTAAAGCTCCATCAAGTGGCAAGGATACAAAAACCTCTAGCTGTAGATGTTTCATGTAATTTGTTTTATTAAAGTATAATGTATTTAAAATGATTTAAAGGTTGAAGTTGCCTTGTTTTATCTTGTTTTGCTGTTGGATAGCCCAAATTTTTTGTACAAGTGTGGTTAAATAAAGGTTATGAACAAAGCGGATGACTTAGTTATTATTATAGTTGGAGCAACAAAACTGTGAAGGTTTTCTGATTTAGTTTCTTGCGTCCAGAATACGTGAAATCGTACAGAAACAAAGAGATGGTCATGAATTCCTGTTGATATATTTAATAACATTTTTATTACAGAATATAAAACCATTCACTTATTCTGCTAAATCCATTTTAGGAAACTAAGATGGACTATGAGACTGACTGTGAATGTGAATTATGGCAAATCAGTTTCTGGCTTTAATAACTGCATACAAGATTCATTACAAAGTTAATCTATTATTTAAGCAACAATGATGGTAGAGATTTGAGGGTAATTTTAGCAGCTAGTGAGTGATAAATGTTTTGAAAATAGGTTATTTCTTCTGCTATGAAGGAGTGGGAGATTTAGAAACCAGTGTATAGGCCAAGGGCTTGCAGAAAAACTGCCACGGAGATGGCAGGTGCTTCTGGCTTAATGGACTGTTTCCCTGAAATCATTTGCAGGCCGGGTGGTTGCCAACATTGGCAGGGTCAGGAGTGGTTTTCTCTATGCAAGTGCCTGCTTGTGTCCATAAGCTAAGGGCTTTTTTCTAAATTTAGAAAATAGTTGGGAAACTCAGCTTTTACCTTTCGTTTGGCATCTTTTAGGAACTGCTACCCCTTGGAAAACTGTCCGTACCTTAGTTTATCTCAAACTTCTTCATTTTCTGGAGTTTAATTTTCACTCAGTCAGTCAAAGCTTGGCTAGATTTGAGGAGCAGTGGACGGAAGGTGACGTACTTTGTAGAGATGCTGTGAGCATTAATATGTTACTGTTTTCAAGGTATAATGGTGCAAATAAATGAGTATTAAAAAATGTTTTTCTTCTTGTTCATTTCGTGGTCGCCGCAGCAGATCATCTGTCTTCTTCCGTCATCACCTTTATCAAAGCCATAAACCTTTTATTTGGTCATCCTTCACGCCTTGCGTCACCATATTTTATATGCAACTGTAAAGTGGAAGAGAATGATTTTTTTATTTTTTTTTTTTTTTTTTTACAAATTTCCAAAAACGAAGCTCTTTATTGCCAAGTTAATTTGAAAAGTGTACTCTACTTTTTTATATGCTTTTTAAGAAATGATCCATTTGTCTCAGTGGTTGTTTGACTGCAGCTAATGATGCTCATTTAACACCTTCAGCCAGAATCTCAAGTTCTTCTGCTTTGCTTCTGGGGTTGATTCACATGATAAAAAAACAACCCGTCCTCTTTCTGAAAGTTTATTTAAACTCGCATATAATTGTTTGCTCAGATGAATGTGGCACCATTTGCATCTGAAAGGCTGAACTATGACGTCACACAACAAAGAAGAGTGTTTTAGATCTGCTTTACATTTTGCCTACAGTTTTCACAAATTGTGTGAATTAACCTATCACAAGCTGGCAGAGCCATAGTGTCCTCAACTGGATAACCAAAATGTAATATTATGTTTTGTGTATGCAAACATTTGAAATTCAAGAAGTAAAAAATCTGTTTCATTTTCTGTCATTTAAGAGTTAGAAATAACCAACTGAACTAAATCAGTCAAACTTTACTCTTAATTTAACATCAGATAGTGAAAAAAAACATTATTTTTATAAAGTGTATTTAACTATCTGGCTTGCACTGTAGCTATTTGTATATTAGAGCCTTCACAATAATATCAACAAGTAACATTAATCTCTTATAGCTGCGCTGCCAATTTAAGCCAATAAGGTTATTGATTTGTTGTGAACACCTTAAACTGATCCGGATCGTGACAAAAAGAGATCCACTTATATTTCTATGTATTGTAAATAAGCAGCGCTTGCTCCGGTACCACATCGCTAATGTTGCTTTATTACATTGCACGTTAAAAACAAAAACTAATTTACATTTCCCATAAGCATCTAAATACTTATCGGTAACGTTTAACACCTTACAGTGCCGCTTTAAAGTTCTGGGAAATAAAGGTATGTGCTCTTAAAAATAATTATTATCGCCGTATGCACATACATTTTATGAATATAATAAAGAAAACAGAAAGGGTGCAAAAGACGGTAAGAGTCGCGCGAATACACGGCGTGGATGAAACGGGTGCACTAATTAGTCCTGCAATGTCTCTCTGACAACCTCGTCTCTGTGGCAGCGTAAAAGCACTTTAATTATTATTATTATTAAATATAGATATGGGGCTTCACTGTTGCGTCACAGATCGCAGGTTCAGGCTACGAGATCTCACGCTGCAATGACGGCGCGAGCGAGAAACACAAAAGGACCTTTCAACAGGATGCCATTCACAACAGGGTGAAATAATTACCATCCCGGCGTTAGAAACATGTTCAAAGGGAAGCCAGCCACGTCTATAGAATGGATTGATTGTCCAAATTGCCCACGTTTGTGAATACAATTAAAGCATGTGATCTAAAAACTAGTGTGCAGCATGTAGGCCTACAGAAGCAAATGCATCGACCCGAATGCATCATGCTGGGAATGGTTCCCCATCCAGTGGCTGCTCTACAACCTCAGAGGGGGATTTGAGCATGCAGGGGGAAGGAATTGGTGCATGTTCCCCTTCAGGGATGAAAGCAGTCCGTGCACGGCAAGGCTCGTCTCTTACCCTTGGAAGCATCCTTGTCTTCTTTAGCCTTCGCCACTTTTCCGCTCATAGATCCCAGTTTGGATGTGTAATTCCCGATTTAGGTAAAAATCGAAATCCCCCTATTTGCTGACCGTCCTCAGCGATATCCTTCCCAGAGATAAGGGTTCTGTGAGGAGAGAAATGCCGATGAGAGTCACATTATTGTTTGGTTTTCCACAAGAGAAGAGCAGCGTTTGGTGACAGACACATCATGAAGCCTAACAAAGGACAGTGGGGGGATGCAACCCAATTCAGTTCAATTAGGCATCAATGAAAACATCCAACTCTTGCTGCCCTCTGCACACACTCACATGTCACAAGACAAAAGGAGCAGCACAGTTCCATTAAACATCCGGAACCAGAACTGTGAGCATCTCCGTGCCTACCTTATCTCCTCCACGTTTTCTGCTACATCAATGCACATTGATGAAAGGAAGCGCTCCCACCACGAATCCTGTTATGTACCAAAAAAGACAAAAAAAAATCACGACCTACTCTACTGTGACAAAGGACCAGGGCAGATAAAAAAAAGAAGAAAAAAAAGCTGCGAAATGGAGCGCAGCCTTTCTCCCCCCAAGAGGTTCTGAAGTCAAAACAGTGAAGCACACCACCTAACAAACCCAGAGAGGAATGCCATCCAGCGCAGCTCCTGCCACCAGCTTTTTGTTTTTGGCGTCTGCCTCTTTTTTTGTCTCTGCCCTGCTCTTCTGAACGCTCAGCAGGCACAATCAACAGGACGCACAAAGTGAGAGCGCTCCGCCCGTTTCAGCGCCGATTCACGCAGCGGACATTGGGTTTTGGACCTCAATATCACTGCTGGTATGTAAACGAGCTGTCCCATCCATAAAAGCGGTGTGTGTGTGTGTGTGTGTGTGTGTGAGCCGTGCTGTCGATGCGGTGAAGAATTACAGCAGGGGGTTGAGCTGCTGCTGCTGCTGCATGGCGCGCACCATCTTGCTGTTGCTCTCATTCAGTCGCCTCAGTGGCGGAGCATTGCGTTTTCCCATTCACATCCAGGCTGCGCATTCTCCAAACACTGGCTTTATTAAAGGCATAACTTACAATGCGAAGCAGTGGCTCTGACTTGTATAACGCAAAAACAGAAGGTAAATAATTTAAGAACGGTGTTTTATTGTTACCAGTTCACACTGGGACACCTGGTGACACCTGTGTGACCTGACAGGTGCCTAAAGTTTGGAAATCGGGCCCAAGTAGGTGCAGCTCAGTAAACTAAAGCAAAAAGGTTTCACTTTGTGTAATTTAAGCTCAACAAGCTCATGTCTTATATAGATTCATTACATGCACCGCTGAAGCTTTTAATTAAAAAGAATTTACAAAAATTACCGCAATACAGAAATATCAGCCTTCTAATATATTATCTAAGTGCCATACAATATATGCCCTCAGGGCTTCGTTTTTGTGATTTATTGCACCAATGTGTTGTGGCCTAAAGCTAATTGGGAGTTCAGAAGTTCATTTCACTTTAATATCAGCCTTCGGCTTATTTGCATTGTTTGCCCTGGTGTCCGTCGTCTTCCTCTTGACTATACTCCATACACGCTCTGTGGGATTTAGGCCAAGCAAATTTTCCGGTCAGCAAAGCACAGCGATAACCGAGTCATTAAACTTGGTAATGATGGTTTTGGTAATGTAGGCCGGTGCCAAGTTATGCTGGGAAATGAAATCTGTGTCTCCATGAATGGAAGGATGAGGCGATCAAAAGTTTCCTGGTAGACAGCTGCTCAGATCACACACTTAATAAAATACAAACAAAACCAGCAGATGGCTTCCGAGATCGTCTCTGGTTTGCGAGTGTCACACACAAGGAATGAGATCCACGTCCGGGACACGTCTTGCTGAGGGTCTTGAACCGCTAGCTGACTCCAGGCTTTACAAATCTCACCCAGCTTTTTCCTCTCAAGAGTGTGGTTAATCCATGTCGTTTCTCCCAACTTTCCATTAATATGCTTGGATGCATCACTATTAATAGCCAGCATCTTTTATGGCTTATACTCCTCATAGAGGGTGTAAATCTGTAAATATGTGTATCAGTTTATTCACATTCACTTCCACCTGTACTTACTCTTAATGTTTCCTTATTTTCAAAGACAAATTTACACTGACACAGCAGGCTCATAAGGTCTAAATCCCCACTGTGAAATTTTCACAAAATGCAATGATTTTAAAAAGCAAACTGGTAAAGAAATCACAAGAGGCACACAAGTCAAGATGAAAATGGTAAACACTGCAGGGAGACAAGGTGAAGGAGAAGTGGGATTAGAAACATAAAAAATAAATAAAAGAAAGCTTATTACAAATGGATAGACTCAAAAAAACGAATTAATTTTTCTTTCTGTGACATCATTGGATACAAGGTTGTGGAAGCTCAATTAGGGTTTTGTTTTTTGTTTTACAGCTAAATAGCAAAGAAGCAAACAAAATACACTAAAACTGACCAAAGCATGTTGATCTGCAGGAGACAAACTAAATCTAACATAAGTTTTACAAAAAGTTTGCAGCAGCTATTTGACTATTTCCTACCATACAGTAATAATTGTTTGATTTGTGTGACTAAATTTGATTAAATTGTGATTAAATTGTGATTAAATTGTTTTACTCCCAGTAACATTTGATTTTGAAGGGTATGGATTTTATAAAGTCCTTACCTTGACACTGCGGAGAAGCCTGGAAGCTGCAGCTGAACCTTCCTGTTAAAGTCTCCAGTTTCATACAGTAATGTCACCACATGGAAAGTTCACACCGACTTGTCATTAGAGCTTCCATGTTGACGTCAGAACACAACTCACAGCAAAGTTTTTCAGCTTTGATCCAGAAGTCCAGTCCGATCGCAGCTGGATATTTGCAGAGGTGATGTGACATCTCCAGGTTGAGCAGGTCTGTGCTACTCTGTGGTGTACGAGGAAACAGACCTGTAGTTGGAAGGTTGCAAAATCTGTTATTTTTAGAAGAAACTTGAACCTCTTTGAACTTTCTTGACATGCTCAGATCTTCTTCCATTTGTCTAAGTTTGTCTGATGTGTTGTGAGGTAAAGTGCCTTTGCCTCAAATGGTCAGTGCAGATTTTACACAGAGATACTTTCTTTGGTCTCTGGATTAAAAGAGTGACCTATGCTGAATTTAAAAAAATAATAATTTCAGAGTTTAAGTTGCATTTGACTCGACCTGAGTTATAAAACAAACAAAAAAATTTATTTTCACAGTAACATAAACACTGTAGTATTGCAGAGATCTGTCTCACAATATGGACACTTGCACAAGCTACTGCATAAAATGTGAGGGTTAGAGAGAGTGGAAATGTCACTGGATTGTGTTCCCACTGTGTCCATGGCCTGTGACCTGTTTTGACCTTTCCAGCAGAGCTGCGTCCGTCCTCAGTCTGTTTAAAGCAAAGCCCAGAGGCATGTTAGATTCGGCAGTAGCAACCTCCTGACTCACACTCTGTCACACCCAGCCAGTGTCCACCCATGTCACAAAATAACTCTGAATCACTTGTTTTGAGCTGCTGATTGCGATATTTCAGCCAGATAACAATGACAACGCTTTCAGCTCACGTTATTCCACACACACGCACAAAGACAAGTCTGTGTGCTTGCAAAATTACAATTTTTATGCAACAGACAATGCCCTTCAAAATGATTAGCAATGTTAGAAAATGTCTTAAATGTCTGATTAAGTTTTAAAATAATTTAGAGCTGTGTGTATGTTATACAAACTTAAAATAAAGGTTTTAAGTTTGTCTAACTAAAATTAAACTGACAAGGTCTTACATAGAGGTGTCTGTGTAGTCATATGTGTGGCTCTTCTAAATTATGAGATCAACTCCAAAATCAAAACATAATTTCTCAAGAAAACAATTACCAACTTTCATTTCTAGGTCTGAAATTGTCTAGTCTTTCAAAGTCAGTGGAAATAACTCAAATTATCTTCATCTTCAGTGTCAGAAATAACAACAAGGAAAAGCACTGCACAACATTTTATAAGCAAAATACATTTCTAATCAACTGAACAATGAGTGGATGAGTGAATTATCTATTTTTCTCAGTGGGGAAGGGATGTTTTCAAGAAAGTTTAAACGTTTCAAGGCATTCAGTGGAGATTTTAAAATCCTTAATTCCAGTGTCTTTTATCAAACACAGCGCTCTGAACCAAACAGAAACGTATAGACATTTGTGAAAGAGGATGCAACTACTGAAAGAAAACCACAAAACCAATGGATGAACCAGCTTCTACTGAAACAGAGGAGATGCTGTCATACTGCAGGTCTGACATAAAGATAGAAAAATGAGAATAACTGGGCATTTCTGAGCACAATGTGTTTTTTGTGTCAGACAGCTGCAGGATTATGATTTGAGGTACACAAGTGTTGGCATTCCCTCTGAAATATTTAAAGAGCTGGAATCTGCCAAAGTAACAAATTCAGCTATGTTGAATGGCAAGACGTATGTTAAAATCAACTTTAAGTTGCATGAAGTGTTCACACATTTGATGAGGTTGAAGAAACAGTAAGGAAACAATTTAATTTGCTGCTGTTGGGGAACAAACTTCAAGAAAATTGAAAAACAGAAAAATTCTTCAGTAACTGGATTCATTTAAATCAAGGCTAAAAGGCCTAGAGCTGTCTTTTATCAATATATCTGATGTATTTACTTGGTGATTTGACAAATTGAAATGTTTATTGCTTGTTATATAATTGGTTAATCTATATGGGATAAAGTTGGGATAAAGTTTATCACTTGTCTCATAGATATATTTATGATTTATTTAATCTTTCCACATCCTTAATTTAAACACTGATGTTGTAACTTTGCTTCACTCACTTGTTTATGGTTGCATTATGTTGAAGTTTACATTCATTCATATGTTTAATTAAAGCTAACAATACTAGAACATGAGGCTAATATGGATGTTTCTCTTGTTACAAAATATACTGCTCAAAAAATAAAGGGAACACTTAAACAACACAATATAACTCCAAGTAAATCAAACTTCTGTGAAATCAAACTGTCCACTTAGGAAGCAACACTGATGGACCCTCGTCAGGTCAATCAGTGTTGCTTCCTAAGTGGACAGTTTGATTTCACAGAAGTTTGATTTACTTGGAGTTATATTGTTTTGTTTAAGTGTTCCCTTTATTTTTTTTGAGCAGTGTACATTTGTGGTAATTATTTGTTTGTTTCTTTTATACTTACCATTGTTTGACCCTTTAGATGCTGCAGCCAGAGCAGCTATGGGAGGGGCCTGTGCAGCATTTCCTGTTTAAAGGGGTGCATGATGTCACTGATTGCATCACTGGGTGCAGCCAAATGGAGGGTTATCTTTTTTATTGTTCTATTTGGTTTCTTTAGTGTAACCTTTTGAGTTTCCCCACACTAAATGTTTAATTTTGCAGACCATCTAGTTATGTAGATGAGGTTGTAAACTAGATTAATATTCTGATTCCTGTTTCTTCGTTTAGATTTTGTAGTTTGGTGTGACCTGTTTTCTCGTGGTTTGGTCTAATGAAGTGCAGATGTGTTGCCAATTCTGTATGAAACCAGTAAGATTATAGATACATGAGAGGGACGTCAGAAAACAAAGATGTTAAAGAATAAAACCCACCAGAAGAACCTGAAGCTGGTTTATGAAGTTGCTTTCTTATCACCTTCTTTGATCGAATGAGAACACAGTATTATGTTTTTAATGGTGTAAAACCCTTTGAAGCTTGACTTAAAATCAAAACCAGTGCGTAGAGAAGCCAAAATGAGTAATGTGGATAAACTTAAAGTCCTTTCTCAGGAGCAAGCTGTTGGTGGTTGGATTTTGATGACTTGGATATCGCTGTTATCAGTTAGCTATCAAATTAAACTAAAAGCGCCTGCTTTATTCACACTCAGGGTGTCGCTGATGAGGTAATCAGTCTGCTTCTCCTGCAGGAGTGTGGCTAATGACAGCAGTTTCCAGCTTTAATCAGTGAGGTCAAGGGCTGCTTGGGGAATTAGTATCTGCTGGGAGGCAGAAATTAAAATTTTCCATAATCAATCGCCTCACGTTCAAATACAGCACACAGTTTGCTACCAAAGGTGATATTTGAGAATTAAAGAAAAGAAGCTGAGAACATTCAGGACAGGAACGTGCAGGAGGACAGGGGGGGGGGCGGTGCTTGAGCACCTGCCCCTTTTGTTCCTTGCCTCCAAGTGCGCTTTTGGTAAATGTGTATTTTTTTTTGGTATTATTTTCTAAGCCCTCTTCTGACACATAATAACATGTACTAAAATTATTTTTTATTTATTTATTTATTTATTATTTATTTTTGTACAACATAATAAGCCCTCCGGTCACCTTGTTTCCTTTGACCTTTTGCATGTGACAAATGACGCAGTTGCCTCTCGCGCAGTGAGATAAGGCGGCTAACTGGAGCTCAACGTAGCGAACGTTCCAGATTACAGAACAGTTTTTGGTGAATAAAAAAATGTTTTTGGTGAATAAAGTGGAGTAGACTTGCTAATTGTCAGATGACGGAAAACGTTGAAAGTATCGTTTCTGCTTCAGCTCGGAGTCGCGGTTTAAGCAGAGAGGTAATGAAATACAACAGACACTGACAGGCCTCTGCGTCTGCCTTTCTCTGAAGAACCACTGAGGGGAGGAGACAGCCAGGTGAGGAGAAACTGTTCTTATCTATCGATTCACTATTTTTATCATACAGACATTAGGCTGTTGTTGTGCTATTAGCTAGCTGCTAGCTAACGACTTTGCTAGCAAAGCTAGATAACAAAAAAGCTTCTGCCCTGTATCGTTAAAGATAGTCATTCTTTAGTATTGCTTATGCAATAAGGGCACATCACCCGTCCAAAACCGATCATCTCCATAATGGATATATATCAGATCTTCCAATTTCCTTTAATACATAATGTACATTTCATTTATTCCAGTGTTGGGTAAATGTATATTGAAGGAAAATAGCACTTAAATAAAAGTCCAACAAGGATATTTATTTAGAATTAAAAATAACTCATCCTGAATTACCATGATAGATATAATGAATGCAATAAAAGAGTGTCATTAATGAAGGGAAAAAAACTCAATCCAGACTTTAAGTAAGTTTAGGGTCTGCTATGCGGAGTATGAAGTTGTTTTTTTTTTCCCAATTATTCAATAAAAACAAAATTAACCTCAGTCAAGTAAAATAAAATTGTAATCAAAACTTTTGGAATTGTAATGATTTCTTTTTTAAAAACAAAATATTTTTAAAAACTTTTTTTTTAATTAAATAACTTTTTTTGTCTCGTGAACTTAAAAAGTTATTTGCCAAACATAAACTTCTTTTTTGCACACATCAGAAATATTTTGTTGTTAGAATCACAAGCAAAACTTTGAGTCACAAACAAAAACTTAGAATAGCAAGAAAAGATTTCTGACAAGCGCAAAAAAGTTTGTTTTGCAAATAATTTTTTTCACTTCATGAGACAAAAATGTGTGATTTTAATGTTAAAACAGGTTTTTTAAGCAAAACTCAGTAGGGTTTTCTCATGGTGACATGCATTAACAATTACATTTTTGCTTTTGTTTTTTTTCTGCAGTTAGACATTAAAGTTTGATGCAGCTCAGCTTTCCTGAATGGACCGTCTTCATCTCCACTGCAGCAAACAGGCAGCTCTTTTTATAGATTACAGTCCACTAAAAGGTTGCATTGTGCCCTTGTTTATATTTTTAATAGTGTAATTCTGTAAAGACAAAATATGTCTGGTGGTCCAGCTCTGATTTACATATTTTGCTAAATTGCGGGTTTGAATATTGCAATACTTTCCTATAACAAATTAGACCTGCAGAAAGAAATTACTAATAAAATATCTTACATATGCATAGCTGTATGCTCTATACAGATATTTTTCTTAGTTTTGATTGTATATCTCACAATTCTGTAATGTATTGTTTATTAAACTCTGAAAGCTGAGATGCTTTGTTAATATTCTGTCCCAGAATGTGGTTAGATGTGCCCTTTTTTTGTTGAGCACCTGCCCCTTTAGTGGTCTCTGAACAGCCCTGATTCAGGAGGTGACTGAAGAAAGAGATTTTACAATCATCATCAATTGTATTAAAGACTCAAGACTCAAGATATGAAATTTGAAAACAACACTTAAAGTTGGCATTCACGAATATGCAAATGTCATAAGCATGGACTGGGTTAAAATACTGCATGTGATGCACACTTAATTATCAGAAATCAACAATATTGGGTAATAATGTGCAACACAACCAAATTCAAACTTGAAAAGAAAAATACAGTAAAGATGGCATACATGTCTGTGTTTTTTAATATACAGACATTGACTTTATCAATATTATAGAAAACAATGTTTTACTATCTCAACATTTCGAAAGTCTGAAATTCACTTCAAAAACTATGAAAGAGTCAGCAAATTAAAAATTATTGCTGGTCAGAGTCAAAATGTAACTAATGCCGTCACATTTCTGTCCCATGTGTCAGAAAAGTGACACAGCAGCTCCCAAGATCCTGTTTTTACAGCCGTCATGTCAGAACACCACATGAGCCACATCTGCAGCCTCTGACCCACATCAAGCCACCACAATCCCACATGGCAGTGAATAATTACTACCTGAAGCGTGTTTATTAATGTGACGACTCACCCATTTCTACCCAATTTGTCCAGTTCAATATGGTTTTGTGTGTGTGTGTGTGTGTGTGCGCGTGTGCGTGTGTGTGTGTGTGTGTGTGTGTGTGTGTGTGTGCGTGTAGGTGTGTGCGCGTGTGTGTGTGTGTGTGTGTGTGCGTGCGTGTGCGCGTGTGTGTGTGTGTGTGCGTGTGTGTGTAAATTTGTGTTTCTGACATCAGTCTAGAAAACAACACAGCTTTGAGGGCACATTGTGACCAGGAGCGGTTGGAGCTCCACTTTTCATTAACGGTGGCTGAACATCACAAAGCCGCCAGCAGTTGTCAGCCTGGCTGCATCACAGCACCAGGAGTGGATCTGAGCTTTCATTTTTCATGAACTCACAGTGTAAATGTACCATCAGAACACTATGAGGAAACATCAGCGTTGTTCGCTTGCGTTAGATACAGTCAGCTTCTGCCGCCTTGTTTTCTAACATCCTAAAATTAGGAAGCGAATACTGACGGCTCACTGGCACACCATCCTTTCTCTGACAACAGGCACGTGCAGAGGGGGGGGCTGAGGGTGCTTGAGCACCTGCCCTTGATGCTCCTTGCCCCCAATTGCCCTTTTGGTCAATTTTTATTTATTTTTTTTGTATTATTAGTTTCTAAGCCCTCTTCTGACACATAACATGTACTAAAATTATTCTTATTTTTTTTGTACAACATAATAAGCCCTCCGGTCACCTTGTTACCTTTGACCTTTTGCCCGTGACGCATGACGCAGTTGCCTCTCGCGCAGTGAGATAAGGCGGCTAATGGAGCTCAACGTAGCGAACGTTCCAGATTACAGAACAGTTTTTGGTGAATTAAAAAAAAAACGTTTTTGGTGAATAAAGTGGAGTAGACTTGCTAATTGTCAGATGACGGAAAACGTTGAAAGTATCGTTTCTGCTTCAGCTCGGAGTCGCGGTTTAAGCAGAGAGGTAATGAAATACAACAGACACTGACAGGCCTCTGCGTCTGCCTTTCTCTGAAGAACTACTGAGGGGAGGAGACAGCCAGGTGAGGAGAAACTGTTCTTATCTATCGATTCGCTATTTTTATCATACAGACATTAGGCTGTTGTTGTTGTGCTATTAGCTAGCTGCTAGCTAACGACTTTACTAGCAAAGCAAGTTAACAAAAAAGCTTCTTCCCTGTATCGTTAATGATAGCGGTCATTCTTTAGTATTGCTTATGCGATAGGGGCACATCGCCCGTCCAAAACCGATCATCTCCATAAAGGATATATGTCTGATCTTCTAATTTCCTTTGCTGCATAATGTACATTGCATTTATTCTGGCGTTACGTAAATGTATCTTGAAGGAGAATAACTCTTAAATAAAAGTCCAACAAGGATATTCATTTAGAATTAAAAATAATTCACCCTGAAATACCATGATAGATATAATGAATGTAATAAAAGTGACATTAATGAAGGGAAAAAAACTCAACCCAGATTTTAAGTTGAGGGTCTGGTTCGCAGAGTATGAAGTTAAATTTGTTTCCCAATTATTAAATGGAAAAAAAAACTAACCTCAGTCAAGTAAAATAAAATTGTAATCAAAACTTTTGGAATTGTAATGATTTCTTTTTTAAAAAACAAATAGTTTTGTTTAAAAAACCTTTTTAAATTAAATAACACATTTTTGTCTTGTAACTTAAAAAGTTATTTGCCAAACATAAACTTTTATTTTCACACATCAGAAATATTTTGTTGTGATTTTGGGCCCTGCCCACGACGTCATGTGAGAATCACAAGCAAAACTTTGAGTTAAACAAAAATAATATCACAAGTTTGTTTTGCAAAAAATATTCACTTCATGAGACAAATGTGTGATTTAAATTTTTAAAAAAGTTTTTTAAGCAAAACTCAGTAGGCTTTTCTCATGGTGACATACATTAACAATTCAATGTTTGCTTTAGTTTTTTCTTTTTTCTGCAGTTCCACGTTAAAGTTTGATGCAGCTCTGCTTTCCTGAATGGACCATTTTCATCTCCACTGCAGCAAACAGGCAGCTCTTTGTTTTATAGATTACAGTCCACTAAAAGGTTGCATTGTGCCCTTGTTTATATTTTTAATAGTGTAATTCGGATTTATTTATTTATTTTTTACATTTTGCCACTTTAACTATAAAACCACAGACGTCAACACATTTTGTTAACATATCATGTGATAGACCAACACAAAGCTATAATTTAGTGAAATGTATGGAGATACATGGATTTGATTTACATTATTTTGCCAATAAAAATCTGAAAATATTGGTATGCATCTGTATTAAGTCCATTTTAACTCTTATACCCCTAAATAAATGCAACAAGTAAAAGCTTCACATATGTTCAGGTCATTGTATCACCTGATGTCACGATGCGTAAATTTAAAGTAGAAACAAAAATAGTCAAATAAAAGTGTAGTTTGTGTGCATTGTGTTCAGCCCCATGAGTCTGCATTATTTGCTTTTACAGCAACAAACCACATCCACTGAATGACGTTTTCACCAAAACACATCAACGGGTTTTTCCTGCATTTAGCTGACTCCATTTTGTCTTTAACTTTGACATCTGTCCCTGTTCTTGCAGAAGCAAAGCAACTCCACAGCATGATGCTTCCAACTCAGTGCTCAAGTGATGTGCAGAGTTAGTTTATTGCCATATATGGTGGTTTGCATGTAAACCAAATGGTTTTTATTTGTTCTAGCTGACCAGAGTACTTTTTTTGTGTTTCCTCTTCACTTCCTATTTGCTTTCTTTCAGCAGCAGCTTTCTGTCATTCTTCAATAATAAAGAAGAGTGGTATGAATACTTTCACAAAGCAATAAAACTTTCTTCAGGACAATAAAAAGTACTTTCTTTTACGCAAAAGGGCATTTGTGCGACAGGACATAGAATATGCAGCTTTAAAGTCAGAAATAAATCATTAATTCATGTAGCAAGCTATCTGAAATATCACATTAATGTCAATGATTCATCAAGAGGAGGGTGAAGTAGGCGTTTGCCTTGAGGGACTCTCTCATCCTCCATAGAGCTCCCTGTGGATATTACTGCACAACCTTAAAAGAGGAGTATTGTGAGAAAGGCTTGATAGCGCATCTCCACTTTTAGTTTTTGAGTATAAAATGATAAAATAATTGAATTTTTAGTACTCCTCTCTGCCAAAATGTTCAGTTCGACATTCAGCTTCAGTAAAAAGTGAAAGGTTTAAGTTTTCTAAAATGTCTTTATTGGGAGACCAGACAGACTTGGTTTAAAATATTAATTTTGGAAGGACCCTACAAAGAGGACGGACATGCAAACAAATACTACATTTCTCTACATGTTCAGACTCTGAACTGCAAACAAAAAATGTTGAATATGTCTGCATTTCTCAAATTTTTCAAATGACCTTTGTGAACACCACAGATATTCATTAATTTTCTTAATTCTAACTCATTAAATGCACATTTTAAAGATGGAAACGTAATCTTTAATGTCTCTCTATTGTCATCCCAGCTTGAAGAGTCACAAAATGCTCTCAACTTTGCTTCTGGTCAATTTTTATTTTAAACTTTGAATACTTTTTCCCCACCTACGTTTCTTTAAAACAGAAAAATGCTAATTTAAACATTATGTTACAATCATAGATTTTAAGTAGCAATATTTGATCATTCATGAGAATATGTAAGACAATAGAAGAAAAACAGTAGAAGGAACACATAAAGCCCGATTTAGCTCGAAAAACAAACAGGATTTTGAGAAAGAAAAATACAGCTAAAATTAAATTAAATTAAACAATAATTCAGAAGTGTTAGAATGGTTTGTTTAATAGTTATTTGGGGTTTCTGGATACTTTTCAAAGCTTTTCTTTGGACTTCAGCTGCTTTCCTACCTATCAGCAATAAATATTTAAGCGCGAATCATAAGAAATGTGTGGGGTAAAGATACAGAAGCCAAGAGATGCATTAGTCTTCCACTGGTTTTTCACTATGAGCTCTTTGAGAATCACCTGCTGGTTTTAAAATATCTTTTTTATATCTGTCAAACTCTTCCATTTCTGTACTTTTAAAAGTAGACTCTACCAGAGTAATTTAACATATCTCGATATTCTCAGCAATATAAACTCTGACTCAGCAGCTGCAGCGGGATAAGCTGGATGACAGCTGGAGAACAGAACTCTACCCAGCCCTCTGCACAAAATGTCAATGGCAATAATTTCATTGCTAATAAAAAATTATAAAGCTTCAGAAGCTGAAAACAATGTGGTTTAGCCTCAGGTGCAGGAGGAAATCAACCAGACGAAGAAGTAAATCTTTATCTGGAACAACATGACAGTGACGCTAATGCTAAAAACCTGGCTGCCAAAGCCTTTCTGTAACCCTAAACCCAAGTCAAGTCAAGTCAAGTTTATCTGCAAAACACGTTTCAGCAACAAGCCATGTCACCGTGCTTTCCTTGATAAAAACATAAAACAATTGTTTTTAATATCATGACTAATTATGAAACACTTTGTCAAATGCCATCATCGAAATCATCAAGCATAATCATCATCAACTATACATCAAATATACTGATCAAAGGCAACTAGCTCCAAGGCAGGCAGAGAGAACCAGGCCTTCAGGTCAGGGCTGGCTGGAGCTCCAGGCCTGGTTCTCCAGCCCCGGTTCTCCAGGCCTGGTTCTCTGTTAAGGATCTCAGAGCGCCTCCTCCTCCTCCTCCTCCTCCTCCTCCTCCTCCTCCTCCTCCTCCTCCTCCTCCTCCTCCTCCTCCTCAACTCTAAGCAAACAGAGTTCTAAACTTGACTGGAGAGGAGCTCGGTGTTTCATCTGTTTTGCAGTTTTCAGGAAGTTTGTTCCAGATTTGAGTAGCATAAGAACTGAATGTTGCTTCTCCATGTCTGGTTCTGATTCTGGAAATGCAGAATAGACCAGAACCAGAAGACCTGAGAGGTCTGGAGAGTTGATACAATGACAACAGGTCAAGTATTAATGAGAACAAGAGCAGCAATAATCTGCAGCTGTTGCAGTAATCAGTTTGACTAAAGATAAACGCATGGATGAGTTTCTCAAGATCTTGCTGGGACATTAGGACATTCTTCAGGTGATTGAAAGGCTGACTTTGTAACTGTCTTTATCTGTCTTTACATGTTCAGGTCCCAAGGTATCTGGGTAGCAGACAAATAAGTTTTAGTGAAGGTCCATAACAGTCAGCAAGAAAATGTAGATCCAGAGTCAGACTGCGCAAAATGTCACATTTTTAAAGAATGAAAAAAATGGAAACAGGAGAAAAGCAACACAGCTCTCAAGAAGCTCAGAAAGATTTCACTCTCAAAATGAGTTTCGTAATCATAAAAAAAATGTATAATCAAGTTTTGCAGAACAATATCCAATATTAGCGCTGGAAAGGACTATCTAGAAACAACAATCTTACAATTAGAAATATTGAATTAAGATCTGCAGCCAGCACTTCCTGTTCATGCTATGTCATCTTTTGACAGGATCAATCAGTCAATCAAGTTTATTTGTTTAGCACATTTCAGTAACTAGATGTTTTCGTGTATGTTTCTAGATTAGAGTCTCTGTGTTGTTACAGCTTCCCCTTGACTGTTTCCAGCATTGTTTCCCCTGATTACCTCCCTGTGTATTTAATCCCACCTGTGTCGCCTGGTTCCTGTTGGATCCTTATCGTGTCGCTGCAGTCGTGTCTCGTCTCCCTGCCTTTGGTTCCTCGTGTTTTGGTTCCAGTTGCTACCGGTATCTGGGTGCCTTGCCTTTTTGCTCACCTGTGCTGCCTGGATTTTGTACTTTTTGTTTGGACTTCTGTTTTCTTCGTTGTCATTATTAAACCATCATTTTCACCATAACCTGAGTCTTCCGCATCATCCTCACTAACATCAAACCACAGTTCATGACACACTCAGGCAGCTCAAAGAGCTTTACATCATAAAAACACAAAAGTACAAAGTCATAGAACAGAGTTAACAATTGAAACATGACATTTTACCACGTGCTGTCGTTACACATCAAAATGTTGGTTAGTGTTTAATTTATGATGGTTCAGAAGCAACTCTAAGCAGATGGAGTTTTACTCCAGATTTAAAGACACTCAGTGTTTCAGCTGTTTTACTGGATGAGTCTCCAGGACGATTGTTAAAATCATGCAGCAAGATAGCAAAGGATCACAAACTAAAAGACTAAAACATAAAAACAACTTTCTAAGCTTAAAGGAATAAATTCAATTCGGACAATACATTCTTCGGAAAGCAACTTAAAAAGTGCTTCATGTCTAAAACAGCTTGAATTTGGCTGCATCATGCTTCAGATTTGTGGCCATAACAGTCAGCTTTTTTTGCTGGATGCCTTTTTTCTCTGCTCATCGTTTCTTTCTGTGCTCTGAGTTCACCTTAACCGGACGAGGCAGATGGCCGCTCATGCTGAGCCTGGCCCTGCCAGAGGGTGCTTCCTCTTAAAAGGAACCGTTTCCTACCTACTGATGCCAAACGCCGCTCGGGGAGAAGGAGATTTTCGGGTTTCTCCTGGTCTAATTTTAACCATGCAGCCATAAAATGGGGTGCAGTGTAGGTTATTGTATTGCTTTTGTACTGAGTAAATAGTAAAAAAAAAATGTTAATTAAAAACCAAAACTATTTTCTACTTATATTAAATCAGGTGTGATTTGTTAATGGGTTGATTGTAAAGGTTTGGAGCTGAAGGTGTGACATTTGTTCACCCTGGGACTGCTGCCTTCGAAAAGCAACTGTTCATCACAGCGTGACAATGCAAGTAATTAACAGGAATCCATCTTTTGCACCAGAGCATTTAGTTAATTAGACAAAATAGCCTGAGGGAAGGTGATAACGTATGTGCAGCCACTTTAAGCTGCAATATTTTATTCCCTTTTTAAAACGAGCCTTTTTTCTGACAGCAATGTTAGCATGACTTTTGATATAAAGTAATTTAAAGCGTTTGTTTTTATTTTACCACCAAGTGAGATTTTGTAGATGGTCTTGTAATAATCTAGAATAATAGAATTTCTATAGATATTTCTCCAAACTGTGATATATTTTCCATTAGGCAACTAAATCTTCAGTCACTGGTGTCAAAACTTAACTGCACTTTAGGCAAAGAAATTAAGACTGTCAATAAATGATCACATTTTTACATTTCAACATGTTGAAACCCCAAACTCCAATTTATTTAAGTGTTATTTTAAGTGATGGGCCAACACAAAGTTATACTCCGAAGTGGGAGAAGCTAAATAAATTACTTTCTTAATTCTTTACAAGCAAAAATTACTAACAATGCAGCTGTTCTGTGGAAAAAAAAGTTTAAATAAATTAGAACATGAATAAGTGTGTGCAAACGTTTGAGGTGTATGATACATTTGCAAAGCACCAACTCAATGTTTCCAACTGTGGTGCAGTTTATCCGATTCTCCTGAGTCACATCCACAAAAATACTCAACAGAAAACGGTTTTACCAGAACAAAGCATGACCCGTTTGGAGACGATAACAGGTTCCTGGTGCAAAAAAACCCCAAAACAAATAAAACAGAGAAAAGTAAACCTGGGCAGCCTGAACTCCCCCACATCCCAAGAGATGCAACTCAGAAACAATCAATAGACGAGAGCGAGCATCAGAGATTTCACTCTCTGCGAGGCCCTGACACGGACCTCCACCGCAGTGACTAATCTAATTGGAGTCGACGCAGACTCCCCGACTGCTAAAGAACAAGGGAAGACAGACATGTCTGGGAGATCTTCTTTAATCAATAAATATCTACAGATTGCTTCATATTATCTTCTCCATTCATACATCCACTCTATCTAAAATAAAAAAAAGTCAAGTCAGCATACACGTTTCATAATTTATCATCAAATTACTGAGAAAAAATGTCTTTTTTTCTGCTCACTGAAGACTGAAAGCCCAGTCATCTAGAGGTCGTTGTCCTCTCTGCTGTTAAACTGGGCTTAGACTGCACGGAAAGTATGACATTATGAAGCCCACGTGCTCTCCATGAGGCTCAGCAACAGATTTACATTTAGAAATATGACTCAGGGAAAGCAGCGCAGGGTTTGTTTTGACTGAGGCTGAACAGGAGGCATCAGCTGCGGCGAAAGTCTGTTTATTTAAAGCTCTGAAAGTTTGGAAATCATGTTATAAACAAACATATTTACTACTACTGAACCATGATGCTTGTCTTGTGTGGAGATTGAGAAGGTCTAGCATCAAGAAGACAGTGTTAATTACTCAAGCATGAATTATTTAGCCTCTAAACGATTGAGGGAAATAAAAACGCCCGCAGTCGATAGTTGTTGACACTTGAGAGGTCTTTGGACTCCCTGTGGGGGGATTCCACAGTCAGTGATGGGTTTCATCTTATACACTAGACTAGAAAATGATACCACAGCTAAATCTTTAGCTGGCATGCTGAATCAGCATCCAAGGTCCCTGAATGCATCATTGTGTCGAGTATTGACTGACCATATTGAATGATCGGTAGAGGCTGTGAGGTCAACAGGTAGAAAGAAAAAAACATTAGACAGTCTGGGGTAAGTTCACATGATGCTCAGTTTGTGATGATTGTTTTAAATAATATAACATATCTTATTGTTAATGCCTTACATGCTGTTCTCTAAAATGGACAAATAAATTAAGAATAGTGGGGGATAAACACTTTTGATCTCAGGTACATCGGTTCTATAAAACGTGTTGGGTACTGACAGGAAATATCCCAGCTCCCTTCAAAAAAGGACCTTGGAATAACAGCAGCAGGGATGGGTATGTAATGCCAGGTCAATAGGTCTGAGGTATATATAGGGGCAGATCCATTTAAAGCTCTGAAGGTGAACAGAAAGATTTTAAACTCAGACGTGCAGTGGTCTGAATGTGTCCAGTTGTTGTGAAAGAAAGACGTTTACAACCAGCTGGAGAGCAAGGATTTGACCTGGTGGAGTTGAATTTGTCCCAACAAACAATCAAATTACATTTTTAACAAAGTTTTCACATTTACATTAAAAACTATTTTAATTTACAATGTATTTTAATAAAAATATCCGCACAATAAACAGATGTCGACTTTTTTGGTCTGTCAATTTCCATTCATGCATTTTACACAGCTGTAAGAACTACCGTCGTCATTAACTTTTTGGACTCGCACTGTTCACCATTGAACTGATATTTCTGTGGAGGTTTTTCTGTCAGGTCATCTTGTGGCCATCTGATGGTCACTCATCCTGAACCAGGTTCTGCTGAGTTTTCCTTCTATTAAAACAAAAAGGTTCCTCTCCACTTTCACATGTTTGCTCCATATGAACGATGAGAGCAAGTTACAGACCTGATGAAATTGTCTGCGCTTCAGTTTGGTTGAATTTAGTTAAATTATGTGAACCATAAACTGAAAGCATAAAAGACAACGGTATATCCTGAACTTCACTGATTTAGCTCAGTTATCCAAAAAGAAGTGAGACTTGATGTTTCTGCAGTGAACCTCATCTAACAAGTGATGAGGCGCCACCTTGTGGTAAACCCTTCAAAGTACATTTTTTAAATTCCTCCCTGGCTTGGCTTTACGCACTAAAGATGTTTCAATTTTAGGTTTTTTAAAAGATGGCAGCATTGACATTTCATTCACATTTCCTTGTGAGAATATAAACATTCAATGAAAAAAAACAACAACATTGGAAAAAAATATTTTTTAAAATAAAGTCCTACTCAGTTCATGCCTGGACCTCAATGAAGTTATATTCATTTAATACAAAACTGTTTTTTTTCTTCCATAATGGTCACCACTAGTCAAATATGTCACCACGGTATATACTCTGTACGAAAACTAACGCAAATAATAATAAAAACACTTTATTATTATTGCCAACAAACTTTTTCATGTGCATTATTTTAGTTTCTTAAAACTTGTGAACATGAAGAAAATGCGAAGTGGGTTGGCTTCTTTCAGACATGTCACACCCCATCCAAATCATAAATCAGTGACAAATACGTAGAGCAATTTGTAAAACAGTGCTATATTTATTCTTTATTTTTCATTATTAATGCAGATTTTTTTTCTCTAAACTATTCGACATTAAGGCATTTTACTTTGTGGTCCAGCAGTTCAGGATAAACCTTAAAGAAAAAATGAAGGAAACAAAGGGTTAATCTGCTTCCATAAGCAAAGAGAAATCCTGACAGAGTTTCACAAGATCCCTGCAACCTTTTCAGTTTCTGTAACAGTAATCACTCTCCCTGCCCTGACTGACTTGTAGCTCCACATTGTTTCATTGTCATTATTTGTCAGCAAACACACTTGATACAAAGTGGTGAAAACTGCCATTTTCCGTTCACATGGATGTTGACTCAGTCAGGCAGATTGTTTTTCTTTTTCTCTGAACAAGCAGCCATCAAATCGTGAGGGCAAGTGTGCAAACACAGAGTTGTACTTTGGAGCTATGGCCCAAAGGGTTTGTGTTGGATTTACGTTAAAAGTTAGGATGGCACGAGCTTTTCTGTCTTTGCTGCTTTTGGACTTTCAACTTGGCTCCGCAGGTATTAAATAGCTTTTTATAATTTTTTTTTTAAGTGGTGATAAGAAGACTCAGTCTGTGTGTTGTGTTTTATATCTAGCTCCAAACACTGTGCTCCTCTCTGAGAAGACAGCCGACAGCTTCCTCAGGAGACACAAACGTGAGAACACTGGGATGTTCGAGGAGATCCTGCAGGGAAACCTGGAAAGAGAATGTGTGGAAGAGAAATGTAACCTGGAAGAAGCCAGGGAGATATTTGAGAACGATGAAAAGACTGTGAGTAACATTGTATTTGGAACAAATTCTCATAGTTTGTGACCATGGTCATGACTTACTCTGTGTTTTAGATGGCATTTTGGTCAAGATATGCAGGTAAGGGATCTTTTCAGTCTGATATTTTAGGCAGAAGGAAGTGCTTATTTCAGGACAACATGGATGACAAAGAGTTAAAATCCTGTGTTTGACTTTCTTCAGATGGCAATCAGTGCGCGTCGAGCCCATGTCTGAACCAGGGGTCATGCAAAGACCATCTGGGCTACTACAGCTGCACATGTGTGTCTGGCTTCACTGGCACCAACTGTGAGATCGGTCAGTGCATTTTTCTTTAGCTGGACTCAAGTTTGTTTTGTTTTGTTTGTTTGTTTTTTTTACCTAAGAAAATTAGATTTTCTCTGGCATACAACCCAAATTTGTTTACAGCATGGCATCAGTGTCAAAAAATGAAAAAAACTATTTCTCTTGTTTCTAAATTGTTTCTAAATTGAATCAGTGCCTCAGATTGAGCATCAGCCTGGTTTCAGGTGACAGTATTGGATTATTTGTCTTTCTCAATGTTCTGAAAGCAACGACTGAACGTTCTGTGAGCTGCAGTCAAACTGAAAATGTTTTGTTTCTTTCGCAGCATGAAAGGTAGCAAAATAATACTTTTTAATGACGACAGACATACAAAGTGTGGTTCGTCACAAGGCGTGTAATAAACGCAGATGAGACCCAATATGGCCTAAATAATACAATACATGCCACATTTTATAAGTAGTGCATATCACCCTGAACACATTAGTCCATGATGAACCATGTTGGTGGCAGGATCAAGCTGGTCGGTGTTGCTAAATGAAAGATAACTTCATTATAAAATCTGATGAAAAACAAAGCTATCTTTGAAACTCCTAAAGTTATTTTACAAAGTATTGATTGTTGGGAGTTTACAAAACATAAATGCTATACTTCTCAGACAATTTTAAAGGATTTAGCGTCAGGCCTCTGTAGGCGTGTCAAAGCAGAAGCTTTGACACGCCTACACGCCTGTTTTTTTCTTGTCTACACAGTCTTACAAAAAAGATGCGACGTAAACAATGGAGACTGCAAGCACTTCTGTGGCACGATAGGAACCTTTGGGGCAAAATGCTTCTGCGCAACAGGATACGAGTTGATGTCGGATGGGGTCAGCTGTGAAGCAACAGGTTTGGATTTAAACAGCTAAATATCAAGAAAAAGTAGAATTTCTTCTTATTAAAACATCTTTTCCTTCTTTACCAGTTGAATTCCCCTGTGGGAAAACTGGACTAACCATTGCGAAGCCAGTCGTAAGGTCTTTCTACAACCCCGGGCTTCCAGACCACCTGAACGCCACGTCTCCTACCAACATGACGCCCACAGCAGCAGCAGCAGCAGCAGCCAGCACCACAGAGCCAGATCTGGATTCGTATGACTATGATGACTTTGGTCAGAATCAGTCTCTTAGTGGTGTGCTTTCAGGGGAATCCAATCACTCTGAAAACACCTCTTCGGAGTCACAAACACCTTTCAAACGTATAGTTGGTGGGAGGTCAGTCACTCCAGGAGAGATTCCCTGGCAGGTACTGTTCAGACGCACAGATACCAGGAACCTTGTGGCATCCTGCACAGCATTCTGTTTCTGCCCCCCAGTCCGTTCATCAGTTTTATTTTGCCAGGTCGGACTGATAGCGAAACCCAGTGGTCGGTTATTCTGTGGGGGCTCCATCCTCTCAGAGCGCTGGGTCATCACTGCTGCTCATTGTCTGAGGGAGGCGGCCGGCTCCTTCTCGGTCAGAGTGGGTAAGAAT
This sequence comes from Poecilia reticulata, assembly GCF_904066995.2. Taxonomy (NCBI): domain Eukaryota; kingdom Metazoa; phylum Chordata; class Actinopteri; order Cyprinodontiformes; family Poeciliidae; genus Poecilia; species Poecilia reticulata. Next base: position 26,185,146 of record NC_088839.1, read on the forward strand.
CACAGACGACACACTGAGCTGTTGCTTAAAGCTAAATATCTGCAACCACACAGCCGTTTCCATTTCCTTTTCTTCCCTGATAAATACATTTATTCAATTTTAAATTGGATTTTCTGGTGTGAGAGTCTTTGCAACAAAATAATTTATTTAGTGGCTTTTTTTCCAGGTGGGCAGAAACTGGGCAGAACAAATAAATTTCTTCTTCTATTTATTCCTGTCAATTGTGCTTCATATGATAAGAGCACAAATGGTGGTTAATTTGTATGGAGCTTAATTCATATCAAATCTCTGCCAACAGGGGAACATAACACTGAAATCACAGAGGGCCGAGAGAAAGACTACGAGTTGTTGGAGGAACACCCCCATCCACGCTACAACGCAACCTTAAACATATACAACCATGACATTGCCTTGCTCTACCTCAAAGAGCCCATCAGCTTCTCAGCAGCAGTCCGACCGATCTGCATCGGGCCCATGGCTTTCATCGAGGACTTGGTGAAGCAGCCCTCCCCGGCTACGGTGAGCGGCTGGGGCCGCACTCGCTTCATGGGGTTCACGTCCAACATTCTGCAGAAGGTCGAGGTTCCCCTAGTAGATCAGACGGAGTGTAAGAAAAGCAGCAACGAAAGGATCACTCCTGTCATGTTCTGCGCCGGATTCTACGACGTGGCCAAGGATGCCTGCCAGGGCGACAGCGGAGGTCCTCACGCAAAAAGCTACCGAGACACTTGGTTCCTGACGGGGATTGTGAGTTGGGGGGAGGAATGTGCAAAAGAAGGGAAGTACGGCGTGTACACCCGGGTTTCTGTTTACTACAGCTGGATAAAGAACGTGATAAGTGTAACTAAACGCAGGCTGGCTTTGGATGTGGAATACCCAGACTCATGACTGTGCATGGATGTTGATGTACAGCACAGGCCTCGTTTTTGGCACATCGATTAACAAATCACCTTAAAAAATAAATCAATCTTTCATTACAGCAGTATAGGATGACACTGAAAAAATAAATGGAAGAATCCAACTTAAATTTCTTTCAGTGAGACAAAAGTACGAGACGATCCATTTTCATAACTTTGCTGTTAATACCATACAAAAAAATATTAATGCAATACAAAAAGCACTTAGTCGTATCGTAAAATGTTTTTGGATTCTTTTTTATGCTCTCTCTTTACATCATGTGCCTAACTCCAGTCCTCAACTTCTAATGTCCTGCATCGTTTTGATCCAAAGGCTGGGTCACAAGCAGACCTTGGTAGAACCTGATTGGTGAACAGGATGGTGGTCGTCAGGGTGTGGAGTTTGACCTCTATGCTTTAATATTCTACGGTCCTCTCTTCAGATCACCTCTCAGGGTTTGTAACAGATTCTGGTCTTGGAAGAATATTGAATGTGTTTCAGGTCAATCACTTCTGTTGTGTGTTTTGTAGTAAGGACTCAATAATGATGCTGCTTAAAGCAGTTTGTGATGCCAATGCCATGAACTCTACAGCGTTCTCACAGAATTTGAATGAAAAAGAGGCCCAGTGCATTACAGATCCTCCACCGTACTTTATAACTGTAATTGTCATTCGCTTCACTCCACATCAGGGATCTGCTACAGAAGAAACTATTAACAAAACTTTCAACATTTTTCTTTATTTTAAAATGTTGGTTCTTTAATAATAGTTTTTATTTGATATTTAAAATATCTCATATTACATTTGCAGCTGTAAGTGAGCCTTGTTTACCTTTATGAAGCCATAATTGGCTCTTTGGAGTGTAAAAGTTGCAGATCCCTGTCCTACACCCATCTGGAGTGTTTGTTGCCAAAAACTCAAAAATAAACATGTTTCCAATTAAAGTTGACATTCATAACAGTGAGAAAGGGAAGTTTTTTTTTTTTTTTTCTGTCTGTCCCAATCAACCACTTTGGGGCCCCAAAGTGTTTTTTTTCTACAGTTCTCTAAACATCTATAAGGACAAAAACATGAGTAAGTTTAAGAATAAATAAACTGTGATAGCTAAATATATTCTTTATACAATAGTAAAGCAGCAAGAGCATCAAGCAGAAGCCAGCAGCCAGCTGAAAGAAAACAAACCTTTCAAGGCCAAAGCTTCAGATACTTTCCAAACAATTTAAAAAATATCCAGGATAGATTTATTTACATGTTTTTCTGAACAAGAAGACAGACATGTTAGTTTACATCCACTGTGTTAACAATGAAATTCGGCTACCCTAAAAACTGTTATTGCAGTGTATATGTTAATATTATTAGATTACTTTTAAAAGAACCAAAGACATTTTAAAAAACAAAATTAAATAAAATGTCCAACTGCCATGCATTTTCAGTATAAAAACAAAATGTTCAGCAACAAGCGTATGTTACATGGCTCAGCAGGATTCAAGCAACTTTTTTGCCTTCTGTAGCGACATCTGTGCAAATTGTGCAGCATTTTGGATGAAAAAAAAAGGAAAACCATCTTGATATTGTCCCATCACTTTAACTAAATGTCTAAATAGTTATGCATAGCTTCTTTAAACATATGGAGGTGTGATTTCCTTAGGAATGAACAGATACTTCACAATATGACAGGAAAATAAAGAAATTACCTCTTGAGGAGGTGCGAGGTGTGCAGCAGTCACTGCCACTTTCTGGACCCGTTCCCATTTCAACAACAGCCTATCGCAGCCACTCAATTTGATGTGATAAATCGTATAAGTCTGTAATCAATATTTAATTAAGTGTTCAACACAAAGCATATAAATTTCATGTTGGTTCTAAGGGATCCCTTTTAACGGGGAAGGAAAGAGTTACTGAGCTATAATGCTGAGAGAGGATTCATTTTTCTTCTGTTGATTGAGCGCAGCATCGTTTTCTCTCCATCCTTCTCGTCTGTGCTGTGAATGACAGTCACCTCTCAGGAAATCTTCAGTAAATCCAAGGAACACGTTACCTCTGGTCTCTATCGTGTTAATCAGTGTCTTACAATATCCTCCTTCAAGTGCCAACTGCTGGCGTCCATGCAGGGGGGTAATGTATCCCCTGCATTCCCAATCCCTCAGACACTTAGGGGTAAACAAAGAAACACAGCAAGAATAACGGAAACACAGTGAAAGAGGTAAAGCAGCAAGCAAAGAGCACATTCAGTAGAGAGCAGGTGGATTTGGAGTTAAAGGCCAAAGATCAACAAAGTTTATGGCTGGAATACCTAAAAATGTTGAAAGAATAAAAAAATAAATCACAGTGAGCTTTTACATTGGTTTTCAAATGGGATAAGTACATTTAAAACACACTTTTATGAAAACCAAAAAGCAGTTTAAAATATCTGGAAGCATTTCTACTTCGATACGTTTTGCTAAGGTTTGCTAAGTCTCCAAGTTACAAACTCCCAGACAACATGTCATTCTATTTCCTCCTCGTAACTTTACAAATCGGCAAACAGATCTTGACTTCATGAACTCACATTACTCTCTCCACTTTCCCTTTGGGTGGTCACTGGGTCATGCAGTGGCACCTGCCTTTGGCATTAAACCATAGCATCATCCATCTTCAGCAACTTTTAACTGCATTCTTATTTCGTTTTTGCTTTACTTTCATAGTTCTCAATTTGAGAGAATAATATCTATCATGAGCTACAAGCCTAAATGCAGCAATGATGATAAATGGCCTTGAAACATAACAAAGCCACCTTTTTAAAGTGCCTGATGATGTCTTGTGAGGTCAGATAGAACCAAGAAAAAGTACATAGAAAGACTTTAAAAGAGCAGGAATAAAAAGGCAATAAGGCATGGCACGTTTTGGCATTTAAACTCTTAACTGTACAGAAGAGTGGCGACATGAGGAAAAAATAATATTTTACACAGACATGAACATGAAATTCATTAAAAGTTTTTTTAAAAAAGGATGCAATTTGTAAAACAGTTTAAGGATTAAATCCTGGCTTTCATCCTTTTGAAACAAAGCAGAAAGACAAGCTCCTAGAGCCAACCTCAAGTATTTACTGGGAAACACTGAGTCCACAGTTTGTCACATGAGACACTGCTGCAGTGGCAAACTCACATGCTGACTGCATATGTTGCAGAGGAAGCGCCGGAACAACAAGAGTTATCATCACCCATCAAAAAGTGGGAAGAACGTGAGCCAGGTCAACCGTTGATTGTCCAGTAGGGCTTTAACTTCTCCTGTGGCTTTGAGGTGATATCTACTCTGATCCTTATGAGCAGAAAACGTCTGTTCAGGAGGTCGAAAATAAAAACCGAGGGAGGAAATCGGCTCACTTGATTCTGCCTCTTCTTTTAAAGAAGTGAAGTGTGCTGAAGGAAGCAGCCTCTAAGAGGAGAGGAGATATTGGCAGCCTCAGCTGTGAGACAGCGATGACTCAGTCTGCTCCACCTCTGCTCATCATCCAGCATGAGATTCATCCTCTGTTCTGTGTTCTCTATGGGGAGCTCAGCTTTCTCACCTTTAGGTTCCCGCGGTCTGCAAGAATAAAGCGCAGGTTTTGTAAAGAAGAAATCAAAATAAAACGGTAACCATGACTCAGCAAAGAAGATAACGTTTCTTTACCTCCCAGTCTGGGAGAGCGCTCGTGGCTGCTGCTTCCTATAATGAGCTGCAGGCTGGCAGCTGCTATGAAGCCCTCCTGCTGCCGACTCAGATTTTTCACAAGCCTTTCCACCACCATGATGAATGGGGGAATTGTTTTGAGAAATAGGATGAATGAACATACAGCGCATTTTGTGTAGTTTCATTGTTTTTAGAGGCTTTTTGAGCCTCGTTTATTGAACATTCCAGTGAGGCTCACCAGCGCCCCCTGTTGTCTTCACATTGTAGATGGATGACATCTCCGCGTTTGATGATGATGCTGCCTGGTCCGTTTTGGGGACAGTCAGCCACAGCTCTGTACTTGCCTGGAGTCTAAATCAGATTTTTAAAAAGTTAGTGACACACACAAAAAAAGCAGAAAACTGTATGGTTTCAAAACATACAAGAGACACATGGTAACGGGACATGCAGCACAGATTCACAGTTCAGATGTTGACTGGATAACTTTTAGTTGTGCACTCTATAAATCTGGCTACAAAAAAGCTGTTATTTTAAAAATAGAGATAAAAGTAGTTTGTTAAATTATTTAGTGAATAAAGAAAACATCTGGTGCTGGGGTTGTCAGTTTTGAAAATTATTTGTTTTGTTTGGTGAAAAAGTGAAGCACATCTCCCTGAACACATCTCCATGGTGAAATGTGATTGTTGGTTTTTCCTGCAATATTTGCATCAAATTTCTGCAGAGAATGACACTAAAAGTACCAGTATACTTTTAGTTAAACAGATTTATACTGAAAATTGAAATTATGTGGAATCTATGTGCCTTTTGCATCATTTTCCATCCCAAAGAAAAAAAAAGGTCTGTCCTCTTTTTGCTAAATTTTCTGTTCATCTTTCAATTAAATCAGAAGAAATACAGATAAAATTTTGTTTTTTAAAAGAATGACAGCAAATTTTCTAGAGCAGACATTTATCTAAAATCCTGCTCTAGGATTTTTGACATTTGTGGTGCTAAACAAATTAATTTGGCTGACCAGAGAGTGGAAATGGCACTTTAGGATATAAAGTTTGCAGATTCCTGTACTACTGCATGGCATCCAGAGCAAATGCATGACATTCATTAGAGTAGCCTAGCCAAAGTCCAAATCCTAATCCTACTTGCAGCCTGAATGAACTTAAATTGTCTTGCAACGAAGAATGGGAAGATCTCTAAATCTCCAGATGCGATACCATACATTGCTGCAAAAAGTGGTTCAAATGCACATGACTTTTAAAAATGCTGATTGTAAAAGAACTTTAAAAACCATGCATCATGTATATGCTATATTGCATTTGTCTATCACATCAGGGGAGCAAATACCTTTGCAAGACAATGTAAACAGGAATCTACTGTTTTTTTTTTGTTTTGTTCCCTTACCAGTTTGACCATTTTTTTCTCCTCCGTCTCAGGTGGGAGGAAGGCGTCCTGATCTCCAGGCCACTCCTCCAGACCCTCGCATATGTCTACCGAGTGATGAGCTCCGGGCCAACCTGGAGACAGACGTTCTGCTAAAGCTTCTCAAAAAGCCTTTTGTTCCTGCAGTGCACGATAACCAGCACCATGTAGATACTTAGTAACTATGTTGACATTAAAACTTACTGGGACATTAAAACGAATGTAGAATCAAAAGCTAATCTCAGTAGCTTTTTCCCACAAAGTCCTCGATGTACCTGGTTCTTCAGGTCAAAGTACACCTGAACTGCTGGGGATGAAAAGTCAAATATCTAAATTAGTTTATGGCGGCGGGGCAAATCAGCGCTGCAGCAGTGTGCAAAGCAAATATGTTGGGCATCAGCTCCCCTAAAATTGATTTCCATGATTTTGTTACTAAGTATCTACTTGATTATAAAACATGAATGTTGCAGCAGAGGCATTTTACTCACTCCGACGGTTCGGCTGGTGTTTAGGGGAGTGAGACTGGGCCTCTGGGCTGCTCCTCCCCGACTCAGTGTCCTCTGAGCTCACTGACGCCCTCTGCTGTTTGCTGTGAAAACAAACAAATAAAAAAAAACAACAGTTTTACATCACAGTCATGCTCAGGATAAATGTCTTCCTCAGGAGTTAGCTTTATAACAGATAATTGTCAATTACAGCTCTGCCCTCATGTTTTTCACACAGCCACAACCAAATATGCACCAGCCAGGTTACACAGAGCCCAGGCAGCCATTTGTAAGCCTGCCAGTTCAACGCAGGAAGCAAAATTGACAGAACTTTAACGGAGTGATCCCTCAGGAGTCACGTGTTCACAACAGCTGAGATCTGGTCTCGATTTATAAGAATCCAAATTTACGAAATTGATTGTCTTCTTTATTAACTACTTGGTTAATAAATCAATCGATCAACACTGCAAAAACAAACAAAAAAAACTTACCAAGTATTATTTAGTTTATAGCAAAAATATCTTAGTGCATTTGAAATAAGATAAATCTAACATTTCAGCAAGAAATAGGAGCTTGTTTTAAGTCGTTAATGTCGATGGAAAGTTCTAGTTCTACCAGCAGATTATTTAACTTACAGTGGAAAAATATCTAGTTATAAGTGTAACAATCTACCAGTGGAACCAGTACGTTTTCATCAATAAAAAGGAGTTAGGGACTTAAAAGAAGCTCCTATATTTTGCTGAAAAGTTACTTTCAAGTTAGTTTTGTCTTATTTCAAGTGTACTAAGATATTTGCAAAAGAAACTAGTTGGAAGGATTTTGTGTTTTGCAGTGAAGAACAATCTCCCTGCCTAAATTTGGAAAGCTCTTACCTAAAAAAAACGAGTCCAATCTTGATGAAATAATACAAAACACTAATAAAATTAAACTAAAACTTCATATTTTGCATAGCATGCAAAACAGCAGTTCTAAAATCTAAAAAAGTTTGGGAGTTTTTGATACAAAGCGACAAAGCCATGGAGGATGCTGCAAAGTGGAATGAGTTATAAACCACAATGGAGGCCGTAGGAAAGTAAGGGGGAGCAGAAAATGTTTAGTAGTGCAAAAACACAGCAGCGAAGGGTTTCCTGTCCTCATGCCATGATGAGGCGAGCCAGGCAGAGTTTACCACTGAGCGTTACGGCAGGTCAGTAGCGCTGGGAGCAGCGGGGGCGCGGCCGGGGCCGTTGCCTGGGGCTCCAGGGACGGGGGCTCCGGGACCGCAGGCACACAAACACATCAGCTGACAGAGAGACAAAGTCCAGCCCCGGCAGACAGCCCCTGGGGGCCCCTCTGGACGGCCGCATGCCCCTGCAGGGGGGGGATGTGAAGGAGTGGGGATAGGCAACTACACAGCAGTGAACATGAACAGAGACGGGCCTTTGCCTGCTCGCATAAAGTCCCCATGGCAACATGAAAAAGAAATCACATTCACTAAAACTTCGATCTCATATGACAAAGCAAATAGTCTTGCACGGAGGTGCCTTTGTGCTTTGAAAATGGTTGTATATTTTTATGCTCATACAACCCACATTCACGCTCCTGCCACAATAACAGCTTGGAAAAGTAACTGACCTCTCAGTGAGCGAAGGAGAGAGCTGCATGTGTTCGGCCACTGGGCCGTGTTGATACGCTTCGTCTAGGAGAAGGAGAGGAGCAGCTGGGTGTGAGGAGACACGCACAGAGCTTTTTCTAAAAAAAGACTTCAAAGATGCTATTTCAAGAAAGAAAGGAATGTGTCGGCAGAAAAATCCGAGCTCTAATTTTATGATTTTAAACATTTCGTTAACATGTGTATGTGCATAGGAAATTAATTAGTGTCTTTAAAGGCCAAATTTATTGTATTTTTAAGAAAATATGAAAACACATCTAAAATCTTGTTTTAGCATAACCGTCAAAATAAAGGTTTTTTTGCCTTTATTTTGCTTCTTATTCATACTTTTATATTTCTTACCTTAGTTTGAATATGCATGCTTCAATTTACATTTACCATGCTGCTGGTACACCTGCATATCCCCACTGTGGGTCAACAAAGGATATTCTATCCTTTTCTACATTTTAATACACCAGGTTGTTGACGAACCTCTAAGCAGCTTCTGTTGGTTGGTCAAAATTCGACGGAGTTCATTGAGCCAGGCCATCTTTACCTCCACTGTGGGAGCCTGAAAAATTTAAAACCATTCCCATTTTATGTACAAATATATTCAGATTATTTGACGATTCTCATTATTTTGTAACATTTTGGTGCTTAAAATGCAGATGTCGCCTGAAAATCAATCACTTAACACAATCAAACCTCTTACCTGGACCACATAAACCTCCTCCCTGCCGCTGTACCAGATCTCAAACTTCTTCACGTCGCCTTTGACATTCTCTGTGATCCCCACAGCAGTCATCTGCCCGAAGACAGACACCAGGAGGTTTAGGACAAGTAACACAAACAACGCCTCAGAGTCACACCACGCAGCACGTCTGTCCCGTTTCAACCCAGAAACTCCTGCTCTTTCAGTCGCACAGCGCTTCCTTCCCACATCCTCAATAATAAATCAAGGATCTGCGGTTGGTGAGAATAATACACCAGATGTGACTCTCTGCACATCAACAGATGAAAAAAAAAAAAAAGTGTGTCAAAGGAAGACATCCTGCTCGGTGGCCAGGAGGGCGGCTCCATGTTGAAGACACCAAGACAGACACCACTTTGATCTGAGTCATCTGCAAACAGCTTCCCTTCATCTGTATGTTATTAGTGAAGGGAAATGAATGTTTGGAGGATTTTATGAGAGCCAGACACAAAGTGGAAAAGTGGAAAATATAAAGAAAATAATCCATAGATTTAAGATTCTTCATAAAACAATGTCTGAAACGTGTGGCAGTCTGTTAATCTAGAAAGACAACGTCCAGGATTAACCTGTACTTGGGAGGACTGCACATTTATCTGCAACATAATTTTACGCAATAGGAATTTTGCGAATTCCCTCAGATGCAGTAAATGTTGGTTAGTTATTTAAGCATCAAACATTAAGGCTCTCTGTGTCTTCAACACTTCTCATGGATCTGCATTCAGCCGCTTTACTCTGATCCACCTAAATAAAATACAGCCATCTGCCTTTAGCTGTAACTTAACTAGTAAATTTTCATAAACTTTGTTGAGAGTTTGTTTAGAGTAAGCTGAGAGAACTAGTTCCACAGGCTATTGACTCTGGAGACTCAATGCATTTATATATATATATATATATATATATATATATATATATATATATATATATATATATATATATATATATATATATATATATATAGGCTATATCTTTTCCCGTGCAGTGTTGCTTTTATTTTGAAGAGTCAAGCATATATATATATATATATAAACTTTTCAAATTAAGAAGCTGGATCGTGGTGTTTGTGATGTTCTAACGCTAATAAATTATTGTGCGCTGTCTGCTGATTTATTTTTATTTAACTTCAAAGATACGTAGTTAAACTTTCAAAAGCCTTAAAAATTTTCCACATAGGTTCACTTTTTGTCTACGATTTATTTTTGTAAAAATGTTTCTTCCATTTTACAGTTATGGCCTACTTTGTGTTAAATCACACAAAATCCACAATTAAACACAATGAAGTTTGATTTTGACAAACTGAAGAGGTGCGAACACAAGGCGTTGCATCATCCATGAATTAATAGATTATGATGGAGGAGAGTTTTAGAAAATAACAGCATTCAGAGGTTAAATGTGTTTGGCTTCTCCTTGTAAGAATTCCCTCATGATTGTGATGATTGATGGGAACACATCAATCAAGACTGGTGAATCACAGCCAAACACTCCGATCCTAAGCAGCCTGCAGCGCACACACCAACCTTCAGACAGTGCTTGAAGCTGTAGGAAGGCGTCTTGTCGCTGCCGTCTCCGTGATCCTCTCTGCGTTTACACAAAAGCAGAGCCCTCTCATACAGGAAGAAGTGTCTCTGCATTGGCTTGAAGCGAGCCAACTCCTTCATGCGTGTGGGGCCTCTCTTGTGGCTGATCCACACGCTGAAAGAGCCCTGCATCAGCACACGGCCCAGCTCGCAGATCTCCCCCTGAGGTGGAGAGGGAAGGATTCCAGGTTTTTGTAAATAAAACACAGAATTAAATACAACGCAGAAATTACGACAGGAGAAGAAAAATCATATCTTAACCTCGTATCCTGTAATGGCAATCTGATGCATGGAGTCGTTGACTGACTTGAGCAGATCCAGCATGGCTGTCAGCGCCCCCTGCAGTTCAGAAGTGCCTTCACAATCCGGGCTGTACTTCAGCAGCTCCTGAGAGTATAAACATGCAGACATGTTGGAGAAGACGCACATAAAATCACATAAAATATTAAAACTAAGATATTTAAATTAGATTAATTTTTTTATTGGAATTGGAAATTGTATGTTTAATGAATAAAGCAGCTCATGAATTTCCAACCTTGAGCAGCAGCTGGTATTTTGTGAGGCGCTGAACCGGTTTGAGCAGGTAGGAATCCAGGCCCAGTTTGTGCTCCAGCTTCTTCTGACACTCCTGCATGTGGAAGATAAACATGATGATGAGACACAGCTCTGGTTTTAACTTACTGAGTTAATCACATTTATTGAAATCACATTTATTTAAATTATTTGCATTTGTTAAACACAGACTATGCAACAACTACTCAAATATTTTCTGAAATATTTCTTTGATGTTCTTTTTTTTTATTACTTTACTATTTACTATTAGTTGTTTTCATTTAATACAGACATTTTATAGCAATTTTTAAATATTTAAAGTTTCTCCAGACAACAAAAGAGTAAAACAACTTACCTGAAAAAAGGCACAGTCTGAGAATTGTCTCCAAAGCGCTTCAGAACGTGGCTTATTCTGACAGTACATCTCATACATCTGGAAGCTTTCCTTCTGAAGATCGAGAAAAAAAATACACTTTTAAATAAAAAAGGAGAAAAATAATAAAATATTTTTTAAAATAAGTATTAATAATCTCACCCGCTGGAGAAAACAAGCTCCGACAGTTTCAGGAGCCTCCAGACATCCTTCAAGGTCTTGTAAGAAAACTCTGAATTATCAGAAAGATAAAAAAGCAGCACATTTATTCTCAAGACAAAGCAAATTAAACAAATATGAATTATATCCTGTAACTTCGCCTTCAGATATAGAATAATAGCAGAAACTGATACATCTCCACTTCAACCACAGCAGTCATGAATGAACCTTTTGGATACTTTATTCACGATGAAGCTTGAACAGTAAGTTGTCGTCTCGTTAATGTTAATTTAATTCTGCTGATTTTATAATGTGGTAATTTTGCTTTTAGCTTAACCTGTTTGTGTTACTTAATTTGTAATTTTTTTCCTATTGTATTTACCTTATTTATTAATAAGTATTTTTTAACACTCTGGCCAAAGGTATGTTGTGTTGCATGTGTTGTATGTTTAACAGGTACATACATGATTTAACCGATATTCAACAAAAGATTAAAGTTTAGAAACTCTGAAACAACAATTTCAAATAGATATTGTACTTATTGATCTTTTAATATGTTTTTTTTGGCCGCAATGACAAAAATCAATAACTGGTACAGAAAATTATTTTGATAAGTTTAAAACTTTTAACTAATATTCCAACTCAGATGGTAGCGATAAGCAAAATTACTCTTAATAAATCTAGATATTAAGATTGAAGTGAAATTAAAGCTGCATTTATAAAAAAACGTTGTTTTTCACTGGAACTGACAAGTATGGACAATTTCATTATAATAGCCATGATATTTGTATTTTTGTATTTATCTATTTAATTAAGACAGGAAGCTTTACTAAATGTGCAGTAGGTGTTAAAACCTTGCTGAATCATTTAGTAATGTGACACAGCACCAGTGTTGCTCTGCTTTGGGACTCGTTAATAAAACACACCTGCTGTGAAAGTTGTAGATCTCAGGCATGTTTCCAAAGAGAATGTCTTTCTTGCTGCGTAGTGTTGGCGGCAGAAGCCCCGACAGAGCTGGGTTATCCATTTCAGCTCTGTAACCCTGCATTTTTAAGAGCAGCAGCGTGTGTTCAGGGAACAAATATAGGTGACAAAAACAAATATCATGAGGTAAAATCCAACTGTGAGCCTCTTTGAACTGATTCCTACCAGCAGCACTGACAGCAGCTCCTCCACATAGATCCTCTCAGTCTCTATCAGTTCCCTCATTACATGTCTGAGACACAAACAAACGCAGGAAGACAGAGAAAGGCAGCCAGAGGGCATCGTTAGCACAAAGCAAAGAGAATCATAGACTAAACATCAAAAGCAGTGCTGAGGACAGAAAGACAGACGGATGGATGGACGGATTTCTCCTTCTTACCGCTTTAAGAAATCCGGGCTGTCGTCTCCATCCAGACTGTACGAGACGCAGCTCCGACTCTCCTGGTAGTCATGAATCACCTCGATCTGAAAAGGCCGGAGAAAGGTCAGCACTGAATTTACTGTCTGATATTAAAGGGATGGCTGGAGTGAGGTTCAAACGTTACAGGCAGTCAACATCATTCTTGCAGTGGAATCTTTTTTAGCATAAATTTAGATTCAGTTGTTTTAATGCAGTAAAAGTCCACTTTAAGCCAAAGCCCCTGTTGGACTATCTGTTGGCTTCAGCCTCTGGGTCTGGATTTAATCTGAATTTAACATAAAAAAAATGCCCGGAGATCTTACCTCCTGATATTAACTGCTAATACCCTTTAACAAAAACTCACCTCACAACTCCTGAACTATCCTTTTAAGGAAAACATCACAATGACTAATCATTAGATTAAACCGACAGTTAATATACAATTTAGTCGTTCTAAGCAGGAGTAAAAATGAAGGAACAAAGTTTTCTCACTTTTCTGGGATTTGGACTTTTCCGGGATGATTTCTTGCCAGGAAGTGAAATGTCAAACGTGAACTTCAAGCCATCACCTGTAAAACCCACAATGACGACTCATTAGCTTAATAATGGTGTTAATAGGAGTCAAACTGAGAAGAGAACCTATTTAAAACTCCAGCACATAAGACAATAAGTGTGAATGCAGCAGACTCAAATGGATTCCTGAGCTGGTAAAAAAGAAACAGATCAACAGTGTATCTTCCCCAAAAATGAAAATATCTAAAGATGTTCTTGCAGTAAAAGGTAATTGCTAACTTTTGGCTCTACTGTATGTTTGCTTTGTTCAGCCTCTCTAGAGGAACAGGATGAGACAAAAAGTTATTTAAGCTCATAAACAATGAAAGGTTACATGGAAGCTATTGAGCGGTCACTTGTTTCCCTCTGGACTGACTGATGATAACATCTGTCCTTTTTCTAGCTCACTTGTAGGGCTGGTGGTGCAAAACCCCCCCAGGCCATTCAGGCAGACCGTGGAGAGAACCTGTGAAGTGATAATCTAACCATGGGAGAAAAACTGCTGTCGCTGTGATAGGAGGTGGATTGGACACTACGTCGAATCTACAAAAACATTGAGGAGGTTACAAGAGTCGCATGCCGGTCTGGTTACCTGCCAGTGAGGATCAGTTCTATATTATGTGTCTGTGTGTTTTCTAATAAAACATGGTCTTATACCGTGTTTAGGGGAGAAGAGCGGTGACTTGGCGCGAGGTTGGTTCTCGGGTCTGGGGGCCACCAGCTGGATCGGCCGCACATGTCTGTCAGCCAGCTTCCTCAAAGAAGCTTGTCGGTTCTGGATCATCTGCTGTACCGCTGCATGCTTTTCAAAAACATTCCCAATCTGAGTCTGACAAGGAGACAAAAGAAACCAAAGATGAAGCGGAGAAAATGGTGATTAGGCTTTTTGGATGATGACTTGTAGCTAACCTGTAGCTGAGGCGTGATGACAGCCTCGTATTCAATAGCCAGAATATCATGACCTGAGCTCAGCATAGACGGCGCCCCCTCCAGGAACTTCTCAATTTCCCTGAGAGACATCTGGGCGCCCTCCTTGGACTGGGACTTGTCTACTAGTTGGTTTGCTAACAAATACGCTCCATCGTCACACCAAGTCTGGGCCTGGAGGCAAAGAGCAGAAAGATGCTTTGCGATTTCTGCCAAGTCTTCATGCGTTTAAAAAGTAAAAGGTGTATTTTTTTAATACCTGCCCAAGACAAAGCAGCAGTTGGTGTGTTTGCAACAGAAAAGAGTGCTTGGACTTCAGCGCAGCAGAGAGTGTGTCACAGTGGTGGCGGAGCTCATTGCAGCGCTGCATGATGAGCCCCATGGCGTAGTGGTGACCCGCTGACAGCTGGTGTCCGTGGAGGATGATGATCTGGGCTCGAGACATCACTTCCTGGTAGAGGCAAAAGGAAAAAGACATATTTTATCCAGATTTTATTTCATAGACCAAATGAAAGTGGCGCAAGAAGGGTTTTTTTTCATATAGAAATCTGAAGAGTGTGGCGTGTGTTTGCATTCGACCTTCTTTTCTCTGAAACTCCAAAGTAACATGCGGTCCAATCAAATACCAACTTTGTGGCCTACACAAAGCAAATCGCCATGGTAGGAAGTTAAACTGAACATCAAATTACGCCATCTGTGACGGCAGCATCATGATCTGGAGATCATGACGACTAAAGAGCACAGCAGACAGGGAAAGTGTAAAAGTGTGGAAAAGTCTGAAATATAAAATAATATTCTAAGCTTTGGACGTTTCACCAAGTGAAGATTATGAAACGACTGAAAATCCACCAGGAAATGCAGCTTCACCAAACCTTACAGGCCAAATAAGGAAATAAATTTAATAACACATGTTCTTAAATTAATCCTAAAACTACATAACATCAAGTGAAGTAAAAATGCAAAACTTGATGATATGAAATATTAAGATATAAAATCAAAATAATCTATACTTATTTGGTGAAAAAACACATTAAACATGTGGAGTGAGAAACTGGAGATCAGACTTTAACACTGAGAAATACTGACCTGTGCATTAGTTTCCATGTCGTCGAGTCTTTTCAGAAGCTGCTCTGTTTGAGCCAGAGTGTTCACATTTACGGACAATTCTCTCTCCTGATGCATGAGATGTTCAAGACACATTTCCATCTAAACAAACAGATACATCAGACATGCAAACATTAAACATTAGGCATTAACCCTGGTTTGTTTTAACACCTATCTTAAAGCACGTCTGTTACTCCTGCCTGTTTAAAACTTTAGAAATGACTGATTTGCAAAGACCTAAAGTGTCAGCTTACAATAAAAGGCAACTTAAGATATAATTTCCCTTTTTATTGTTTTGCATACTTCACAGAATTCGTTTTTTGCTTATTTTTATCAAATGACAGCCTTAAGAATAGCACACAGATTTCCCTCCAGCGCTCTAACAGTGAAAATGACGTAACAACATCACCTCCTGAAAGCTTTGCTCGTATCTGAGCAGCTGAAGGTACTGATGTAGTTTCAGATGATGCTTCTCAAAGAAGCCGTCAAAGGCCGACTCCATGTCTCTGAGCTGTGCAAGAAGCCTAAAAGAGGAACTGTCAGTCCATTGTAGCAGAGGTGTAGTGAATAAACATATTATATGGATGCAGGCAACATTAAAGACACCATTTACCTCTGTACTGTCTCCCAGTCCAGCTTCACATCCCACTGGGAATCATCATCGTTCCCAGTTGTTTCCAAGTTGGACAGAAGATGGCGACCCTCCTTTGAAACTGACCTTATTGCGTCCTTCCAGAGAAAAAATGTGCATAAAAAAATGCAGGTCGAGATCAGATTTGGTAATGTGAGTAAATGCACCTTGCACGCAGCCTTACCTTGAGCTTTTTGTACTTTTCTGTGTGTGTCTCCAGGAGCTGCTCGATGGCTTTCCCCTCGTCCGGCAGCTCTGCCTCTGCCAGCTCGGTGCCAAAGCCCTGCAGCATCTGAGCGATGTCTTTCACCGTCACGGCAAAACTTTCAATGGCCTTTCAATAGTGAAAAGCAAACAGAAAAGTATGTTAAATTCTCTGAGACATTTTTAGACGAAAATTCCTGTGATGACTTAATAAAACTGTTAATTGTTATAATTTAATGTTGGCCTCCAGCTTGTTAGTGAATCCTTTTACCGTCCGTAAAACAATCCAGTCACTGTGACAGTAGTCCAAAGTGCCTCCAAACTCTGATGTCAGCTGGTTTTCATCAATGTAGCGCAGCAGGTCTGTGACAGAACTCAGCATCACCACCTAAACATTAAGACAAACCTGAGAGCTCACAAAAAGACCTGCTTTCACACGACTTTTTAAGTCTTCAATCGTTCAAAAACATTGTTCTGGTCAAAAATTAGATTTATGTCCTGTTTATCCAATGTGATGCATAATATGAAACATTTTTTCACTTTGAACTACCAAAAATCTGGGAAAGATCCCAAGACAGCATGGTATAGCGTGATAAAAACAAATGTTGAAACTGAAATGAGTTTACCAGGAAACATTTGACTTATGGAGCTCCGGTTTGTAACAATAATGAGGTGTACCTTGTCATGAAGTGAGACAAATTTGGTAACTGAAGAGTAGCTGCCTTACTGGCATCTTGAGCATGAAGTCATCCTGGCTGAAGCGGAAACCAATATCTGTTACAGTACGGTGGAAGAAGCTGGTGGGTCGGAGCACCAAGACCAGGTGGAGGTTCCCAGGAAAGGAGGCCTTGATGAGAGGAAAGAAGAACCGAAGATAATCACACAGTTTTGCCTTTGGTGGACATCATGTTACCAATAACCAAACTCATTGTTCCTTTCATGAAGGCATCACTCCTGATATTTTCATCGACTTCCTCAGATGCACTGTACTCCATTATGCACTTTTGTTTTTACTTTTTATACTGCAATGTATGAGACTTTGTTGCTTTAGCAGTTGCATTTGATCTGGATTTAAAGTTCAGTTCCCACCTTTTTTTTAAAACACCATTTCAACCTTAGGTTGGTTGAGGTCATTGCTTGACCCCGAGACGGCATTCAGACACAATGAGGTCTAATGAAGACAGCAGCATCCGCCTACCGCACTGAACCTATAGTAAATCAAGTGAGCCCAAAGTAAATTCAAGGTTTTTTTTTTAAGTCAACTCATGCAGCAACATTTGACCGTGCGGCCATTACGCAATGCTTTATCTTCGTTTTAGCAACTTGCAACTTCTTAGATTCCTTTAGCCCGACGCATTTTTATGTCCTTATGTGGAGATAAAAATGTAATCTATCATCGGTTTTGTGCAGGATGTGCAGACAGCCGGCTGCATGACTAAGCAGAAGCTCCCGCTGCACCGCAGTGCTACAGTCTGCGCCGCTGCCGCATACACCCTGCCCGTCTAAAAACTTAACCCCGAACTCTTCACACCAAGAACCAGAATACAGAAGGCGCTGGTTACCGGGCTCCTCCGGACCTTTGGCATCCCTCGGTGAAAAAAGCAATCAGTCATGGTGTCGGAAGCCATCTCTAGTCAATATAATTTCCCGGCTGACCGCTGGAAATCGGTGCCAAGGTAAGATGTGCGGCTCCTTCCCCCGACCGCCTGGCAACAGCCGGAGCTCTGCTGCCGCCCTGCGCCTCTGCGATGGAGGGCGGCAGCGCATCTCTGCAACATTTCCTCCGCCCGCCCGGCTTCCTCCTCATCCTTTCTCCCCGCGTCATCGCACAGTTTTTGCTTATTCATGCGTTTGCAGCGATACGCAGAGGGGACTCTCCGAACAGACGGCACGAATAGGATCCCCATGAAAACAATGCTTCACCCAAATCAAGCAAGTTTAACATTAATACGCATAAATGAGAGGAGGACAACTTGACCTAACAAAGATCTGCGTCAGGACCATGGACAGCAACTCCTCAATACAGGGTTCGGTTTCAATTCAAACCTTTTCCAGACTCACATTTTGTTCATTTTTAAAAAGTAATACACAACTGCACAGTGAATTTATATCCAATATTGAACCTGTTAAAGCAGACAACGAGAGAAAGACCCAGCGTGAAAGAAGATGAGAAGGAAAGAAAGAATCGAAAGAGTGAAAGAAACAAACAAAAATGAAGAGAAAGAGTGAAAGAAAGAGGGAACTTACTGCTATCCTGGCCAGAGCGGTTTTGATAGAGGCC
Organism: Poecilia reticulata; assembly: GCF_904066995.2. Classification (NCBI taxonomy): domain Eukaryota; kingdom Metazoa; phylum Chordata; class Actinopteri; order Cyprinodontiformes; family Poeciliidae; genus Poecilia; species Poecilia reticulata. The sequence goes on from NC_088839.1 coordinate 26,203,713, forward strand.
CATGTATCCAGTCTTCGGTCTAAGATGATGATAAATTTAACTCCTGGTTGTCTTGTTCTACAAACAAAAATATGCATCCTTGTTATTAGTTTCAGTTATTACATTTATGGCTTATAATAGAAACAAACACATGAATTCAAATAATACTATTTCATGTAATTACGTGTTCTTCATCTAAATGGATTACAGTCTTTGGAGAGGATAATAAGCCTCTGACCTTACAGTCTTCCCTAATCTCCGGAGAGATGAGGTTATGACAAAAAGGGCATCAGTAGGACATTTGGCTCTGAGCTACAGATCAGCGGCGCCTGCTGTGCTCAGAATACAAGGATTTGGTGCAGTGCAGAAAGAGGGAGAGAGTCAGCGAGGAAGAGCAGCTAAACGATGGAGGACGCACCGAGGGATGAGGGTGAGGTAGGTAAAGACTTTGGCTAAAGCTTCCTCTGGAATGTCACTGAACGCTGAGCATTCTGGGAGGGTGATGATGACGCTTGAGTCTTCCCCGCGCCCTCCTGCAGAAAAACAGAAGCATAAGCATCATTTCTTATAATGCATACAACATGTGGCACAGGTAACTGAATCATGAAGAAGAACTTACCTGACAGATATGCAACTTGTTTCTCTATATATCCTCCCACTTCCTTCAGGCTCAAAGGGACAGTCACCTCTACAGCATGACACAAGTAGGAGGAAACTTGAGATGCACCACAATGATACTAAGTGGGAATATTTATGAATTAATTTAAGTGTTCCTCAAGCCAATCAGTATTTAATTAAATGAAAAAGTTTTAAACCAACACAATTTCTTTTATACTTTATTTCCATTAAACCCGAGTCATTTTTCAAAGTGTTTTTAAATGATTGCTCCTGAAAGATTTCTCACAGTAAATGTTTTTGGCTCCTCTTTGACTCATTTTCTGTCTGTTCTCCAGAGCCAGTAGTTTCCAGACGACAGCTCTCTGGGGATCACCTTGTCGATGCTTCAGTTCCCATCTTTTAAACTTCACAGTTCCAGTGATGAAATGGAAATTGCCTTTTGTCTTTTTGACATTTTGCCAGTCAGTCAAGGTTGAACTCGGTGAATAAAACTTATTCTAATTCAGATCTCAAAAACACCAATGCTGCCGACTGAAACTTCCCCACTGAAAGTATAAGATAAATACTTTGTTTAAACAGGATGTGATGTTTAAATCAGTCTAATTTTTCTCATGAAGTCATGTGCACTTGGAACTGCAAGATATTTTTATTTACTTTTAAGAGTTCCTCTAAACTACGACTTCAAAGGGGCAAATTATGCAACAAAAATCCTAGCAGCACATCTGACTGCTGAATGCTAAAACTGAATCAAGGACTGATTTCTCAGGATCTTACATTAAAGGTCTGCACATTTATCCAACCTCATATATTTTTTACTTGATCTCCATAAATGTGTTTCTCAGTTTAATTATGCAGGATGTATATCACTTTGAAGGCAGAAAAAGTTGATAAATTATTGAACATGTAGTCAATTTCTTTACATCACAATTACCAGGGTTGTGTAGACATTTAAGATCTCCGCTACCTGCCTGCATTAAGAGAATTTATTCATTCTACAGCAACTTATTCTAGGATAAAGCAGCATTTAGATGGCCATCTTAACTCAGTTAATGTTCCTCTCAGTAGTGGAGAGATAGTCATTGTAGTTTATACCAGGCTATTGTCTGCAGTGCTCAGTCTGATAAAGAGCAGATGCACAATATTGTCATGTCACTGTTAGCAAACGTCTAATGCAGATCCCGGTTGATCCTCAAAGTAAAGAGAAATGCAGCAGAGACAGCATTACACAGTGTGGATGTATTGGTTTATTTGAGTCTTACAACATGTTGCCTTCAGCTGCAGCAGATCAGAGTGCAATGATTCTCTCAAATGTCATCATTTCCTCATAAAAAATTAATCAGTGCAGAGGAGCAGAAATAGATGAAAAAAGAGGAGGGGAAGGCTGGAGAGCGATTATAGGAGCAAACTAGGTGTTATTTTCCATGAGGCGACTGCAGTAATCCTGTGCAAGTAATAAGCTCCACCAGTAGCTGCTGAATATTTCATGTGTGTCAGTAACAGAGAGAAGTTGAGCCAAGTCAGACCAAAGCAGCAGAACTGGATGCTGTGCAGACACACACATTCAGGATAAAGTTACTGTCACACTTGAATAGCCGTGTGATCATTAATATCCAGTCCTGGAAGACAACAGCAGAATGGGGAAAGATTTTAAACGGACATAAAGCGATGTTAAAGATTATTATTAATTCAATCTACGCTGCAGGACAATATCTAACACCTCAGGAAGTGCAGGGTTAAGTTTTTGCATAAACTGGAACGGATAAGTAGAAACTTTGTAAGCACATTTTCCTGACCTCAAGAGGGAAGTCAGCCTAATTAAAGTGCAGAGCTCCTGTATCCATCAAATGAAGGATGCCCTATGCAGCAAACCGCAGTGCTGTTTATAAACTTTGCAATTTTATGGAAACACCACACTCGCTCTTGACCCTGAAATACTAGCAGCTCCTTTAATGATTGATTGCTTCGTGCTACTTCAGCGATGCTGCATGCTACTACCACAGGAACCTACCTATACAGAATGCCTTTTAAAGTATTCATAAGTAAGGTAATTTTATTTATAAAACACATTTTCAGCAGCAAGGCAATTCAAAGTGCTTTACATGAGTGCAAGTAGTGCATATTAGTAAAAAAGGGAAAAAGAATATGCATTGTTTACTTTCCTTAATAATAGAAATCTGGGATGTGATTTCTGCTGCATAGCTCTATTTTTTCCCCTTTACTCAGACAACCCCAAATAAAATAAAGCATGACCAGTTCAGATGAGAGAAGCTGCCAAAACTCTGATGCTAACCACCAGTAAGTAGAGTAATAATCCATAAGCTAGGGCTGGACAATATGGCTGAAAAGCATACTATAGCATTTCATAGCATTTCATAGCATTTCATATCATTTCATATCATTTCATATCGATAATTATTTATTTGAGTTTTATTTTAAATATCTGACATAATAATAAACTGGTGGTGTGACCGTTCCTGTTTTATCCACAGCTTTCCATCTCATTGTTCTTCATTTCTAAGCAGTTATGGTGGCAAAACCCTAAACTGCTGCTACACCAGGTTAACAGGTTGTTGCCAGGTAACCAAACAGGAAGTGAATTAATTGATGCTGCAAACCTTCTTTGCTAGCCATTACAGGTTTAGCGGCTGAAGTCCTTCATGTGCCTACATCACCCAGAATGCTGTGCAGTTCAGTGAAATTGTTGACTATTCTATCAGGTGTATTATCTATTGATAACGTGTGTATCGTGATCTACATTGTTATTGATTTATGGTCCAGCTCTTCTGTAACATGTAATAATCACAATTACTTGAAAGAAAGGCTTGCAATATTTCACTATATAACTCTTTATAATTTACAACTTTCACTTTCTGAAATGAGTGATTAAAAGTATTGAACTTTTTTGGGATATTCAGATTTTCTAAACTGTATTGTATGCATGACTTGGTGTATTAAAATTTTTTAAGAATATCAAATCCTTTCCATTTTATTAAAAACAAACATGGGTGTGCTTTTTTTCACATTGGAAATGTTTGAACATGACCTCTTCAGCCGACACGCAGCACGCTGTAGGACACACTGCCCAAAGCTCTGCTTGCTCTTCTGTTCTTACATGGATAGAAAAAAAGAAAAGTTTTCCAGTGTGGATGGAAACAGTGATTTACTTCAGACCAAAACCTTCAGTGTGCTTACAAAGCTGAGGGCAGGAAGCTTATCTCTGTTGTCCAAACAACGATAACCATCTACATTTACTTCATCACATGCTGCACCTGTAACAAGCACTCTACATTATATAACTCCACTTTTTATCCATAACATACATAAAAAAAAATAAAATAATTTAATTTTCATCAGTGAAGAAAGTAAAAGAGAGCCAACATTTTCATTCTGTGTGCTCCTGTTTCCAAACATTGAAAAAGAAGATCCAGTGCAGTGAAGAGGGTCTGGTTGAATGTAGAGAGCACAAACCCAGAAATGCTGCATCCGCTCTGATTTCACACACACCAAAAAAAAAAAAGCAGAACCTCTTAATCCATGGCAGGCTAAGAAGCATGATGTCACACAAACACTTTCATAAAACGCTGAGGCCGAGCCTCATACTGCTTTTAGGTCATGAGGTTTTTTGCTAAATGAAGCTTTAAATGCTTAAGGGATTAGATTGGTTGGTGGCAGGATTCTGGTAGAAACCAGAGTGGAGGAAAAAAAAAAAAACATCCACTGGGATACATGAAAGCTGGGTTGGTTTTAGATCAGAAAAGCCAGAAGAAGAAACTGTACAGAACAGCACTGTGAAGTGGAGACGATGCTTTAAATGTTCTCTTTTATGGTCCTGCATCCAATAAAACAGTGGTTCTCAAACTTCAACTTTTAGACGTGGCCCCTCTCCTACATGCTTGAATTAAATGGTAAAACTGCTCACTAGCATCTACAGAGGTCTAACTGAGCTATGAGCCAGGTGTGCTCAAGAAGAGACATCAAAAAGTTGCAGGACTGGAGTTTGAGAGCACTGCAATAAAATAATTCCTGCAGGATTTTGTCTCTAGTGTCATTTAAGTTGTTCTTAGAGCAATGCCTGCATTATTACAAGCAGTCTGTCCCATCAACTGTAAATAGAAAAATGCATTGATTTTCCTGAAATGAATTTTACTCTTGTGTTTTATAATTTCCAGCAAACCACAGTCAGAGTCATTATCCACAAATGGAGAAAACATGGAACATGAACCTTACAAGAAATGTCCAGCTGACTAAAACTAACAGAAGAACGTGTTGACGACTCATCCATGAAGCCACAAAGAACCTAGAAAAATGTTTAAAACATTTAAGGCAAAGGAGGCTTGCAGCAACATCAACATTAATGATGTAACAATAAGACATATATATAGAGCAAAAATGGAAACAGTGGGAAAAGTTTCAAGGTGGAAACCACTGCTAACTAAAAATTAAACAAAACCTCGTCTCAAGAAAAAATATCTTTGTGATCGTCAAGACTGTTTGGAAAATGTTCAGTGAAAACTAACATGATTGTTGAACCAGGAGATAACATGAACAACCAAACAGTGACGTTAATGTGATGCTTTGACATAATTTGTTGCTTTTTAACCAGGAAGACTTGCTTTAACCAATTTAATCTTAAATTATCCTCTCAACAAAAATAATCCTTCAGTAAAATGCTCACTTAGGTTAATCAGCAAGACAATTATCCTTGATTGAGATTGTTGCCAATAAAAAATAAATAAATTAATTAATAAAAAAACAATTAATTGATTTCGCAAGGAGGTTAATTCTAAGGCAGATTCTGGTTTGGACAGCTTATTTTGTCAGAGTAAAGAGACTGTATCATGTATTCACTCTATTTACCTTTGATAGTCCAAATTTGTGTGATGATCTGTGACATCAAAGTGTGCAAAATGTGAGACAGTTCTACACACACTCTGTAAGAAGATTAGGGTGAATAGTGAGTGAGAAGTGTTAGAGTATTACTCTCAGAAAGGCATTTTCTCTTTCAGCTGTCAAATCCAGGCCAGATTCAACAAGCAGCAAATGTCAAAAAGTGAAACAGCTAACCTGCACTTTTCCAGTCTACCCTTCATTTTCCGATGTAAATCTCAACGGCCTTGTGCCCCAACAATAAACATCAACTTGGCCATACGTACTTTTATGAATATTTGATGAAAACTACGGGCCGTATTAATCTCTAACAGTGATCTATACAATATGTTGATTCCGGCTACAAATCCTTCCCATAGATTGAAAATGCATCCATCTGGGGTGGCTGAAAATAGCTCACATAATCCCTGCGCTGCTCCACTGCTGAAGCAAAGCTACAGGAACTAGAACATCAATAATAGTGAAGCTGCACATCTCCAGTTACCGTCTGTTGGAACTTGGGGTTAAAGTAAGCGGAGATGTGTTGCAGCGCGTCTCTTTTCGGTAAATTGTGAAGAAGAGGACGGGATTCATAAAGGACTGCGCTGAGAAGCCCGATATAATTCCTAAGGTCGGTCAGCATCAATAACTTACGCTGCAGGGTGCTCTCCAGCTGGGAGCCGGCCTGCAGGAGGCAGCGGTAGCACTCCATCTCCGCAGACTCTTTGGCCAGGTCCCTCTCCTCCTGCAGCGAGGCTGGGCCCATTCCCTCCGCTTCCGTCACAGAATCAGGCTGGGACAACCGCTTCCATCACATCGTCTTCTTGCTGGTCCGGCCTTCCATAACACAAGTTTTACCGACACCTTTACGTGCTACAACGAGAGATCCATGACGTTCCCTGAAAGGTCGTCGACCTTGAAGCTGCAGCCTCCACGCCGAAACACACGACTACATCACAAACACACACAGCAGCAGCAGCAGCTCGTTGACGGGTCGCAGCCCCGACTGGGTGTGATGATGTCTTGTTCTCCTCTGGTTGATACACACCAGTCGACAGTGTGTCCTGCTCTCAGCAGCAGTTAGCTGCTTCAAAACAAACAGAGCTCCATCTGGCCACGGCTGCCTGTCCGCTCTCTTCCCCTCCCCTCCCGGAGCATTAGTGCGTCAGCTCTGCACCGAGCAAAGCTCAAGAGTCCGCTCCTGACCGGCTGCCAGCTCCCTCCCTACTTTCCCCTCACACTTCTTCATGCTCTCTCTATGCAGGCCTCACTGTTCAGGACGGCCGCCTAACATATTCATCGGTTAGTCTCCCGTTTTATTATATAATAAATGCACGTCGAACAGAACAGATGGACTGTTGAAAATAAACATCTTTCTCTCCCTCTGCCAGCAAGTTGGGCCCCATGTGAAACACAGGCTTTAATACAGAAATCACATTCAAAACCGCAGAACAAATAAGAAAGGGTGTCATTGTGTACATACTGTTACAGAGAGCCTTTCTCAGCTGAACTGCCCACTGCTCAGCCCACAACTCGTCTAAATGGATCGGCGCTCAGCAGCTTTATGCACACTGAAGAGAAAGACAGAGGTTTGGAAATCTGAGATCAGGCTGGAGGTTTTCTTCCTTTGAGGCCACACACGGAGCAGCGGCACGCCGACCTCTTACGGCGGCCACTCAGCTGATCCAGCTTAGCCTCTCCGCCATCTCATTACTGCACAGCATCTGCTGAGGGTGGCTATACACACACACACACACACACACACGCACACACATCTTGGCACCAGACACAAACTGCTGACACACCTTCTACCATAATAAATCACAAAAGAAGGCTACTTCTTTAAAACTTTCAGCTTTATTACAGAAAATCTTCATTATTTTTGATATTTCAAAGAGGTACATTCAGCTCGGAGGTTCGGAGTGGTGAAGCTGGAGACTCAAAAGGCCGGAGGCGGCAAGGAATCCCTGCCTGAGGTGCCTGAAAGTGTCCACCTCCACAGACAGACAGACGCCCACTGAGCCTCTTACTCTCTCGCTTTTCTTTTTTTCTTATTTCATTTTTTTTCTTTAAAAAAGTGCCTGGAAAAAAGTTGCATTAAAAATACAATCCATTCATTTTTAACAGGCAAAATATTAGATTCAAACATATTTAAGCTCTGAAAATAGCATTTCTGAAGTTATTTAAAGGTTTCTCATTTGTGAAAGCAGGCAGCCCCATCCAATGTGACCTTTTACTTCCTGTATTTTCAGTGACGGCTTAAGATTTTCCATTCTAAATCTCTTGTTATAGTGAGTAACAATCTAAAGATGTAAACAAGAAAAACACACAAAGACTGTTACAAGAGCTGGGACACAAATCATAATCAATTTTACATAAGTGCTACAGTCCTGGTTAAAGGTTTACATACACACTTCATCTGCAAGAGCGTTAATAACTTTGGGCTTTGAAGGGCAAATTTTTAATCAATATTGCCAGAAGTATCTACAGAGCCCCACTAATATCTGGATAAATGTGTTTTAGCTGTTTTTACAGCCTTCTGGTGTTTTTTGAATTGGATGTGAACGTTTATCAAATCAGAACTGGACGAGCTCATTTAAATTGGTTGATTTTCTGGTACAGACAGCACATTTCAAGCATTTTGAATATGATTAAATATTCCAGAATCCTGTTTAGTCATTTCCAAAACCAGTTTTGATGTTTGTTGTTTGGGATTGTTCTGCAAGAGTGTTCAGTTCGAACAAAGCTGAAAGCTGTCGATTTGGGGAGAAACATTTAGCCGCGTTCTCCTTCCTTCATGATTCCAACCAGTAATACTGGCAGTGGAACAATCCCACAGCATGATGCTGCCACCACCAGGCTTGACAATTGATTTCTCAGGTTTAAAAGCTTCTTAGCCATTGGTAGTATAATTCTATTATTATTTTATCCCTTTTTTTGTTTTTTAGCATAGTCTCTGCTGCTATTCCTCATTTCCTTGCACTCTCCTCTTATTTCAATTACTGATTTATTTTTAGCCATATAAATAGAAAAAAAAATGCATGTTGCACTCTTAACAGGGTAAAGGAAACTAATGAGTAAACATATAAATACATGTGCAACAATATGCATAAACATAAAGTAAAAGTAACATAAAAGTAACAGATTCGTCTTGTTAATGTTATGTTATGTGATGTGTAACATGATCAGCAAAACATTTGTCTTGAATTGACCCCAAACGCATCAAAACTAGTCCTGGAAGGTTAACTACAAACATCCTGAATGAGCCTCACCTCAGACCCATCGAAAACCTAAGAACTAACCTTAAAGGACATGTGATGGGAACCCAATGGATTTTAATGAAATGCACGTGGCTGAATATCCAAGTGGCTAAATTATATTCTCTTTGATGAATACAAAGAGAATATCATTTAGGTGGGACTTGATAGAATACACACAGTAGTGAGGATGTTTGAATACATTTTAAGTTGTATGAAAAAGTTAAATTTGCGCACCAAATTTTTGTTTCTTGAAAATGACCATACATGCGTTAGCATCCCTCCATTCTGGATGAAAAACAAGTCACATAAATTCACTTTATAAACAGCTGTGGGCATTTATATTGAAGCATTTCTTTTGATGAAAATTATGATTTTTATCGGTGATTTATCTTAAATGAAAAACTAAAGAAAACTGATGACATGATGTTTTTTGTCATTTTCTCCACTGTTTGTTCCAAGAGAGAATCTATGAATATAAAGAAATTAATTAAAAAAAATATATTAAATGTGCATTCTAGAGTTATAAATGAAACTTTTTAAGTAAGTGGTGTTTTATTTTAATCATAATGCTTATGGATATCACAGTAGTGCCATAAAATATCCATATATATTCAATATAATTCAAAATACTCGATATAACTCCCACCACCATCTATAAAGCTTCAAATTAACATCACATTAAGTGAGCGTATGTAGACCTTTGGCCAGGACTGCACTTCACATAGGAAAATAAACAGAAGCGGATATTGATTTGGGGATCGTATTGGGAAGGGGCTGCCTGGTCTTTAGACACAACACAGCCTGCTGAATGGGACTGACGTTGTCTCGAGTTAGAGCCGGACAACAACACATGAGCTCCACTGGTACAAAGCTTAACATTCTCTGAATAATAAAAAGATACATGTAATAAAAATATAACCTCAGTGAGTAAAATTACACTTAATAATAATAAATATGGCAAGTAGATTTAATATGATAACGAGAGAAAGTAAAAGATATTAGAAAAAGAGTATCAAAGTGTCTGAAATCATGTTATGTTTGGATGGAATGTGTAAAGAACTACAGATTAAAAGTTAAAGGAGGAAATGTGAGCAGTTCACGCTCTCAGCACCTCACAGTGACTTTAAGCTGTGCCGAGTCTGCTCAAACACTTTCAAACCTAAACTCATCTGAGGAGACAAAATATAAACACCAATGATTATAAATATCTTATTGTTGTGTACAGATGATTATTGGCTGTGTGACGTTTTCTTATCTAACAGATACCGTATGCATGTGGTTTGATTATAGCTAACATGACCAGATTCATAACAAAGACACCAGTTTCCCTAATAGTGCAGAAAATGTCAAACTGACCTGAATCAACAAAGTTCAAGTACACCTGCGCTTCTTTACACGCAGGCATTGGTGGCTATTCTCATCCAACACATGTACGCACTTCTGTACAACGCAACCACACGATATGCACACAGGCCTGTCACCATAAAGGCCCAACCTGATTGCACTACGTTCATCATTTTGGCTTTGAGCAGATGTTAACATGCATGTCTAAGCTATGCACATTACAGCACATATATTAATTTTCTTATCTCCTACTGGAACCCATTAACTTATCTTTGAGGCTGGAAGATTTCAGCTCACGCACCAAGTAACGTTTCATAGCCGGAGCGTGCTTTGAGTCTTAAATCTATTGCTCAATCTCACACAGACACACTTTTTGGGCTGAGTAATAATATTTGACCTTTCTTATAAATTATCATTTGAAACAGATATCCTCTTTATCCACAAAAATCAAAGAAATAAGCTAAAACTACACTAACAGTCTGTGTGCTGCTTTCAGCTGCACTGATATCACATTTAGTAATGTTTTACCTGGAATGATTTGGATTGGAAGGTGTGAATATTTAATTAAATATTAAAATAATTAAAGAAAAGGAAAAAATATTGCAAAAATACAAGTGCAGCGATTAAGTTTAAATAAAAAGATTTGAAAACACAGTGACTAAATATCAGAGAAGTGTTTTTTTGTTTTTTTTTCCTTAGCCTTCATGCAGATGTACCATTCTTGGAGTGGATATTACAACTGCTTAATGGTTCAAAGTAGTTGTACTTAGCTACTGGCAAGGCAGCGTTTATTTGTAAGCAAATATCAAAAAAGTAAAAGGAAGAAAACTCATGCCCATCATTGGAGTTATTTTTATAAAATATAGAAGAGCACTGCTCTGCAGGCATGCGCTGGGCAACGTGACTGGGCAAAAACAAGGAAAAAAAAAAAAGGAACAGAAGTTAAAAGACTTCAAAAACGATTTCAACTTCTCCCAAGTCTTTAAATTTCTATGATTTTTTTCATCCTCTTCATCTTGATCTCTTGTTTCATCTTTTAATATTTCTCCACCCTTTGAAGTTGCTTTCACTATGAAAGAAAATCAAAACGAGGAGGATTTCAGTGCCGTGTCCAGGCTGCCTCTTACTCGCGCTCCTTCAGGTGCTTGTAGGAAAGTGGTGTGACAGCAGCGATCTGGAAACAACACAAGACAGCAGACTTTTACTTTGTGCTTTCAATCAGGAGCTGGAGGCGACAGGAGAGAATTGAACCATGTAACGAGGCTTAAAACACCACAGAATCAGCAGTGAGTGGCTACAAAACAATGACGAAGAAAGCTACAGTGATTACAGCATCGCCACCACCGACAGCTGACACGCATTAGTAAAGAAAATCATCCCATTTTCCCCTCATGTCAGCTGATCTATTGAAGCCCAGCAGGCAGATCACGACACAGAGTTAGTGCTGCCGTTGAGGTTTACCTGGAAGCTTGTAGGAGGCCACCCTCTGCCAGCTACAGGGAGAATAAAAACCAGGTTAAAAGTCAAACATTCTTACAGGAAGCTGTGTGCTACTGCTAGGCAGCCAGGGACACTGGTGAACAGTGGGACCAGTCTCCTTAGCATTATGTTCAGGGGACAGACAGGTATCTAAATGTACAATTGCCCTGTTAGGTTAATTACTGAATTTTTTTTTAGCATTTTGTCTTTTTAACAACTACAATCTTCTATGTAAATTATTGTGATTTTATGTAATGGACCAAATCAGATTAGCTGCCAAACTGTAATGAGGTTGAAAAATTACACATCGTTTTGGACATTAGATATAACTGAAAAACATTTCACAATATAAGGGTTTCACATCATCGGTCGATATCAATAATTATTTATTTTTTTATTTTTATTTATATATCTCTAACACTGTCAAACAGGTGACACAATCTATTCAATGTTTTATCCACTTTCCTCTCTAGCTGTCGCACTCATTTTCTCCCTTCACTCCACGCTGTTGTTTTAAAATTTTTACACAGTTATGAAGCACGGAGGCGAAACCTTGAACTGCTGCTGCGCAGCTTACTCAACCAGTTGTTGCTAGGTAACCAAAGAGAGAGAGTGAGTTGATGCCACCAACCTTGTCCAGTTGGCTGTGAAGTTTAGAAGCTAAAGTCTTTCCTCTGCCTACATCCCCCAGAATGCTTTGTTGTTCTGGGTCGGAACTCAGTGAAATTATTGAACATTATATCAAATGTATTATCTACTAATATTGATTACGTGTCTATCACATCTACCTAAGTTTGGGATGTCGTCTCATAACATGAGCATCTCTCAAGATACTCCAGCTTTATTCCTGCCCTGCCTGGTGTTCACCAATGTCCTCTAACAAACCTCTGAAGACTTCACAGAACAGCTGAATCCTAACAATTATTGATTGGCTGAAGTAGATTTCACTTAGAGGTGCCAGAGTAAAGAGGAGCAAATATATTTGCGTAATACAAGTTTCAGATTTTTATTGGTATAATTTTAAAAAGAGTTTCCTTCCAGTGTGTAATCATGTTTATCTTTGTGTTACTTACAATCTTTAAATACTTGAAAGTTTGTGAGTGTAAAAAGACAAGATGTAAAAAACTTCAGCTGATATAAATCCTTTAGCAGGGCTAAATAAAAACACATCGAGGGACGAAGGAGTTTTCAGAAGTTTTATCCATGTTTGTTTCTTTGCAATTTGGATGTCTGCAGCCCATAATTCAGCAACGTTTAGTTTGAATCAGAGTAACTTCATGCACCAAACCCAAGGACAACAAGCACAAATGCATGCATTATTTACCAAAATAAGCAGACGGTGAATAACAGAGATGACCTAACCTAAAGAATCAAAAGGCAACATTGCAAATGGTACAAGAATGCTGGAAAGCAGAGCAGTACAGTGACCAGCCCTGTGGTTTGACACCATGAGATAGGAAGGAAAAAGAAGGACACCTCAGACTCCAACTCAGGAAAACAACTGACTGGAAGAAAGTAAATAAAAACGGAGACATCAGAAGCACACGCAAATGGAAATTTAAGCTTTGCATCAAAAGGAAGGCTGAAAGGAGCATGTGTTTGTGCAAAAATGTGTATTATTTAACCGTATCATACAAACGTTTTGGTCCAGAATGACAGAAATGTAATAAGTGCCTCTCTTCAGCCAGCCTAATCCAGCTTACACAACACAGACAAGAAGAAAAACACTTGTTCATTATTAAATATGATTTATAGGCCATTGGGGTTTCGATTACCTTATTAGAACTTAGCATTAAAAATAAGATGGGCAGCTAGAAGGGTTTAAAGTCAAGCGTGAGTCCCTGATTAAGTTGAATGACCTAAAAGTGGGCTGGTACCTGTTTAAATGACAGTATTGGATTCATCTGAAAAGGTTCTGGTGAGCAGGGGCCTGGCTGAAGACTGGGGAGACTGGGGGTCCCCCGCACTCGACTTTTTCTAGAAGGGTGAGGCAGAACACACTGTTGACTTCACTACGCCGCCAAGCACAAACATGCTTCTATTTCTCCAGATTCTCCTTCCTCCAGCACACTTACACACATAAACACACACACAAACATATACATTCACAAGAGACTAAAAGTAGACAAATGGGCAGTAAAAGTTAGTCCATGTGTCTTTCTAGACAACTCTTGGAAAAACAAACCTTCTTTTAAACATTTTTTATAGCGTACTTTTTCATATACTTGGATATTTCTCAAAACAAAATTTATGAGACTGAACACAGAAAAAGCTGTGGGCTGTGGGTTGAGGATCCAGGATGAGGTTGTGGACTCGTGCCTCATGCAGTTGCGTTTGGGTGCTTTGAGGTGCTGCAGTCACCCGACTGGACATGCAGAGGCAGCAGGCATTGGAGCAGCAAGGCAGCTGGGAGGAGACACTGAATAATAAAACTGGACAGACAAGGATGAAAGACTGACTGCACGCTCAGCACAGACTCCCTGTCCTACTCCACACTGCAGGAAGAGCTGGCAGCACACCACTCCTCCCAATTTAATAAATTATCACTAGATTAAGCCATTTGAGTCAATGTTTAAAACAGAGGCTTCCAAGCATTGACTCCATAATTAAACTGTCCAACAGAGTGGGATCAGGATCAAAATCTATAGGGCGCCAGCTTGAATAAATTTATGTAAGGAAGGAGACAGTGGGAGAGGGAGGACACAGTGAGAGGAAAACAAGCAAGTGTCCACGCAAACAGAAAATCCTCAGAACGAGAAAAAAGTTTAACAGAGAAAACAGGAGACCTCAGTCGCTCCATGAGAAGCTGTGAGTGCTAGCTGTCTGAGACAGCATGAAGATAGTAGAAGTCCCCGAGGACGGAAGGCGATGCTTCATCTTTAGGGAGGAAAGTACAGAGAGGAAGAGAAGGAAAAATAGGAAGGTGACGGGTAAGAATGTGTGACAGCACAGAGAAGTCAGATTGGAAAGTAAAAAAAGTCAAGGTACATAGGAGAACCAAGTACTTGAAACGTAGACTGGAAGGAAATCAGTTAATCATAAATGTAACAGAACTACAAATCAAGCAAATCTGACATTTTCAATGATGGTTTACAAGAGTAAAAATGATAAAATACCCCAAAGACTCGAGCAAATGTAGCCTGTTATTCCAGTGCAAACATAAGGCTGACGGGATGGAAACCGGAACCATTTGTGGTCAGTTCCATCAATTAGTATGAGTGACTCTCCTCTGCATTTTGAAGGTCACAAAACTTTTGATAATGCTTTACCTCCTACAGAATTTCCAACAAATTCAAAATTACACAATTTTCCAGACTCAAATGTAGAAAGTACCAAATTTTTCAACAACTGTCAATAATTTCACAGAACACCACTTTGGAAAAAAACACAAAAAAAAACATCAACCCATTAATTAAGTTGATGGGTACATTCTGCACATATTCCAAAGATAAATTATGCAATCTAAAATTATATTAATTTAAAAAGATCAACGTCTAGAAATTCAAACGTTTTTTATCTTGATTTTGTTATATTGAAAAATCCAGAAATAGAAAACTATCAGATATTTCAAGTCTGAAGTCTGATCTTAATACATGTGCAAAAAGTATAAAAAATTTGAGCCTACTGAATTTATGTATAAACACAACACCAAATGTTGAAGTAGATTAATTAAATGTGTGCAGCAGGTGGTTATAAAACATCAGTAGACGTCAGCTACCAAAATATTTCATCAGCAGAGGAATAGCTCTCTTGGTTTTCTATCTTAAATTTTAAAACTGCAGGTAAGTTCTGTATTATGTTACGCATGCACTTTAGAGATAGCTAGTCATGACAGCTACCTGTGAAACTTAGCATTAGCTGTAAATGTAAACCATAAATCTAGTCAATTATTCTTTAAAAGGTACTCCAAACGACTCAACTTGAAAATGTACCAACATAGCCCTGAGGAAACAAATTAATTTGCTAAAGTGAGCGTTGAAAGTGCACAGAAAATAAAGATCTGTGTGTGTACATGCAGTTCAGCGTTACCTGTCGAGCGTGGGGTCCACGGGGCTTGCGGAGCACCACAAGCAGGATCTCTGGCAGTAGACTGAGGAGGATGAGCAAGATGATGACGAGCCACGCCGACACAGAGCTCAGCATGTTGGCGAACACAAAGTACAAACGCTGGTGCTTCAGGAAAGGCCTGCCGGAGAAAACACACTTCAGGTCACATTATCTGTTTCTGAACGCTGACAAAAGGTCGGCTGCAACAAACATTTGTGTGAATTTTCTGACCATATGATTCCTCCCCAGAAGAAGCTGAAAAACACATAAAAAGCCAGGGAGCCCCATATTACAAAGTGGTTGATCCATGTCCAGTGCCGTGTGTCCAGAGCCAGCTGTAAAAAACAAGAGAAGATAATTAAAATCTTCACAGAATAAACATGTTTACATCACAAAATCCTAATTTTACTGGACTTTTAGTCTCCTGTTTGTGCTAAAGCTTAGAACAGGGAGCACATTTACCTTTAGCGTTACAGTGAAGACGAGGACAGTGAACACAATCGTTCCATATGACCAGTTTCCAAAAACCTGGATACAAAAAAGGCAAACAGGATGTGATGAGGAGACGGAGACTAATCAATCATTTTGTCTCATTTCTGTTTAGAAGCTGAGTGAAATCAAACCTGGCCGTTGTCCTGCAGAGCTGGGTTACTGAACAAAAACCGAACACCAAAGAAGAAGACTAATCCGTGGAAGATTCCAAGCGCAGTCCAATAAAGGAATAGCTTCCACCGTAACATTGCATTCTTAGCAATGTCTCTGAAATGAATTAAACGGCAGAAAAAAAAAATCAGAAAGCAACTTTATAGAAATTTACAACAGTGCTGTTTAGAGTTAATTAAGCAGCTATTAAATACTTTTAAATATATCTTTCTAATTAATTTTTATTAAAAGTGCTATAAAAGTGGAGCTGAGGGGCCAAAACCAAACTTTTATTTTACAGAGGCTAAACTTAAAGTTCTAGCCAAAGGATTACAAGCATTCATCTGCAGGAATATCAAATTTTAATGTTGAATTAGATTTTTTTTTTCAGTATGAAATTAATAGATACATAACAAAATGAACTGGGTGGACAAGTTTGAATCTTCGGCGTATTTTCTCAAATCCACTGTCAAAATTATACATAAAGGCTGATGCACACCTACATCTTCTTAAATGTCCTATGGCAACAATATAACTTCTGCAGCCATCATCATAGTTCTGGTTAGATATTTAACTACTCTTACTGGGAGAACTGGTAGAGTTAATTTAAATTGGTTGGTTTCCTGCCATTGAAAACACTTTTAAATGTGTACCAAACTTCATTAATTTTCACTTCATGGTTACGAGAAAGACATTCATTTATCCAATGATAAATGCACTAAGACTTTTGTCTATATTCTGCATTTATTCAGTCGTTAATAAACCCAGTAATTAGGGATACTTATGTCTGTATAATGGATTTGGGAAAATTGTTAAAGGTTGATTGTTTAATTTGACAGTCTATTCACAAAATATATTAATAACTGATAGTTCAAAACCCCAAATCAATCTGAAAATAACAAATTGATTTTCTAACAAGACATGCACTTTTCAAAAGGTGCAATACCACCAAGTTACCTGTAGAGGGTGGAGTGTTCCAAAAGAACCTCAATGCAAATGTGCTGCTCCAAAAGGCTGTAAGCCAGGATGGGCATAGAGGTGAAGCAGATGTTGTACATCGTCAGATAGGCTGCATCGTACAGGGGCTGGGGAGGACGGAGCAGGAGGAAGGGTTGGAGGGGTAGGATGGAGGAAGGAGGAGAAGGGGTGGGGTGACTGGGGATTAATATAAAGGAGTAGAAAAAACTCAAAATCACCTATATGTCTTAAAAGGAAGCCATCTGAGGAAGCCTAAATATTACTTTCAGGAACTTAGATCAAAAGAAAGAATAGCAGAGGCATGAAAAAGTGTTTGAAGCTTTACAGACTTTTTCATTTTTGCATTTTCAGCACTTTGAGTCAGAAATATCTCAGTAAATATATGTGATTATGTTGTTTGGAAGGGAAAAAAAATCTAAACCAACGTTTCCAACTCCATGAAAATAGAATTTGAGAAAAGAAAAAAAATCAACCACACACCAATAGTAAAGCATAGTGGTGGCAGTGTGATGGTCTTGGTGTGATTTACTTCTGCAGGGCCATCAACATCCATCATGTTGCCTTAAGATCAAGCACACTTGGGTTTTGGTCTAAATGATCCAAAACACACCAACAAGACATGGTCGAAAATCCTCCAATATTAGTTTGTACAGTTTTTTTTCCTTCTCAATCAAAAATGATTTAAAAACTGCAGCTTTAGATTTCTGTTTTTTTCTCTTATATTAAAATCTGGTTATCAGAGTGACAAAAAGAAATAAAAACAGAATAAATCTGTAAGAGTGCAAATATTTTTTCACACCACTGCAGGTTCCCTGTGGTGTTTCCATAACAAAATTCTTGTTAAACCTTCATAATAGTCTGATTGCACAAACACATCACCAGGGTTGTGATGACTGGATTATTATAATTATTTCAACAGAGGTCAAAGGTCACAGGGCCAGTGGGGGTGGGGTAATTTAAGGGAAACGGGCTCAGTCACCTTTAATGATAGCAAAATTTTCAAACCTCATTGTCGCCAAGAAAAAACTCACTTGCTGGGAATAGCCACAGAAGAACTGGTACAAAAACTGAGGTAAGATGAAGCAAAGATTCTGTGGAAGAAAAAAATAATGAGAAAAAGATGTTCAAAGTTATGAGTACTTTAATTTTAACTCAAAAGTTTGTTTTGTTACTTCTAGAAAATGTCTCGCAAACAGTAACTGATCAATAGAAGTTTTGAATATGAATGCAGCAAGGCATTAGAACATTAAAAAGGCAAAATCAGTTTTGGTTACCTTGTAAAAGAAGTACTGCACTAGGTGTGCAATGCGAACGTAGTAAAGATGTCCATGAGCCAACAAAAGTTTCTTGAGGTGCTTGAGTTTGGGGATGGCGTAATCACTGTTCTTTACTGCCTGCCGACCCTCTTTACCCTTAATACCTGGAACACCAGGGCCAAACAAAAACGAAAATATACAGAGGGTCAACATAACCTGCACCAAATGATAGCAGTTCCCCACATTTACACTGATTTCTTACCAATGCCAACATGAGCTTCCAAGATCATGCTGACATCGTTTGCTCCATCACCAATGGAAAGAGTAATTGGGTTGCCTTTGGAGTTCTTCACCAGTTTAACAATCTAAAGATGGGAGTAAAACAGAGAGCTGCATGTTGCCAAGCGTTTGCTGTAAAAGTGATAAATCCAGTTCACTAAAATAACCGGATCTGACCTGGGCTTTCTGCAGAGGGGCCATGCGGCAGCAGAGAACAGACGTGCAGTTCTGACAGATCTGCAGAAACAGGTTCTTGTATCTTCTGGAGTTTGGTTCAGAGGAGGAGCTGAGAACCATCGACAAAGAAGCTCCATCGATGATGAAACCGTAATCCTGTCCGGCTACAGACCAACTCCTGCAGCAATCAGCAGGAAAATAAGGAATGAGTTACAACTTCTGATACAAAAACCTTTTAATAGCATTACACAAGCCAACTTCTTCACATTTTGTTGCTCCACAAACATAATATTCATAGGGTTGCTATTTTTTTTCCTGTTCAGGGTTGATGAGAAGATGTATCAAAGTGAGAACATATGGCAAAATTAAAAAAATGATTTTCACACGCACTTTCCACCCAATCTGAGCTTGAGCTGTTCTGCAAATAAAAATGGGACAAATTGCTAGTCTCTAGATGTCTTAAAACATGCAGAGCTGTAACTGTATTAGTGACTCAGGGTATAATCTCACTTTTGAGATGTTTATTTGTAGAACATTTAAGAACTACAAATCATTTTCCTTCCGCTTTGCAGATTTGTGTTGGTCTATCGCTCAAAATCTCCATAAAACACATTAAATTTTGTGGTTGTAATGAGAGAAAATGTGAAAACGTTTAAGGTCGTTCAGTGTTTCTTGCAAGGCACTGAATAGAGGTTTTATTATTTTGTAATTTCAAATACCAACCTGGTAATTCCTAATTTCACAGGTGGGGCATCTTGAACAGCCTTCTTATGGTACTCAAGTAACAGATCATGCAGCCTCTCCTCCCGACTCCTCCCTCCATCTTCAAGAGTGCGCAGCGTCAGCTCCAGCAGTTCCGTGTTTTTCTTAAACAGTCCACAAGCGTAGCAGGTGGACTTGGCCGTCTCCATCTTGTCCCCTGTCAGAACCCAAATCTTCATGCCTGCTCCCTGCAGAGCCTCCATGGTCTGTGCCGCCTCATCCTGAAGCCTTTTGGGTAGAAAGAGACGCATTAGAGGAGAATGAGCACACTTTGCCAAGTAAAACACAAAAAAGGAAGAAAATGTATGTTAATTGTGCCCAACAAATTGAGCTAAATTGATTAATCACAACATTTTGGAAGTTTTGTTTTATTAATAATGAAAATATTTAACATATAAGACCAACAATTTGTTTTAGCATTTTGAAATCTTAAGATTGTGAAGCAGTACATAACCACATGGTGGCAGTGTAAGATGATAAAGAGTTAGGGGCACAAGCTAAAGAAAATTTAACAGAAGGATCTCCTAACTGTAAGACAAAAGAAAGGCACTTAGGAAAGCTTTAGATTTTAAATGAGGTCATTTGTAACTTATAAAACCTTTTAAAGTAAAATACGATCTTTAGCATTTTAAAACACTACTTCATCAGAGTTTGACTACAGTATGTGGAGTTAGCACCCACTGATCTTCCACAGCTGTAGCTCCTATTAAAATCATATCAGTCTCCACTCGGTTGTAAACAGCCATCAGCTTCTCCTCTCTGTCCTGGAGAGTCAGTCTAGCTTCTCTCAAGTCTGCGTCTGCCCTGGCGTACTCCTGTGCGCTGAGATGTTTGTAGGCTACACACAATGTGCGATAGCCCTCCTGGACAGAGAAAAAATGTTACCACAGAAAACCTTGAGACTGTTTGGTGAAGAAGCTACAACAGTTTGTTTTTCACTCACGGTTGCGTTGCGTTCCACATGCATGCGTATCCTCTCCACCTCCTCCTGTCTGACTTGAGGGAAAATAGAAGAATCTGCACCCTTGCAGAAAAGCAATATGTCACCTGGACACAAACATAAACAATTACAGAAATGGTGAATGTTGAAAATCGACAGAAAATCAAATAAAAATGCAGTAAATTAAAGTCTTCAGCTCACCTGTTTTGGATTTGACCATTACACTCATCCGCCTTCTCACAGGGTCAAAGTTTAACACATGAAGTAGTTCATACCTTCAAGTAACACAAGATTAAAATTAAGTTAAAAAAAAATACACACGCATCAATTATGACAATCCAAATGTTGTTACTGACTTACGTTTCAACATCTTTATTTCTGTTAAGAATTTTCATGTTTTTACTTTCCAGGCCCAGAAACGTGAAGCCGTACCTGCAGATGGAGACAGATGACTGAACATGTGACATTTCTTAGTCATGCATTTGTGTGATTTGTGCTTTACTTTGGGCTAAATTTGATGATCAAGTCCTAAAACTACTGAACATTCAAGAGTTTCTCAATGCAGACATATTATTGTTCTAGTGAATCGTGTGTGAGACTGCTGACTTGACAGCAAATAGTCACAAAACCTCATTATTTAAGAAGCTGACTGTTCAGATTCAGCATTAAAGCATATTAATGCAAAATTAGGGGGAAGGAAAACATGTTGTAACAGCAACAAATCCAACTCTGAAAGGATTATGAAATGAAGCCTGGACAAGAATGATCCTTTGTTTTTCTTTGATCAGCTTGACTTTGTGTTTCATTAGCTGTCAACCATAATCATCTATCATTACTTGAAATAAACACTTGAGATCTTTATGCAATTTACTGAGATGCAACATTACATGGAATTTGTTATTTTTTCTTCAAAAATTATTTACTAGTATTCAAGCAATATCAACTCAAATTGATTATTTCACAACATCTGTCATCTTTTTTTACCTCATGGCTCCCTTAACCAGAGCAATCTCATCGGGCGAGGAAGCTATGAAGCCCATTTCCTTCTGTGGCGGGTCCAGAAACTCGTGATCGAGCCCTAAGCCATCGACCTGGTCAATCTGGTCTATCTGATCTATCTGGTCAATCTGGTCTTGCCTCTGCTTTGTAGACTCCTTCACCTGGACGGTGTGGCACAGACAGAGGGCACGAAGGAAAAGCTCCTCCCTCTCCTAACAACAAAACAAAAAGACAGCTCATTAAAGGAAACTAAAATCAAACAAGTTAGCTCATTTCAACATGGATGAATTTACTTTTTATCAAAATAAGTTCTACAAAAATTAACAGGTGCTTCTTTCCAGAGCAAACATTTTTCCCACTTTATGTTAACTGCATATGTCGACATGTCACAGGCCACACACGGGTGACCTATGAAGGGTCTTTCTGACCAATGAGCTATGTAATGGCCATATGCTAATGCCTGCACGACTTCTTGTACCAGATGGTGGGGCAACACAACACTCACCCTGCCAGCTTTCTGCTGGATTTTGTTTACAGGTCCATCTGTGACGCAAAACCCGTCCAACTCTGAGCTCCCGTCCCCATGCTTGTACTGGAAGCCGTCGATGCAGCACTCTATGAACTCCATGTTGTTCTGAGTGAGGGTGCCGGTCTTGTCTGTGAAGATGTACTCCACCTGCAGTAAACATCATGGGGAAAGCACAAAATGTAAAACAATAAAAAAAGAATATTAGAAAAAATAATTACACAGCATGTGTCAAATTGGTAAGGTGCAAATTCTTGTATTTATTTTAAATGCTAAGTGTAGCTGGTACAAAAAAAGCACTTTTTGTGATGATCAGATGTATAAAAAGAAAATTAATTGCCTGTGTTGCAAATCTACTGCTATGCATCTTTTATTTTTATTTATTTATTTTTTTTACTGTAGCAGGAGTCACTCATAATCCAAGATTTTTTTCAAGTATGCTAATTTTCTGGAACAAAAGTTGAGAAAAACCAAATGTTTTTATTTCTACAATTTATACTAACGTTTCAATATTCTTATGGGGAAGCAATAAATCCCATATGTCTAAGAACTTGATATGCTGCACAATACAGTTTATTAATTCAGAGGAGAAATTGCTTATTTGTTGACAAGCTACTCCATCCAAAGTATTAAATATTAGTAATTACAAATATAACCACAAGTTAGATAAACTTGGTAAAAATTAAAAAGAATTAAACATAATGAGACTGAAGCTGTGTAGTGCATAGATTAAGCCAGTACAACACTTGCTCTACCTATTGCTGCACACTGCCAGTCTGCTGGCTGAAAGAGGAAACTTGCATTTATTTATTTTTTGCATACATAAATTTAAACCCGGTTATAATGTGTAAAGAAGTGAAGCATAATCCATCTCTCCTGTTGCAGTAACATTGTTGTAATATCATATTTGGGAAGCTCCTAGCTGCAGGCTCCACCAGAGGAGCCTGGTGGAGCCTGCAGCTCCACCAGGCTCCAACCAGCATCAACACCAACCAGCATCAACATCAGCTGATGCTGGAGCATCAGCTGATGTTGGAGCTGATGCTCCAACATCAGCTTGTTTTACTCCTTGTGTTACTTTATTAAAAGCAGAGTAGCCAAAAGTAAAATTCTTTGCACAACACGGCTAGTAATAAATGTCTACCACATGTTTATTCTTTCTTTTTACTTAGAAATGTATGTTTGGATAACAATCTTAGAAACAACGTAAAAAAGAAAAACAGTCAATCAAAAGTGTTATTTGAATGTGTCTTGCGGCCTGACCTGTCCCAACTCCTCATTGAGGTCTGATGTGTTGACCAGCGCCCCCTCTTGGATTTCAGGGTCGAAGAAATCTTTGTCCCATGTAATGAAAAAGGACCCCAAGAACTTTTGCATCTCAACCGTGACGTACATGGACACCGGAATGATGAAGTTGAAGAGCACCATGAAGGACAAGAAGTCTGTGAACATTTTTAGGTACTGTTGGAAAAAAAAAAGAAAAAGAAAAAAGTTAAAATGACACACAGGTTTTCAAAAACGTTAAAACTAACAACTTTTCTGCAGTTGAAACTTTCACATGTTAGATTTGACAATACATAATAAAAGATGGTGCATTTAATTGTGATATAAAATGTAAACAAACATGTTGTCAGAACTAGTGGCGAGTCGTAGTTTTAATCCAGAATGTGTTTATATGTTTCTGTTTTGAAAAATATTAATCATAAGTGTTTAATTCTTTACTAATCAGCAAAAATTTTACTTTAATTGCAGGACTTTTTTATATATGTATTGCAAATGTGAATAACCACCATGTCCCACCACTATTTTTATATGCAACTACAATATTTTATATTTTGCAAACAAAAATTCACAAACTATAATGTTTCATTATTTTATTATTAGGAAACAGAAACAAGATATAAAAAACTAAATTCTGCCCCATTTTCAAGACAATGGCACCATGTTGGGTAACTTGTCTTATGCAACTGACTTTATAAACTATAGGTCAATACCAATGACAAAAAATAAAATCAGCACCATTCAGTACCCTGGTACAATGTCAGAGAAAGTACAGTAACGGATTTTTTTTATGAAGTTGACTTTGTGAAATTTTGATTGAACTGTGCACTGTGTTGAGAACATTTTGTTTTTCAGCTGAAATCAGCTCCCCCACACAAAGGTTTATACAGCAAATAAGGAACAAGTTTCACAGTTAACTAAAGAACAAATACAAAGAGAAAGGAGCATGTAGTGACGTAGGTCAGCAGTGGCTAATTCACGCGTTTTCTTTGCGTCACAGTGTGTAAAACATTACAGATGGAGCAGTGGCCTAAAGGCTGGAGCAATCACCAGTAAATATTTAACGTCACAGAGCTCAACAACTATGTATTAGGATTTAATGTTTCAAATTTGCATTTTAGAAGCTGAAGTGAAACCAAAGCACCTGGTCAGCTTTCAGTCTCAAATAGGACATCTGCAGCCTGGGGACTTTTATTCAACCAAGGTTATTAAGAGTGAATAAATAAAAAGTTGAAGACTTTCCAGAAGGTTGCGTTTAGGTGACAATTATCCTAAAAAAATAAAGTTTCAGTTCAACATTTAATTCTTTAGCAAACAACTTGCCTTGTAAAATTACTCAACAGTTTTGCTTTTTTTTTCATTAGTGCCACAAACTATCACATGAAATCCAAGTAAACTTGGATTTCATGTGATAGACACACACATAATTTCCAAACTCTACAAAAATCTGTGTTTACATTCTAGGCAATAATAATTTCCATAAATGCAACCGAGTCATACTGACTATTAAGCAGAGTTGAAAAATAAATGCCACATTTTTTTTTTTTGTTTCACATCATTTTTTTCTCTTTCAAAAGCTGAAAGCTCATTTCCTTATATGATAGTGTACAAAACAAAACTTTGAAAACATCACAGTATGTTACACTGTTATAAAGTAACTGTAGTTATTGACAGGGCAGATCTACACAAATCCATTGTTAAATTAGAGCTTAAAACATAAACTGCTGTCTAAATCAGTTTTGGTTGACGTTTTGTTGTAGGGACAGCAATGCACCAGTTTTAAAATCGTGTACAGACATTTTATCAATGTTTTTCAAAAACAAGTTAACGGCACCTGATTAGTTTCCTTCTCCTTCTGCGTTTTCTCGTTGTACCACGTCTCATCGTGTTTGCTCTGCCACACATACTTCAGTGTGGTGCACACAAGCGCTTTGCTCACCAGGATAAAAAGGTAAACCAGAAGGAAGGCGTTGATAGACCTGAAATAACAGTATTAGTTACAACAAGCAGTAGACCAGACGTGTTTAATCTCGTCTGCGGTTCTCGCTACAGACATACTTCTCCACAGCGGACCGTTTTTGCGATTTTCCCTGGTAGTTGAGAGCCATTTTTGTCTCCATTCCAGTGTAAACTGCGACACCTTGAGAGAAAAAAACAGAAAAAACATTAAAAAAAAGGATCAGCTTTCAGCATAAAAGCCCACTGAGTGACGCTGCTTTCATTTGACTCACCACATATCTTCTGAGTGTTCTTCAAATTTGCTCCTTTCAGCAGCAGGTTTTCTGGGCCTAAAGATCTGCACAATCACATCAGTGGATTAAACACTTGTGTTGCGATTCAGGAGCTGTGCAATCCACAAAGTCCTCCATTCTGTAAATGGGAACCTGGCAGGGCATCTGGCATCTGTTCTAAAATACGCAGTGACAGCGGGGCTGCAGTCCAGGTTTACACCCGTCCCAGTGCTCTTCAGAAGGACACTGGAATTTGTTTGTGGCTATTACAAAGTAGTCAATGAGAAATGCCAGTGGGAGTGCTTTGGAAGCAGGCTGGCTAAACCCCTGCCAGCCTGTTTTAATGTTAATGCTTGTTTGCAATGAAGGATCAATAGAGAAGTGATTTGTTAGAGATGCAAAGGGAAACAAATGGGTGCTTAAGGAACCATGTTTTGATTTTGCTCCCGTTTAAAGTGGATTGAGATTGCTGTGCATGAGAGCTCTCACCTCACATCAGGCTCCTGACTGTTTCTGTAAATGTGCATACGGCCGACAAATCTGGAATAGAATAACATCCACTTAGTATATACAAAGGAAACCAGATATTTAAATACACTGCATAGGAAGACTGATGACCTTCTTCTCTCATGACATTAAATCGAACTAAATCTTTGCCAATTATCATGAGAGAAAATGAGAGAACACTTTCATGTATTTATTAAAATTTGGAAGTTTATGAACAATTTGGGAAAACCCTACTGATGATGTCATGGACTGAGAAGCCACCCAGAGAGCAAGAAGTCATAACTCTAAAGCAATCTAGAAAGGTTAGCATTTGCAAAGGTACTCGCGGACAAAAAACACAATTTGTGTTTGAGCAAAGCAGCATAAAACATGGAGCTTTTTTTACTTTGCTAGTCAATCATGACTGGCAAAGTAAGACCTGCCAGCCATGATTGAGTAAGGTTTCTCAGTATAAAATATGATTTAGTTTCACCAGTTCTGTCAGGAGGAATGGGTCAAAATACAAATAAATTACTGTGAGAAGCTTGTGGAAGGAAATTCTAAATGCTTGACCAAAGTCATAAAGCTTAGAGCAATTGTTTCAAATAAATCTCTAAAAAAGTTTTGTAAAATTTTGTGGTATTTAGTAAATAAAAATAGTGTTGAGCTCAAATTATTGTCAGTGATAAAAAAGTTATATTTCTTTCCATAAAGAGCACAAAAATATCCGATTTCAGCTGTGACTATATCATCTTCATTTTATTGCTAGGAATCAGGCTAGCATTTTCAAAAGACATCATAATCATGTAGTGTAAATCTGCTGAGACCACCTGGTGACTGACTTACTTGTAAAGGTCAGGCTGAGGCTGTTCACACTCGATGGTGGCACTGAGATACTGCAGATCACTCTCTAGGTCTGCCACTGTGTAGTGTGTCTAGAAGATGGGACAAACAAACAGAGTAAGAACTGAAAGCCAGGACTGAGTAAGGTCAAACGGTCTTTTTAGCTTCCTGTTCTCTTTCTCACTCAGCTAGAGAAAGAGTGGGAGTTTAAAAAAGGTATTAAAATGCTGTGACAAATGAATATGGAGGTAATAATGCAACAAATGCATGTGATGACTGACTCTAAGATCTTCTGATGATATAAATAGGGATTAGGACAGTAATTGGAGATGAGTGGCAGTGCATCTCACTTTATGGTTGGACTCTCCATCCAGACTTGCTGTGGTAACAAAACATGTGCCATCATCTCGGCTGGACTGCAGCAGGATTAGATCACAGGGAAAGGTCTCATCTTCTTCTACTTCCACAATATCTCCAACCTGAAGGGTTTACAATAAGTAAAATAGCACAATGAAGTAGAATAACAGACAACATACACAACAATGACTAATGTAAATTAAACAGTAGATTCAATTGGAAATGCAATAGGAATCGTAAATGTTAGGCAGAATCATGGATTTCACAGGGATTTAAACAGTAAATGTCAGTGACTTTGCATTTCCTGTGCTTAATATTCAGAGGCTTGTCAGTGTGAATGTTTGCAGGCAGACACATGCTTCATAGCTGTCGGAAACATCATTACAAAGAATAGCAGAACATCTAAAATATATCATTTCCTGGAAGTTTAATTTTAGCTTAACTTGCATACTGAAAAAAAATTAAAACAGCAGTGTGACAGCTTGAAACTTTGGAATACCTGCATATAAAGCCCAACGTATAAACAACACCAGTTTATCTTGAGTTTCTCAGCCTCCGTATGCTGGAATGATTTTATAGGTTGCTTAACAAACACAGCAAACCCAACTCTTAATATTGACATTAAATCAGCGTGAACAGCAACAGAAGACACATATTGGTATTGATTATCAGCAGCCCTCTAACAACTTCTCACTGCAAAAACATTGTTATTTTTTTTTCCTACTGATCCAAGTTAGGATGTGTGTGCAAAAAGTTACCTTGATTTTAGCACTCATCTTCCGTATCCTCCGGCCATCCTCTAGTACGGACACCCGGTACTCATTCACCTCCCGGTCAGCCTTGTGCCGCAGCCAGTCCTCATATCCCTGTGGCAATGTGTCAAAAAATCTAAATTGGTTTATCTGCTGAGCAAACAAAAAAATGGTAAACTTTCACCGACCCATTAATACCCACGAGACACTAAGAGCTGTGAGATCAATAGAAAGTCATAGAATGCGGAAAAAGTGGGGCATGAACACAATTATGACCTCTGAACATGGCAAAAGAACAATTCCTGTAAGGTGACTGGTTGATGTTAATTGCCCGAAAGAACTACTAAACAGCAGACCATGAAGATATACTAAGCCAGGAACAAAATAATGCACATTCTGCAGTCAAGTAAGAAATAAAATCTGGTTTATTCTTAAAATACAGCAATGAAAGTACAAGAGATGCTGAGGGAAGAAAGAAAGAGTTCAATCCATGCCAACACTGATCTCGAGCCAAAATGTGAGATTACAGGGAAAGGTGATGGGAGGAGAAAGTCTGGTTGATTAACATAGAGGAATAACGCCAGGGAGAGGATGAAGAGAGGCAGCAGAAATCACTTCAGTCACAGTAATAAAGTTGGGCACACCTCCTTGGAATCTCTCATCAAACCCTGGCTGGAAGAGCTCCGCTAATGTGAGTGGTTCCCTCTTATTTTTGCAGGGAAGTCCACCCACTATTGTCCATTTCAAAGTCCCAGCAGTGGAGCAACTAAAAAGCCGATCCTAAAACAATACATCTGACACTGGGATGTTGCAGCAACAGAGAGGAAGAAACGGACACTCCCCCTGATAATTTGTATCTCTGTAATAGACTGGCTCGCTCATTCTCTCCACATTTACTCACACTTCCCAGGAGCCCGTTTCATCTTCACCCCAATCAGAACTCACCAGCAAAGCACATTAATACAGAACCCAAGAGAGCATTAGTCGAGTACTTTATACAAAAAACAACGTGGGAGTTGTAAAGGCAACAGAGCTTAATGTGTTATATGGAGAGTGGGGGGGCAAAATGCAGTGGAAGACAATGAGAAAATCAGGACATTGCAATGGAGAGCTAATGACATTTCTGTTATCAGCACTGATCTGCCTCATTAGGCAGGATTTTACCTGTTTGACAGCAGTTACTGTGATGACAAAAAATAAAGGTAGGCCACTGGTGACTGGGCTGGTGGGGGTGTCCACTATCACCTGCAGGGAAAGAAAAAAAAAAGACAACAATGTGCATTAAAGCATTAATTAGAAATTCCCGCTGCAGCGTGTTATTTCTATGGCAGGAACATTATGTGGTGATAGTTGAAAGGTTTGGGTTAACCCTTAATCCAGGGTGTAATCCATACTTACACCACACCACATATTTGGCCATAAGGAGAAACATGAGGGAGACATTTTTATTTTTGAGGGAAGCAAAGGAGGTTCTGGGCCAAAGAACTTTTAATCAAGAGTGCCTGGGACAGAGTGCTTAATCTGCAGGCATGCCAACACTTCTGTGTCTCTGCCAAGCCATAGTAGAAGGCCAGCAAGGAGCTTTGTCAAATTCCCGTTACCTCGCCCCCCCCCTCAGCTCTGTGGAGGGGAATACAATGTGTGCTTCCACTGAAGCTCTATGCATCTTATGAGTTTAGATCTGGTAATATCCCAAACAACCACTTCAAAAAAGACTCCAGCTAAGGTCTAATGAGACAATCAGTTCTATGTACTCATGTGTCCCTATAAACCAACTAATGGATTTACTCTGGCATTCTTGATCCCACATAATGCAGATTTTCCCCCCTACATCGTGCCACCTAAGTCTCCTTTCTGGCGGAACAGCCGGTTTCATTATGACAGCGTGCACACACATGGCATACTCAACTCATTTATATTCTGGCAACAACAACTAGAAAGTTTTATGTTTCTGTGTTTCTAACTTGCATGACCTAAAAATGGAGCAACATTTCCAAATCAACAGGAATGCAAACCCACAATAATTACGCAATAAGAAACCTGTTCACATGCAAACGCAAGTAAAGATTTTGTCAAGTCTAGCAAAAACAACAATTAACTTGGGCATAAATTAATCTGACACACACAGTGGTGCCAAATGAATAACATCTGACCTCTTTGTTCAAAAAGAACTAAATACTCATAAATCATCTATAAGTCATCCAGATGTGGTAGGTCTACACAGCAACACTCCAAATTTATAGAAAGCAGGCTGAATGCATAAAAATGATACAAGTGTCTCAAAGCTGCAAGTTACTGTAAGCTGGTGGATTACTGAATTGAGTAGCACATTGTTCTCTCTAATCATTCAAGTTATGCACTGATTAACAAGCTCACACGTCATGTTCCGAAACGTTATTGTGATTAAAAGTGGAGGCGATTGAAGCAATCTACACCCTCTTTTGAAATCCAACGCAAACAATTTTTAGCACCACAAAACTAATACAAGCAAACAGGGACAACTGAAGTAAATCTTCAATTTTTATGAGTTTGGAAGATGAGAACATCAAAAACTTTTTCAGATGCCGGCTGCTGAAAAGGTTCCTTCTTATAAGAAATTCTGTTGCGGCAGGACGAAACACAAAATGTACAGATTAAAGGCAGTTCTGCCAAATAATGAATGAATTTATGTCGCTCTCTGAATTGATTGAAAGTAAGGAATTATCTCTGGCATTTACCAAGTGTAAATAATTCTGACCTAAAACATTTAGGTCAGTTTAGTGTGGTTTAACGTTGGATGTCGAGAAAAAAAACGGTTATTTCTAGTCTTTTCACAACAAGTTAACACAACATGACGTGATGTTTTATAAAATAAGCTTCACTTATTCACACGTGGAGCCACATAAAAAGCATTTCAGACCAGCAAGCAAGTTTGCAAGACAATAAAGTAAACTAAAGCCTCAACAATGACCAAGTATCCCAATCTTCAAGAGCCCTTCACAATATTTAAATGTCAAATAAAAGTGGGAACAACCACAAGACCCAAAAAGAGGATACCCAGATGACGAAGCATTCAGCAGACCACACACAGCTCAGAGTGAAGCCAAAGCATGCAAAGCAATCTTTACACTGCACTTTGCGTCTTTTAAAGCTATTTTTAAACTACAGAACTTCAGAAGCAGTTGTTTAAACTATGCTTTATAAATAACCTTGACTTGAACATTCTCAGCACTACTTTGGCGTATCTCAAGTGTACAATAAAGGACTAAAAAAAGAAACTGTGGATAAAGGGGCTTTTTTTAGTGTCTGGGTATAAAAGTTAGATCTAAAAGAGTACTTTCATTCTCTTTTCACAACAAAACTGCGAGAAGCTTGAGTTGACAAGCTTCTCACCCTCAAAAGCATCATGATAGTTTTCATAATTAGAACAGGAACAGAGGGAACAAGGAGCTGGTTTCCATTACATTAATTGGTTTGTTAATAAGTGCAGGTTTGTGTTACTAAAGGTTTTCTGCAGAGGGTTGTTTGGTCTTTGTTGTGGGGATAGACAGTCTGAACAAGATGAAACTGAAACGTTTAAACTTAAAGAAAAATGTCTTGGAAAGAAAGACATAATCAAATACATATGATTTTTTAGTAAATAACACTGTAATGAGTAAACAGACTTTGTAAGCTGTACATTATTAACAGTTTTTCTTGATGAGCTGGGCAGCCCACTGAAAGCTAGAGCTAATAATCCTAAATGTTGAATGTAAAGTCTGGACGATGATGAACAGCTCTGGAGCTAAACAAAACCTGAAGTGGATCTGAGTTACACTGTTGCTTCCTGTTGAAATTAGGTCTAGCTTCCTTAAATCTCGCTATTTGATCGGCCTAAACCTGAGATACACAAATATCTGTGTATTTGAGGCCAAAGAAGTATAAAGTATGTGAGAAATGCTCCTTTTCAGGTTTTAAAGTCCTATTAAAAACTAAGCTTTTCCATTATTGAACCAGCTAACATGCAGAATGCCTCGCTAAATTTAACTCTGCATGGCTTTCAGGCAGGTTTTTTTAATAGAACAGCAGAATTTAACTCTAGAAGAACTGTGGTAATATGGAAAATCACTTTGCATTTAAAATAGCTAAATGGTGACGACTGATGACACCATTAAGTGAGTGGATAACTCAATTCAGGCCTGTCTCAACACTGCACTTTCACTGGGTTGTTCATTATGCCAAGTATGTTTACATTTATGTAAATCCATCTGAAGTGAGACAACTAAATGTTTTACTGCTGTAGGTAAATACAGAAAAAGCTTTAGTTCTTTTTCCACACACTGTCTTCCAAGATTGAGTCATTGGTGGAACAGATCAAGGAGGGAAACCCATTTATCCCCCTATTGACACTCCAGTCCATTCTGGGGGTCACAAGGCATTCACAGGTCAGAACAGACTGTCTCTACAGTGAGTTCTGGGTCTGCACCAATTAGTCCTGGTAGGAAAATGTCTGGAAATCCAGATCAGATGGCCGAACAACCTCATCCAGTTTATTTCAATGAAGAGGAGCAGCAGTTCTCACCCAATAATGCAAAAGGTACGGTAACCCTACAGAAAATGTTCATTTCAGCCATTTGTATCCGGTATCTTGTATTTTTTTTTTGTCACAATCTGATATCTCGAAGAGGAAGGCCGCAGCGCAAACATATCACTACATCAAGAGGTTTGCATAACATGCCATTTTTCATGTCACTGAGAAATTGTAACGCCAAACAAGAGTCCTTAAACTCTGGCTTAGCTAATCCCCAGACTGTTGAGTTCTGGTTTCACTTTACGTTGCTACCTTTTAAAAAAATTTGCACAATGGGCCTTGGAGTTTCACATTAGAGTTTCCCATCAAAAGACGCCCTGCATGATTAGAGTTATAATGAAATGTAGTTTGTATGGCTGTATTGTAGACCACAATCCAGGATTTGAAACAATTAAAATGTTCAGGGCTAAAACCTTCATTGTTATACAAGGCTTGGTGAATTCCACAAATATCGAGCATCATGGTTTTTTCAACGCTAACTTGGGCTGCAACACTCAACTGATAGGTGTGAAAACACCCTCATAGTCCAAGACTCATTTCGATTGGTGACAAAAATGACAACATTTGTTACATTTTCCGCTGGTGGAGTTAGCTTTGACTCTGCTCTGTGTCAAACAATCCAAACCCTTTGAAAAACCTTTTCACCCCTTCTCACATGTGGCGGCGCTGCACCAAGAACTGCTGAAGTAAACGACACCAAATATAAACAGAAATGGAGTGGCGTCAGACTTTAACGGTTGTAGGATTTCTCTCTTATCTTTGTTAAAAGACCTCGAGCCATTTCTTCCAGCAGCTCTAGACTAGGTGACTTTTGTTTAGGTTGTATTTACCCAGAATGGACTGCGCTGTAGTTCCCATCCTGCTTTTGGAGTGGACTCCGGTCCACTTGTCATTCACATATGCATTCAAACTGCACCAGCGTTCACTTCAACCAAACTGAGACCGAGGCTTTTAGGTGAACCAGAGTTTGATTACACTTTCACACCTCCCCAAACAATCCGGAATTTCTAGGCAAATAAACTAAATTTGAATTTAAGTGGACGAAACAGGGCTAGTTTGAATGCACCCTAAGAAAACTAAAACCTACCCAAGTCTTTCAGGTTCACTGATTTTCCCAAACAGTCCTCAGTCGTCACAAATATTCCGCACATCATGTTTCCTGCACAAAAAACACTTTCAGTTCTCCCACCACCTTTCTCCAATGCACCAAATGCAATGCCAGAAAATATATAAATAAATAAAGTAAAACTCTGCAGTATGAGTGAACTGTGTACTCCTGCTGATATGCGGGTGTGATTTCAGAGCAGCAGAGCACAGCAGCACTTCATCTGATGCAGGAAATGTGTCAGGGTGAGCAACAGACAGCAGGTCTCCGGGGTCCCCATTTCTGTGCCGTGGGTCTTGATGTCCTCCTACCCCGGCAGCCCCCGTTCCCTCCCGCTCTCCCGTTCTCATTTTCAGTTTCTGTCTCTCACAGTGCTCTATTCCTGTTCGACTGAACTCTCAGGCAAAGACATTCAGGGGCTATTTATAGAAGAGTGGTGCTTTTTTATCAGCCTGTGTCTATTTGTGTCACTGTGAAGTACAGAGGGCTCCCTGGCTGCTGACGTCAGCAGTGCAGCGCTGCAGAGACACGGGGGGCTATGTGGGATACAGACTGAGAAAGAACGACGGCAACCCTGACAGTAAAAAGGGGAGACAAAGGGTTGATGGAATGGAGTCGGAGGTTGGATGGCGTTAGCATTAGGGTATTTGCATATAGTCTCTCTCAAGGGATGAGAGACGGTTTATTTCTGTCAGAAAAAAAATTCAAGCACGACTCAGCGGCACGACGTGTGTACCTGTTCCTCGCTGTCTAAAATCCCGGTGAAACGGAACCGAGTGCTCACCATAAGGAGCTTCCTGCAAAGGAAGTGCCGATCATGCTCCAGCATCAGTAAACACCGTTAACAATCCGGGGACACCCACTGACTCATGTTTCCAGGGGAAAAAAAGCAGAAATTTTCCTCTACTAATACTCTACACCAGAAATCTGCATCATGTGGCAACATGCAACCGAAGAAAACATTTATGTTGGCTTACACACACTGAACATTGTGCGCCCTTAACACCTGGTTTTTTTCCCACTAATTCACCTGGAAAAAAAACACCTGCTTAGGATAAAATTGAAGCAAACTGACAAGCTGAAAAGCATAAATCCCGAGAAGGTGTTAAAGATGATCAAAGGGTTGGGAGAAACTTTAATTATTTGGCCCAATTTAAGATAGTGAGAGATGTCATAAACAGAATGGTGATCTGCCTCTTTTGGCTGCAGAACTGGACTGAAAGGAGCTGTCAGTTTCAGCTCATTTAGTCAGTATGACACCTTAGAAAGAAGATCCAGGCCCATGAGCAAGCCCAAACTAGAATCTGTCTACTTTAGAGACCGCTCAGGTTCCTTTTAAAAGGAGAGCAGACAGTTCCCACTTTAAGGGATCAGAAAAGACACTACAGCTAACAGAGGAACAAAAGCAGATGCGCTCTCAAAGCCCTTCTTCACTTTTGATACCACACAAGAGGAGAACAGTAACGTCTGTGCAAATAGATCCTTAGGTTAAGAGCTATTCAGAAACTGGACAGAAGTTGTAGCACAATACGACCTGCAGATAAGTGGATATTTTTATAGGTAGTAAACACTTAATGTAATCAGTCACAGATCTCTATTTTCACTTTTAATTTGGCTCTCATATTAATATTTACTCAGTGTATTTACTTCTTTACACATATTTTTCTTAAAACGCAAGACGTCAAAAATATCCAAGGTTATACATGTGTAGTAATACGTGCTGAATAGAAACACGTGTGCTTCTGAACCATTACAGAAGTACAAATTTCACACATACTGTAAAAGTAGGTGTTGTTAGCACACATAGCTGAAACAACCTGATATTGCTTCACACCACTTCCTTGTGCAAATATACATTCTGCACCACAGCTACTGTGTAACAAGATTCACTGTGTCCTTAAAGACACGGACCCACCCAGACATGCACCATCAGGCCTTTTCATTGGTTTAGCTTACTGAAAGCTCGAACTCACCTGTACCAGGAAGATGATAAGGAAGTAAAAATTGGCAATTCTTCGAAATTGTTCAAACAGGTTCTTTGGTAGAAAGTTCCAGACTGTATACTGCAAAAGAAAAATATAAATACAAGTCAGATATGTTGCTTATTTTTTTTTGTTTTTATTTTATATACCTAACGTTTCAGCAGGATATTTGAACAAACTTAATTTGGTAAAAGAAAAACCAGAAAGGAAAACAACATTGTGTGCTTATAAACCTTCTTGAAAATAGGTCATCAAGAAAATAGGACTCCTAAATGATATTCAGTTTTTAAGTAAGAAACATTGATATACAGATGTCTATTATTTTTATTCATCTCTGGAAAAGAAAGAAAAGAAGATTTAACTGCAGGAAGAAACAACATTTAAAATCTATTTGGACTGAAGAAGGTTTGCCACATTCTTCACTTTCAGCTGTGTTGGTGTTTTAAGGATCTCTTGCTTGTAAAGCCTCTTCATATTAACACACAGCTTCTCATTCAGATCAAACCTACTTCTCAGGCAGTTCTGGATGAAGTTTATGTTGTGTTGAGTCCTCATCGTGCTGCAGGGTTAACTTTTTCTTAAGCTTTATTTATTTATTTGTTTATTTATTTTACATATCTCATAATTTCATCAGTTACATGGTAAAACTCATGGTGGTTTTTATGGTAGTGAGCCATTACATTCCAGGCTCTGTGCTTCGGGTCTGTATGAGGTTCTGTGGGGATTGCTATATTTTGCCTTAGTTTGATGATGGAATGTAATGCATGTTTGTTTTTTAGCTAGCTTGTCGTTTTATTTACCTGCTAATCATGTAAAGCACTTTAAATTGTCTAATTGCTGAAAATGTGTTATACCGATACAATTACCCTGCCTACATTTGGCTGATGTCAAACATGCCTTCTGTTCTAATGTCCAAATAATTAAATTTTAGACTAATGTGTCCAAAGAACATTACTCTTCTGTTCTAATTTGTGTCTGCCATCCATAGGCAAGTTGGCAGAGGTTTTGAACGCCCTCCACCTACACAGTTTAATGGATCATCTCCAATTCTTTGGGTAGAATATTGAATTGAATAATTCAATTCAGTCACTATTTTTGTTCTTAGTTGCTGGCCAAACATCACTGGTTTAGTTTGCTGATTTATGTATTTTATTTGGGAACTCTTCGATGTGGAGTGAATCACAGCACCAAGTTGTTTTTGCTCTTGTTTAAGTGACCATGACCACTGACAATACTGGCCATAAAGAAACACATTTTATCTGCTTGACTTTCTGTGAACTAGTCTCAACAAGAAGTAACTGATCTGCAAAACAATGCAACACAAATGCTAACACATGCCGGCAAATACATTTACAACACACTTGCACAGAAACAGCACGGAGGCACTGATTATATAGGAAAAAGTCTGCTTGGGGAGTGTTGAAATGCAGTGGCAGCAGAATGGCCCATCTCATTTTGCTAGAGAGAAAAGAGAGTAAAAGTAATGAGAAAAAAGGGGGGGTGGCAGCAGTGGGTGGGGGCTGAGTGTGGTGGTGCAGAAGAAGCAAAAGCAAGAGAGGAAACATGTTTTGGTCATTGCAGACTGCAAAACCAAAAAGATGATGGGGTGCAGAGGAAGCGCCGAGCATAAACACTACAGTCGGAGTAATTAAAGGCTGTTTATCTTGACATGCCGGCAGGAGCCAATTGATTGGCCCCTGTACACTGAAACCGTCTGCACCACCATAAATCCCATGACTGTCTCTCTCACGCAGACTTCTCCACCTCCCCGTCCCTGATGATGCCACAGAGCCAGTCTGAGCTTGCTGTTGATACAGGACAGGTAGAATGGGGGGGAGTCTAAGCATGTGGGAAAAACAACAAATTTCCCATGCTTCCAGTTCATTATGAGCAACCACGTATTTCACTGCCCGTCAGTGCTCCCTCGACAGACAAATGATCACCCTGGGTTGGGAGCAAAGACAAGCGTGAGAACAGGAAGATGGAGGAGGAACAAAGACACGAGAATGCTTGAGAGTCCTCATTTTGCATTCAGGGAGTTAAACAAGTGAAGAAAATGCCTCAAGGCAGGTAAAGCACAATTCAGTCAAGCACAGGAGAAAAAAAAATTCTGTTTGGTTTTTATATTCTGTTGGTATTTCTGGTCTTGAAGTGGTGACAAATGTCTTCAGCAACTTGAACCAGCCATTATAATTCATCACGTAGCATGTAAAAAAAAGAGTCAGTTGTGGTGGAAAACCAGTGCATTACAATCTAAACGTACTACCTCCTAATGTGACTTTGAGCTGACGGTATTCTTTGCATCATAAAGGATCTTTGGCGCATTCAAACTAGAGCTCTTTTCACAAAGGATCGGCTCTTGTAAGGTGAATGCTAATGCTAGTTCCGAGCAGGGCCAACGTGTGTTTCTTACCTTAGAGGACACAATCCTGTTATCGCAAAACTTGGGCGGGATATAAGCCTCATTGGGGGGACAGGACTTATGGCCAACGTAGATCGTCCTGCTGTGAACTCGTCCCTCATCACCACCAAACTAGAGGTGAAAGAAAGGGGTAGAAGGGAGGAAAGGAAGCAAAACAGAAGACATATTTATAATTTATAAGTTTAGGTACTGAAAAAGCAATGTGAATAACAAAGTTCAACTTGTTTGAAAAAAGTTACAGAATTAAGAAGTGCTTAGCTTATTTGGAAAGCACTCTATTGGAAATCAGTTGGGCATAAGCCAGGGGAGTATGACAAAGGACAGTGGGCCAAAAACACAATCTGTATGGGTGCTTAATTTATTTTCTCCCAACTGGTGACTTATCAATGCAAAGAGATATTAAACTGAAGAAGCCAGGCAAAACAATACTGCTTAGATTTATGAGTAGAGTTTCTTTTTCATGACGCAGCACATTTTATTATATTTCCATGATGCATGGTTACACTAACCTATCAACCTTTTAAAAAGTCCTTCAGGAGCTCCAGACGAGCCGTGCTCTCCACAGAAATAATTCACTGTTTTGATTGTTTTCCACAAAATAAGATACAGAAACCCGGTCTGTGAAGACACATCATTCTTTCAATCCCAGTTCTACACATGGACGCCTTCAACCATGCGTCAAAGTAGACTGTTAATTTAAAAAGAAAAATCTCACATCTTTCGATAAAATATTTTTGCGCGAGGATAAGGTAGTTTTTCAGCCATATCAAAATAGATGTATTTTGCAAACCTGCAATGGAAACACTTTGCCAGTAGTAAGAGCTGGACCAGTATCCAGCTTTTACTACTGGCAAAAACGACAAAGAAGACGACAATGATGAATGCTAGCTTCATGGCTGAATTATGAATATATCTCATGTAACTGTTTTTTTTTAAATAGCAGCATCAGATGTAATGACTTATTATAGGAACAAGTTTATTCATGTGTAACTTTAATTTCGTTTCTTATTTAATGGAAACACAGTAATTGCTAAATTAGTGGGAGCTTTTCAACATTAGTAGAATTTAGACAAAGATTTGCACACATTTGTGATGTAAACACATCTTCTCTTACAGATAACACAATGAGGAGGATGTGTGACTTTGCTTGTACTTAAAAACACACAGCAACCAACATAAACTCAGTCACATCTTGCCAAGTACAGGAGAAATCCATAAAACAGATGTCATGCATAGCGCTTATTTCAGTGCAATATATTATTCATCACGCCCTTTTGCAATATGCCTCCATGTTTTGCAAGCACACAGTTCTAGGTTGAAAACAAAGACAAAGTGAGCTTGAAAGAGGGCTTTATGTTTTCGTGTTTATCACATAACTTTGATCTAATGGTAGCCTGTGGTGACCTTCCAAGATTTTGGTGTATTATGCAAGTCTCAAAACAAAAACAAGTTACATAAGCAGCCTCAAAAGAACATGAAAATTGTAATAAATCAAAGGAATCAATTCTTCCTCGTTAAGAAGTTATGCTCAGTTAGATTATTAACTGCAAGAGAAAAGATCTGGTTAGTTTCTAGCCCACAATGATCTAGCCATTAAATGAGCAATTCTAGGGGGAAAAAAAAGACAATTTACTGCAACTGCAGAGGAAATGATGAATCTGCATCCTAATTCACAACCGGAAGCAGAGGATCAAGAGTTGGGTATGCATTTATCATTATTACACCATTTAACACAGAGAGGCAGCAGAATTAAACAAGTTTAGGAGCAAGGATGGAAATGTGATAAAGGTAAATGTGAAACAATATTTGAATAATGGACACTTCAGGTCATTAACTGCATTTGATTTTTAGAAGTCAGCAACAACCTGAGTTTCCTCCTCAGGTGACAGGTGAGCTGAACTAGGTGTTTATTTACATACATGAACATGAAATGTGATTACAACCAACACAGGTGGCATCTAGCTTTTTATTGTCAAGGTCAGGGCTTAATCCATACTTGGGTAACATAATTGTGCTTGGCAAATAATAAATATTATCTTTGTTTAGTCAGATTTTCCTTTCTAATCACTAAAACATAAAATTGATGAATGAAGTGTGCTTTGGGATTTTTAACAGAGATAGTAGTGGGAATAACAAGAACGGTCACATTTATGCATTAAAACTTATGTCCAACGCTGCAAAAATGTTTTGTTAAACAAAGAATGCAACAAAGTACATCCTGTTGGTTGGTGGATTTTTAGACAAAATGTCAATTTTAGGCAATTTTAGGATTTAATGTCTGATGAAGATCTCAAGTTGATCAGCATCTCTACACACGCCATAGTTTGGAGAGTCATAAATTTCTTCCATAGCTAGGAATTGTTGTACCCATAACTAATCTATTGCTATCCTCTAAACATAGAGCACAGAGGAAAAAATATGAAATATGTATCTCCATATTAGTAGCTAACATAAGTAAACTAAATATCTGTGTCCATGTAGTCAGAATTAAGCTTTGTTAAGAGCAACAGAACGTATAAATTTAATAATATATGGGGGGGGAGAATGCCTGGTTGTAAATGTAACAAATTTATGCTTATTTTATATTTTCTAACCTTTTTTTTTATGCAACTACGATAGCAGAAACAAATAGAGTTCCTTCAAGTATTTTGGTACATATGCCCCCTAAAAAGGGGGCATATGTACTTCTCCCTTTCCTAAAAAGAAAATACTCAAATTGTTTGCCTTTAATTTAATGCCTTTATATCTTGACCTCATAGCTTTAAGAAAGCCTCACAATCAGTCAGTGGATAAAAGACAATCTCTTAATTAAAACAACATTTCTATAAACTGTTTTTATAGTTTGATTTCACAAATTATAAAAGAAAAGTGGTTTAAAAACAGTCTGTATTTTTTGTTTATGAGCATAATTCTCAAGTGAAATGTAATCTGCTTAAACTGGGATCTACATAGTAACTCACTGAGAAGTTGAAATAAAAACATTAATGGAGTGCACTTTCAGAAGACTTGTCATGTTTAGAATAAAAACCAGAGATGAAAGAATAAATTTAAATGGTAATTACTCAAACACATCCACTGTTGTGAAGGACTGAATCACTTTCAGCAGGATTAGCTTATTCATGCTGCAAACAATGTCCTTCTGTTCTACTCTGACAGTCAAAACATTATCCAAGTAGCTGCCATTCACATTTCTTAAATAACGTTAAATCACTTCAAGCACAAGATGTACTGTACAGCAACTTTTGTGTTGCTGAATTATCATTATTATTCTACTGGCAGGGGATCTGCAGCATGTGGGG
Organism: Poecilia reticulata; assembly: GCF_904066995.2. Classification (NCBI taxonomy): domain Eukaryota; kingdom Metazoa; phylum Chordata; class Actinopteri; order Cyprinodontiformes; family Poeciliidae; genus Poecilia; species Poecilia reticulata. The sequence goes on from NC_088839.1 coordinate 26,245,172, forward strand.
TGAGAGGACAGATTACCATGAACATCTGATCCTGGACAAACGCCAGGGAAGGTGCGAATGGCGGCCACCTGGACCGCAGGCTGCACAAAGGCTGTTTCTGACAAGAGGTTACATTAAAAAAACATCCTCAAACACTTGGAAGAATAATTTATGCCCAGTAATGACACTGCCAATATGACCTCCACTAAAACAGTGACTTAATTTTAATTATGAGCAAAACAACATCAAATAAATCCAAATTTGTAATGCTGATTTTGAGACAATTCCCCCTTTTTCTTCTGATCAGGCTGGAGAAGAGAGCCAACATGGTTACATAATGCAGCCATGTTCACACCTCAGTATGGATGTCAAGATTAACATCCAACTAAGTATACCGACGCTCCTTCAGCAGGACCGGATGGACCTGGCTGCCAGAAAAGAGGGGAGGAAAGGAGAAGTGTGAGGAAAAAACGGAAGTGTAACAAGATCTGACGACTCATGCATAACCAGCCTTGCTATGCAAAACGGCAACCAGACCAGCTATATGGCTCACAGCTGATCCACTGATCAACTGGATTCAGATTTTATAAACTTTTGAATTACTAGGGGTTAATAAGGACGCACAGATAAGATGTATTTGGGCCGAGAGCCATAACTAATATTAATAATACTTTTATGGTCGATAACTGACATTTACCAATAGTCTTCCTAACCTTTCCACATCATTTCGACACACCCCCAATCCTGCAGTGCATATCAAAACACAAACCACAACAAGAGGGAAATAAGTATTAGCTGTTATTATCAGCCCTGTTTAACTTATAGGACCAAAATAGGGTGTAAAACATCGGCTTTTACCAATATATAGCGTGTATCTCTACTTTTAGAGTGTTTTCACAGCTGATAGTCTGGTAGACTGGGTTTGATTGGGGACCAGAGTTGTAACATTTGCAACATTTTCAGGTGGTGCAGTTCACTTTCTCACTACATTATGTCAAAAGAACCAAAGCTTTGAAAAGTCTGCCCCCCCCCCCCCTTGCCTGTGATGGCGCTGCACCAACAACCAGTGAAGGAAACAGTGAAGACTTCTGAAGAAGACACTCAGAGCAACTTCCTTCTTCACAAAATGTAAACAAAAATGGAGTGGAGTCAGAGTTGAGTGGCTGTAGGATTTCTCTCCTATCTTTAGCTAAAGACAGTAAACCTTTTGTCCCGCTGGGGCTAAACAAGCATTTGTGTTTTGGTTACATTTACCCAGAATCCCTTGCATTATAGTTCACTTCCTGCTTTTGGAGCAGTTTAAAGTTGACCTGCATTCATATAGGCATTCGAAACACACCAGAGTTCACTTCAACTGAACCAAGATCTAGGTTTATTGGTGGACCTGAGTTTCTCCAGTCCGCATCAAAGTTTGATGCAGATCACCCTACAGGAAATAGACTTTCTAGGCAAACACACTAGAGTTCAATAAGAGCTGACCAAACAGTGAATGCACCCATAAGTTAATATAACTAATCATAAAAGACCAGAGAAGCATTCATCATTCAGAGGGATATGAGCTAAACTCTAATTAAAAGTTAAATCTCCAAGCTTAATCCTCAAGTCAGAGCATAGGTGAAGGAATCTCGACTGCACTGCAGGCTTACAGGTCAGGAAGTAAAATTGGTAATTGGCTGGCCTTTACAAGTTTCAATTAGTCCCCAACACCTGACACTAAAGACCGAATAGTGCAAAAGCCATGCTAATGTGCTCTTGTTCTGAACTTAAGAGTCTATCTAGTAGAGTGACCGTATTTAAGTGGATTGGGTCAGCTCTAGAGATGTACAGCAACCTGCAGATACCCCCATCTCCGTTCTCCTTTAAAAAAAAAAAGTTTGGGTAGCAACCAACTGATGCTGAAAGTAGAAGAAAATGAGGTAGTACTTGTTGCAGTAGGCTGTTAGCGTTATGAGAAGAACCTTTGAACAGACATGTATTCAGTGGTGCATTAACTGTGAAATATAATGAAGGTCAGATGACAGGCCACACTTCATTTTTAAGCAAATACGTGAGTCCAATACACATATGAACACGAGCAAGCTGAGAGACCAACATGTAATGCTAATGTAAGGAAAAAAGCTGCACTACTTTCTTCATATTTGCTTCATCGTCAAAGGTCAAAGCCACTCGAAGCCAATGACATTAGCAAGTAAGAAAAAGAGTCAGCTGTCAGTATGTCAATATCAGACTGTAGATTCATTCTTAATGAAACAGCATCAGCATAGATCAATAAAGCAAGCATGAGCCAGAAAAATGGTGCATTAGAGAATTGACTGAGGTTGAAACTTTACATTGAGTTATGCTCTAAATTGAATTATGAACACATTGTGAAATGAGCAGGGAGCAAAGGGAAGAAGGAAAGATGCTCCACAGAGAGCTGGGAGAACGCAAAGCTGCACTGAGCTACTGCCAAACTCCTGGTGATGACTCTGGTCTGATGACACTGCGTCCTGTCGCACCATCTCCCTGTTCAGTGAGTATCCTCCTCTTTTCCCCTCACAATACCCATTCATCAGTTACCAACCAATAACCGAGGGGAAAATGTCAAAGCTTTCAATGTTTAATTATCCATAACATGTGTAGCTTTGATTAGGATTAATTAAACTCATTAACACATTTTCAGCTGACCTGCTCATGCATCCCAAAAAAAAGAATTACTGATGACAGATTACAGCAATTTATTGGGGAAACTTGATTTATGTTAAGATTTATATTATATTACGCCGTCAACAAAAAGCAAATGGTCCTAATAAACATAACATACCATAGATGAACTGCCACTGGTCACTTTTATCTCTGCATACATATCCAAATTAAATCCTAATCCATTCAATTCAATTTATTTCCTCACCATGTCACTACACAATTTACTGGCACATTTTGCACACCTTGTACATGATAAAGTTATAAAGAGCAAAATAATTTCATCATTTCAGAAATTTTATGACTGGAATAAAGTTCAATATGCAAACTTTGAACATTTCCTTCCTAAAAATGTTGTGTAATAAAAGTGAAATCATATTGTTGAATGCTAACAGAGGCTTCCTCATTTCCCTGTTTGGTAAAGAGTTGTCTAAGTAAAAAAGGAAAATGAGCATCACTACTTAATATTAGTTTTAGATACCACAAACTATTTGCTGGCCTTGGTGAAAATAAAATCTGCCAAAAACAAAAGTATATTAAACCAATAAATAACTCTCAGTCCCTTTAGTCTCAACCTACAATGTCTTGAATGTTCATATATAACTCCCTGAAGCTGAGAGTCTTTTGATTCAATCTAGAGTTACTTTAGGAGAACTATAAATTTGGTATCCGAGTCCTAAATGCTCCCTTGGGAAAGTTTAAGCACTCCTCTGCAATCGTAACAGACAAACCAACACAAGCGCAAAACGCCACATCTAACTGCCTTCTTCATAGTCGTCATGTAAAGATGTACACATTCTGATAATTACGGTTTTCAATTTGGCAGAAAACATTTTATTATGCGTTTTATAATTTGCATGTTTAATGTTTTGCTGAATGTCAAGATTTACATAGATTTGGCTCCTACAGTTTACATGTTCAGGCTTAAAGTTGACACAAGGATGTGCAGATGGAAAACAAGGTTAGCAGCAACAAGTGTGACAATGGTACATCATCATTTAATCTGACACTTAGAGATTTGAGGCCAACCAAAAATTGATTTTCGCAGCATTTTCTAACAAAAGTGCTGAATCAAATTGAAAATTGTAAGCCCAGAAGAATAGAATAGACCCAATTTTGCTCTCATCAGTCTTCTTTTGTGGTTTTGCAGCCGTGTGTTAAGAAAAAAAAAAAAAAAAAAACAGGCTTCAACAAACTACAGGACCTGTGCCATTAAGCGTCAAAGAAAACCACTCAGGAAAAAAACTACTTCAACACATTAAATTAGGAGGGAGCAGTGCAACGAACAGTCTGCACGGGTAAACCCTCTTTATTCCCTGCACATGTACTTACAACACTGCAATGAGATGAGTCATTAATTATTAGGTCATGTTGCCATAGGAGCTTAGAATCTGTGCCATGCAATTTTATGCAAATATGAACCAAGTTGATAACAGATAAAAGGTGACGGTGTGAGAGTAAATGACCGAGATCTTTTATGGGATGCAAAATCTGCTCCAGCTGCCTCTCATCGATTCCATCAGGTTTTTTATGACGATGCTTTCAGTTCGAGTGGATTTCTAACAGCCCAACTTCATCGGCTATTAAATGTGGAATGAGACAGTAATTTTATAATCTTGCTGCACAGGAGGGACGTTTCACAAGGCAACGCCGATCTTTGATGCTGGATATAAAATGTAGGTATACGTTTAATGGCGAGAAAAAAGAAAAAAACAAGTGGGATCAAATGTCCCAAAAATGTAGTTTTCATTCACAGAGGGAATTGAGCATTGTTTGGAGTCAGAGTAGTAATGAATATTGCAGTCTTCCTTTGTTTCTCCCTAACATGATCACTTCTTATTAACTATAGCTGGGTCATATGATAATATAACGAGGGATTAGAGTGTGCTGACAAAATGCCTAATGAAATTTTATGTAAGGTAGATTCTGCTTTGTGCCATTTCCACGCTCTGGTGAAGATGCATCACTTCTATTTCCCTCCTTTCACTGGAACTTCATAACCGTTTACGTGAAAAGTAGGTCGATGACAAACATTAAGACACAGAGGTTTTAAAATTTACAGATTCAAAGCTACAAACGTTTTCCATTATGCCGTTCCTACAATGAAAAGTAATTAAATGAGATGAGTTTTCTTCAGGTGCAGAGTGGCCCCTCCCACACCTATTGCTGCAAACTGCAAGTCAACTGGCAGGAAGAAGGCTTTAACACATTTCATTTGCTTTCAAGATATACTTTGTATAATTGTTATGTCACACAAAACATAGGTAGTCAAAACAAACTAATAACTTCAAACATCCCTGATTTGAGAAAACTAGCTGCCAGGGCAGACAGCCCAATTACTTAACCCCTAAAATATTTTCATTTTCAAAAATGTAGAACCTGTGATAAAAAAATATGTAATGTTACGTAAAAAGCACCATGACAAAAAGGTGCAATATTTTGTGCAAAAGAACTTAAGATTCCAATTATATTAAGCAGCTGTTCCATAATTTACCTGCCTTTAAGACTAAATTAATTAATAAATGTCATAGTTTAAGAACTAAGCACAAATGTAACTAACAACGTTACGTTATTTTAGCAGTTTTCTGAGTAGTATTTGGTTAACAGCAGTTGGATGATGCTATGGATTTGGTCTACATACTGTGTTTTTTTTTAAGGTTTTATTGGCTTTAGTGGCCTTTGTTTGAAAGTTAGTTGACAGAAAAGTTGGTAATGAGAGATGGGGAAAGACATGCAGCAAAGGTTGCCAGGCCGGGAATCGAACCTGCAACAGCCACGTTGAGGACTTAGGCCTCCATACATGGGTTGTGCTTAACCCCTGCGCCACCACAGCATTTTATTTAACTGGATGTTTTTCACATTTTAAAATTCAAAATACAGTTTTTTCAGTTTTGTTAGTTGGTGATACGGTAAAAAAGAAGGTTTTTCAAAGTTCAACTGTCAATTTTTCATTTTTTCCTAAATTTGATGCACTTTTGTCGCACCCAATCATAAGTTTATTTACTGAAATAACTTGATTTAAATTGTACCTTAGCAGGAACAGATGAAATCTATTGTCTGGAGACAATCAAGAGTGAAAAAAGGAACTGCTAACAGGAAGCAGGCATGAACAATAGCTACATTATCCACCTGTAAATCAATCGAACGGTTTTTAAGGCAGCCCTCTTCCTATATTCATTAATTAGACATTTGGAAAGAGGCACAAAACTTTTTTAAAGTATTTAGCAACTAAACAAGTCCCATAATGCAAGAGATCTTCACATAATACACAGTGACAGATGGCGCCGCTTAAAGAACAAATACCATAAATATCACTTAATGGTTTTACAAAAAGGATCAACATCAATAAAACACCAAATATGAGATTTATAGTGATACTATAACAATGTTTACCTTCATTCTGGATTCACCAACACCTGGTCTGTGTATAAAAGCCACATATCAAAGCCAGCAATCCCTGCCGTCTGCTGTCTGCACACAGTGATGAATAACCTCACAGAGGAGCGACGGTCCAGCTTGAACTGAGGGCTGATCCTAAGGAGCTGTTGTGAATAGGCAAAGGCTCATTGTTCTTCTAGCATCCCTACAGCGGCACAAAACACAAAGTGTACAGTACCATGGGCTGGTACTGGCCTACATTAGAGTATGTCCCTCGACAACGTGGAGGAGGGGAACTCATCCACACTTCACACTGCAACTTGCTTTGCTCAATCATTTGGCTGCCTCAAAATGCCACAGACAGATATTTCGTAAATGATTTCTGCAACACCTAGAGTTAAAAAGAAGTTTTGAAAAGTCAAATGACTACCACATGGTACTACCAACGGCAACAAGTGGGAAAGATGCACAACTGACTTTAAACTACAGTTGAAGCCAGAAGTTTACATACACTGAAAAAAAACAACATGCCATTTTTCTCATTGAATTAGATCAGTTACAATTAACAAAATGAAAAGTGATACAAACTTTGCCCAAATTGCCACATTTCCTTCAACAATAAAAGACATTCAGCTCATTTCCTCTCCAAGCTATAAGTTGCTTCAAGTTTTAAACTAACATGGCAAACACATCCAAAACAAAAAAAACACAACCCACTTTAGCCAACATGGTAAACACAAAAGCGTTGTTGGGAGGTACTTTCCCTCAGACATACAGGAACTACTGACGGATGCCACATCTTATCTGTGCCAATGCTAATAGCTAACGCTACGACACTGATGTTTGAGACCATAAAAAGGTCAGCAAAGCTCCTGCACCTGCAACAGTGAAGTAATAAACCTTCCAGAAAAAGTAATATGCCATAATATGTTTAAATATATATGAATAGTTATGAATCCTGCAACGTTCCTTTCTACTGCAGTACAAATTATTGCAGGAAAATGTTAATCAGCTGACAGCTCAGTTGGCTACCAAATAGTGAATCAACTACACAAACCAGTGCAACCTACCTTGCTGCTCTAGTCAATCTCTAAAAAAAATATGCTTTCCATGTTTAATGTCCATGTTTGTTTCAAAGCTCAATTCATTTATAAAATAAAATAACTGAACTTCCATAATATCCATCGAGAGGGAGAAGGTTATTGCTGTTACTAAAGTGCTAATTACAGCTGAAAGAAACTTTGATCACACTGGCATCTCAATAAAAAGACTCTAAATTGAAAGAAAGGTATTTTGGAGGTTTTGAAATGGCAACATTTTAAAATATTAATTTACCTTCACAGCAGTAACCGATCCATACTTATACATGCTTCAAACTTTATTCACATGCAAGTTCAGAGACTTGTTATTCCAAAAAGTCCTACATAGATAGCTTTCACAGGTTATTTTCTAGAACCCCTGAACATGTTGTTTTAAGGTCATAAAAAATTAGACAATTTTAAGCTGCAGCCTAGTAACACTTATCTATAATTAAAGAGAGTTTAAAGCGGTGTCGTCTTAAATGGAGTATGGCATTTCCAGGCAAGTGCACACGGTTTCCTCCCTCCATTTGTGTGTGTGGCACAAACTCTGGCACTTAGACAAAGGTGCTTGATCTGGCCGCTGTTTTCATGTGGAGCCTGGGTTGAAACTTAACTAAACTGCACACTACAATAGCTTTCTCCTCCCACCGGTGGCTGGCATGGAGCCATGCAATACCAATGAGAAGGCAATTACAGTACATCCCACTGCTGACATGCTTTAAAAATCTCCATCTCAGCTACATCCCTACTGATGACATTATCTTTAATAACGGGCTGTGCTACACTAGCTGTAATTGCTATTCAATTAATTATCCTTGGACACCACTTTGGAGGGCAAAAAGACTAATGACAAAAATCAATGTGGCTTTTTTTCCTTTCACTACTAACAGCACATGGTTGATTGTGGTTTTCTCAACAGGCATTTCCTCCAAAAGAAGCGTGACAGTAAAAACAGAAAATTTCTCGCTGTGACCAAGCTACACTACAGGCTTGGCTGGGACCATATTGTGCAACATACACCGGGTAATTTTTTTAAAAGAAATACTACTCATTAAATCTCACAGTGTTCCCCATTCTTAAACCCAGACGATGTCTTCATTAGATTGTTTCATTACTAGATTGACAAAACGTCACAGATGTTGACAGCTCTACCCCGTTTCAACATCCTGAGACAGAAAGCGAAATAGCTGCACACAGTCCAAACACACACAGCTCAAAATTCTCTTCACATCTCACTGCGAACACTCCCGACTAACGCTGAGGCTGGAGTCGGCAAAAGGGAATCTCTGGACGACTTTTTATACATATATGGATGATTTGGAGGACTTCTAAGTGCTACTAGTCTGAAGAAAATGTAGAGATTGAGAAAAGGGTGGAGCAATGTGAGGGGAATTCAAAATAAATGAAGTTATCTGAATTATTTAGAGGTACAAACTGAGAATTCAATCTGGCTTCTGGTTGGAAGTAGAAACTGCCACAAAAAGCTATCTTTGGTGACTTAACCAGAACCGCCCCACTCCTATGTTATCCACACCTGAAAAAGTCTGTCCATTAGGCAGAAAAAGTGACAGACGAGGTGCAAAAAGGCAAGGGTACTGTACCCCTCCGGTTTTCCTCTTGCTTTTAAGTGAGTCACGCAGGGCTCTGCAGTCTCCTCCACCATATTTCATCCGGTTTTTTCTTCGCACCGCCTTCCTCACCACACTAAATATATTTATTATCCCACTGCGTGTTGCAGATGAGCTCCTTTGGCTGAATTTCCATTATTGGACAGAGTGCAAGAGGCCAGACGGAGAACGCAGAGGAGAGAAAGAAATCACAGTAAGCAATTCTGTTCGCCAGCAGCAGGTTCACGGCTGCAAGAATGATGGCGGCAAAACTGTGCACGGCTCTGATCAATACACATTTTTCCTGATCAAACAGGCCGGATGAATCAAGTACCTCTACTTTCCAGGCATGGTTTGTGGCCCCACAAATAAACTATCATGTGCTCAACCACAGGGACAAATAAGCAGTTTCTTTTTTTTTTTTAATCAAAACTGAGTTATGACAATTTTGACATTTTAACTATTACATAACTTTCAGCAAAACCAAGATATCAAAATCATGACAGTCCTGAGAAAAGGCCTTTTCCCCTTTACAGATTGTCACAATTCATTGGTTCAAGTTATAACAGAGTAGGCAAGTAAATACAAAATTTGGGTTTCAAGTTTTCATATTCATTAATTAAAAATAAATTTCCTTAGAATAAAGAGCAGCCCCACCAACCTGGCCTTGAGTGTTTTGCACAACAGCTGCCATCAACCGTTTGAGTCTTTCATATCACCGAAGATACATTTTAGCCCACTTTTATTTGTAAACTTGCTTCATTTTAGCCACAAAATTTAACCAGTTTTACCTTCTTCTTTTTCAAAGCCACCTGTGGAGTTGCTCAAGATTAAGGTAAGGAACTGATTATCTAAAATTTTCTTCCAAGATTTTCTGGTAGAGACCAGGACTCAAGATTCCAGGCCCAGAGCATCATACTGCCACCACCAGGTTTGTCTAATGCTTGATGTTTTTTTCTGAAATGTGGGTAAAGTTTTACAATAGAAGTGATACAGATCTTCCAAAAAGTTCTTCTCGTCTATCCAAAGGAATGTTAATATGGTCTTTATTTTATTTTTTTTTATTGTTTGGTGAAACAGAAATACAATTTTCTGCTGTCTAGGTCTTCATACTGATTAATGAACACAAAGTAAGTGGGGTCTGCGACTTCTTAGAGTAATGTTAAGAGTAAAAAAGAGCAAGAAAGTCACATTTCTCCATGTCTGGAAAATGGCACTCACTGTGGTGTGCTGGAGTCCCAAAGCCTTAAAAATGGCTTTGTAATCTTTTCCAGGTGATAGATCTCAGTTAGAGCTTTTCCACCAGAGCAGTTCAAGTGCTTAACCAGAGTTTATTGTTTAACAACCCGAGAACCCACTTGGAGTCGCGTCATTGCGTCATAAACACCTCATCCAGTAAAAGTTTGTACCAAATCAAAATAACAGACGTATACAAACGATAAGATAAAAACTGTATTGTTCATAAAATGGAAATTTGGTTTAGATCATTTGTCAGATGCCTCCCATAAAAACAGCACATATAAAACATCATAAACATTAATAATAAAAAAACTATCAAATAATAATGTCGTATAATGAATAGGTTTGTTATATTATTTTTGCAGTAATAGTAATGTGTTAAAATAAAGCAATCAGATCATGTTTTACGTTCGTTTAGTGAAAATATACTGTGAAATGGTGGCAACAGGAAACTCTCCTGCGTAGTCAATGGAATGGAGCCTGCAGTCTTTTATTAAACACAATCATCACCGGCTTATTTGAATTTGGTTGTTTACATAAAAACTGATCACTCTGAGAAAGTTTGTTCACATGTGCAGCTCACAGCGCGGCGCCACTCAGCAGGCCAGATGGTAAGAAATGAAAATAGTATACCCCTACTGCTTTTCTGGCAAGTGAGGTCACAAGAAAGTAGCTAAGATTTGTTCAAAAAAAAAAAAAAACTTCTTTTTGGATGCGATACATGTGAACGATCTTGCAGCTTGCTGGGGTTTTCTAACCAATACAGGAGAAAGATGATGATGATGATGATGAGAAACTGAACTCTGTTTGAGAGGAGAAGGATACGCTGCAGGGAGACAGTGAGGGCTGAGAGAACTTTAGTGCAAGCAAAGTGGCAAGCTTTGCTGTCATACTGCAACTACAACATTAAGCAGGTAACGTCGTGACTGTTATGTTTATTGTAGTATATCTAAACTGCAAAAAACAGTACGTCAGCAAACATGCACGTGTGTGGAGTTACTCTCCAAATGTAACTGTGTGCAAGTGTGTATATCAGGCCTGAGGTGTCGTCCTTCCTGACCTGAAACACAGCTTGAGACAACAGAAGCTTTAAAATACAGGCAATTCTTCACACCTTTCCCGCATACCAACACCTTGTGGTAAATAAGGGCCTCAGGCAAGCAGAGGCCATAAATATAGCTTCAAGATGATGATGGAAAACTTAACAAGACAAGAAGAGGTGGATATAAAACAGAAATAAAACTAGAATAAAAACTGTCATGATTTAAATGTCAAACTCCTCAGCATGCATTACAATCAAAGTACAAACCATTCTTGAAACAAATCGTCTCTTTCCAAACAGATCTACCTTTTTATACCCATAGTGGCATAAAGTAACGTAATTATCAGAATAAACAAAGTTCATCAATTGCAAATGTATGATGTGACCAAGACATGGCAGAATGCATCAAAATGTGGACTTGGATGATTCTGACTAACAAACTTAATTATCTTAATGTTCATTTATGACCTGATCGTGAGGAAAACTAAGAAGAGCTAAGTGTGGTACCCAGGCATGCACAGAAAAACCACTCAGATAAGATGTGTAAACCAAACCACAACCTTCAAATTGCTACACTATTACATGTCTGAACCCGGACGTGCAAAACAGTGAACTTCACACCTTCATCATAAGTAATAAAAATGTTCTTCACAAAAATAACAAAAGTAATTCTTCCCAAAAAAAACAAAGTGTTAACAAAATTGCCATTTCTCTTCATAATTTTTTCTTTCCTTTCCTAATTAATACAACAACGGTGTAAATTTCAAACGGCCGGAGAGGAATTTGTTCTGTCTGAAAGCCTCAAATTGTGCGCTTGCGAACATTATTTTATGCTTTACTTTTCATAAGCAAACACCGCTTTTCATTTCTTCAATTTAGAGTTGCAGGTGCTGCATGTCTCATTGATTTTAGACACACAAGTTATCTTACAAGTTATGACTGTGGGTAGTTGGAGTTTTTCACACTTTCCCAGTGGGAAATGCGACTTCGGATGGCGTTCCAGTTGATTTTTCTGACTGGAACGCAGCACATGTCTTCTCCTCTTGTGTGTCCTAAGTAGCCTCATTTCCAGCATATCCACACAGATCTTTTTATTTCTTTGTGACAAATAACATAGACCAAAAGTTGGGCAATGTCTGATCCGAGCAGCAGCAGTCAAATGTTCTTTCACCACCATCACGTCGCTGAATGATGTTTTTATGTGGCCCTAAAATCCATGTGATCTGCAGAGGAGGCTCATATCCACTGCTGTGCGGTGAAAGAATGCGTGTGTTGGGTGGATCTCTTGTACTGGGCTCTTAGCTTGTTTATTTTTAAGTTTCTTCAAAGAACTTGTGTTTGGTTTCGTAGTGATGTTTAAAATTCCCGTTTTTGATCAGCTCCACAGCTTCACAGCGTATGAACCCAAACTGGTGAGTTTGGCTTCTCTGACCAACTATAAACACTATAGATACCATAATGAGTGGTTTATCGCCACAGTTTTACAATAAAACACAAGGTGACGAAGCTAACCTCCCTCTGCTCTAAAGCCAGTTTTACAATGGAACTGGGAAGAGTTTAGGAGTCATATAAGGACAATTTCTGTGGGGAATTTTTCTGCATTTCCTTTTGTTCTCACATGAGCTTTATAACAGCAGTTTTACTGCAAAGATAAAAAAGCTTGCAGGTCAAGAATAACAGAGTGTTTCTGCCTATAGCACACAAGAGGAAGGACATGATGCACGAACTACTGTACAGTGCAAAAGTAAACAATTGGTGGAAACAGCAGCTAAGATTTGTTGTATTGGTTAAAACTATAGTTTATTATAAGGTAAGTGAGCAGATTAGTTTTACAACAATTAGACACAAGTTAGGGGCATGTGCTTCAAAATGTATATATTTATCCAATCCCTTTATTTTCTATTAAATACAAAACTGTCTCCAACATGTAACTTGTAGCACATTTTCTTGTTGAGGCCGTTTCTTACAGCTAAATGCATGTATTGGTAGTAATACTTCCCAACCAACAATAGTACTTAAAATAATCTGGAGGGCAAATGTTAAGAAGAAACATGATGATCCAATTTACTCCTGAACACAGAATTAGGCAAGAATCCGTATTCCAGACTCTACAAATAACTATTAGGTGGATTTTTTTTATAGCACATTGTTCTTTTTTTAAATTGAAAAGAAACATCAATTGTGTTTATGTCTGAGAATTTCCTACCATTGTGCACAAGATGAAGGCACCTGGAGAGAGTTTCTCTTCTTCTCCAAAAAAGCCAAACTTCAGCACTAAGGCTACAATATGGTCTTATTCACTAAAAGTTGAAATATAAAGTAGAAACTTGATGCGTAATTTCACTGAGCTAGTGAGTAGGAGGAGATTTAATAGTTACCATGGTGCAAAAAGAAATTTTTATTTTTTTTATGCGAATGTTCTACAATCCTATGACTGAAGGCAGGGGCTCCCACAAAGAATACTATCACATTTCCACCAGGCTCCACCTCTCGCAGATCACACTGCTGCCTTCAAGGCCTTGAACGAACATCAAAGGAAGCTGTGGTTTTTTTTGCATTCCTGTCAAGAGCATTACAACCACTGGAGCCTCCCTTCCTCTCAAGGAGCCCTGCACCACACATTCCCTCAGCCATGTTTCATGAAAAGCGTCAAGCAGGACACAAAAAGCTTCCTCTGTTTCATTCGGTTTGAGCAGTCACTCTCGATCTTTCTGCCTCTTCGTGAAGCTTGCGCACCTCCCGTGGGCAAGGGGAGGGTGCTGTGAATCAAGACGAAGAGAGCCAGAGTCTGAGATAACGGCACGGTGCGCATCAGTGACAGTGTTGCTGGCTGCTCTGCACAAAATATTATTTACAGCTCGCACTGAGGAGAAATTACAGGAGCAATCCTCTTCAGAAGCCGGAAAATCAGCTGACCTGGCAACACTTAGAGTGGGGCTAGGAGGAGGGTCAGGCACTATAATTATTATATTGCCTCTCCTTCTTCACTGTCAGTATCTATACTGCTCACACAGCGTGCTGAGGATTCAGCCCACCGGTGACAACAAGTAACTGGTGCATTAGTGAATGATAAAGTGGCAGTAAATGGGCTTTAGCGTTCATAAACCCTGCAGATAGTTACCCACTTTCAGGAAGCATTCTAATGATTACCACAGGAGATAGAAACGGCTTTATGTTAATTAAATCTTTGTGTACATGATATTGTTGGCTTAAACAGAAAAAAGTAATTAGGCGCCTATAATAAACCATTAGACGCAAACATAAAGTCATAATGGCAAAAGCCTCTTTTTCCACTAAACCACTATCAGCTTTTAAAGCAGAGTTATAATGTATTTTAAGTGGAAGTCTAGTTTAAATGGCATTGCGGTTGTTTTTAGAACTGCCACTTACTCTATGATCTGTATGTCATTATTATCAAGTCCAAATATGAAATATAAAATATGAGGGTCCTTAAATGTCAATAAACTACAGCAGAGAAAAATCTGCAAGACATCAAAGGAATGTAGAAATAATGTTAAAAACACAATGTTTTGTTTGAGTCTCCCAGCTGTTGATGATTGGTTCAATTACAGACATCTCATAAGTTTAAGGTTTTTACTTAAGTCTCTGTAGACTAAAATGGAGTGGATGGTTTTGCTATTGCATGTTGTTTGTTTTAGGAATAGTTATGATGAAAAAGAAAAAAAAAACTCTGGTTGGAATGTGCAGTTGATCAACTTTGTATTCTAATTTTGATTTGACTCCAAATGATCACAAACCCTTAAAAAAAGAAAATAAAAAAATAAAAAATAAAATAAAAAAACTGTTATTCAAATTTTATGTTTGTCAGCGTGTAGAAAACACAGATGAAGAAAGTCACTGTAAAACTAGAATATTGTGATTTTCTTTTAAATAATTGGATGTAATCTTACAAACAAGCTTTCCAAACAAATAAAATTGTTTATCCATATAGTGTCTAAGACATTAGTCTATAAAGTGTTTTCCAGATTGTAAAATATTTTAATTTACCAACAAGCGAAAACTAAACAAAACCCCAAATACATGCAAAATCTGTAAACTGCATTTAAAAAAGAGGTATACTTTATTTTTATTATGAGTGTGCATATACACCTACACAGATTATGATGAAAGAAACTTATAAATAGTGGGAGAGATGCTCTGCAGAGCACCAAAAAACCTGTGCTGCCATCTAGACACAGACAAGGAGTTTCTAAAACAAAATCCAAAACACAACATGTGAGAGTGCAATCATGTCTCCACAGGTTTCTACATGCGGTCATGTGACATTTGAATTCACCACTTTTTCACGAAGTGAGCTCCCAGCCTCATGCAAAGCTGTCAGACACTGACAACCCCCTGATAACCCTCCACTCTCCCCACTTGGTTCTGTGGAAATCATGCTAGGTGTGGCAGCCTTTTGCAAATCAGGTCATTTACATCACTGTGCAGCAAACTACACCCATAACAAATCCCCCTTTTCTGTCCTTAGCCTACTTTGCAAATAAATCTATGAAGTTATTATTTGTTAGCAAAAAAATGTAACATTTGGAAGGATATTATATGTTAAGGTCTGGGTGAATGGACACTCCTATGCTCTAATAACAAATATTAAGACTTAGGCAGAGTGGTGCAAGAAACATGATCATGGAAAAAAGGACAAAGAAAAATATGGGTTCATATGTACTGATAACAATATTGTAATATTTAACAATATCACAGGTCAATGTTTTCTTAAAATCTTGCAGCCTAAACATAAATACCCAGATATGGTCCTCTCAATTTCCAACACAAACTTTTTATTAAAACTAATGAAAACCAATTTATATCAAAGTTTAACCTTCACTCTTTAAAATGGGGGAGATTCCACCTTACATGTTTCACTTTGGGGGGACTGATGTTCTTTGGGAGCGGGTTTGTCTGCAGGTCGTATATTGTCTAATACACGGTATTAATTTGTTGTCTCCTTCTACCTTCCTGTTTGTCATTTTAGGTGCTCTCTCCTGTCTCTTTGCCCGTTTTGTTTTCTCTGCTTCATCTCTCTGACTTCATAGCACATGGGTTTAAGGAAAATTATATTTGTTTGCATGAAAACTATTGAGGAACAAATAGTACTACAGTTTTACTTTAGTTGAAGACATTTATTTATGTTCCTTCTTTCTCTACTTTTTCTGTAATCGTCTGTGTCTCAGCTGTGTCTCCTCTCCATAGAAACTTTGTCGGAAAAAAAATATTTTAACAAAGTAGGCAAATTGTTCACAACACATGTGACACATAAGTTAAAGTATTCACATTGCTATAATTTGTTGCCTTTTTCATCAACTCTTGTGGTTGCTTTTATCTGTTCTCACTCCCATGCTTCATTTCTTTCCAAAAAATAATTGTTTTTGAATTAATTAGCCAGATGCTTCATCGTTTCTATGGAGGACTGATCCTGCCAAAATTGGCAATAAAACTAGGAATAAGTAAATGGCTTGATAATGCATTTAAAGTAGCAAGTATTGCATCCAAAAAATACAAACTTTCCCAACTTAGAAGCTGACTTTGAATTTCCACCCATCAAGTTTCATTTCCCAGCTCTTCCCCCCTTTATGACTTTACCTGCTACAAAGAAAGAGGTCAGAAGGAAAAACAAGAGAAAAAAGAAAACAAAAACTATAAATTAATAAATAAACGGACAGAGAAAGTAGGAGGGGAAAAAACTCACGGTGGAAAGACAACAGGTGGAAATAAATCAATATATAAATGAAAATAAGTGACAGTAAATTAAAAATACAGACTATTGAATACAGGACCTTAGCTCTGGTAAGAAACTTCTGACATCTGTAGCCTATCAGTTGTACCCTGTCACCTGGATGTAGGGCTGAAACGATTCCTCGAGTGATTCAAGTACCTCGATTATTAAAATTCCTCGAGGAAAATTGACCTGCCTCGAAGCTTCGTTAATTTATGTTTTATCATTTAGCGCACCGTGTTTCAGCCGGAACATTATTTGCGTTGAGCGGAGCTCTGACTTCCGCCTCTGAGTTGTTGACGGAAGCTACGTGTTAGCGGCATAACGTCCAATCTTCAAGTTCGGCCCGCGGGGATTTTACTGATTGGTGATAATTCCGGGTTTTCATCGTTTTTTTGTGGGACCAATAAACATCCTTAAAAAGACCGGCGCGATGCCGGGAGTTCGGCAGCCTTTCTGCTCCGGAGCTGCTGGTTGAACGGCGGGAAGAAGCTGAGGAGGATTTATACAGGTGAGTGGAGAGACTGAACACGGCGGGCGGCTGAGGGTTGATGCTTACAGGGTAAGTGCAGCTTTACGGACGAACCGCACAATAAACTTATATCATCCCGGTCTGAACAAACGGGAGGCGGAACATGGCTGGTAGATGAGTTTCTGAACGGAGGAGCCGTAAATATCCCGTGTTGCTCCCCCGGTCTACAAAAAAGTAACTGGTAGGGAAGCTCAAATGTGGAAAAAATAGACTAATGTTGATATCCGATAGTAACACTGGTGTTATGGAAGATTTACCAATATTTTATTTCATAATTGTTTTTATCCGATTACTCGATTAATCGTAAGAAAAATCTATAGATTACTCGATTACTAAAATAATCGTTTACAACAGCCCTAGTCTGGATGTGTGTGTGTGTGTGTGTGTGTGTGTGTGTGTGTGTGTGTGTGTGTGTGTGTGTGTGTGTGTGTTATATCCTGAAGAAATGACACTATAAAAATCACCCCCAAACTATAAAGGAGTGTTTGGCTTCACAATCCTCTCAAGCTGCCATTTTTCTTGTTACTTATTCACCTGTTTTGCTACACTTTTTCCTTCCATTAAACTTTTCTTTTATGCTTTTAGATGCAGCACTTTGTGATCACCCATTTTATTGAGCAATGAGCTGTTGTGGCTTATATTCTTGTGGATTGACTGTCATCTGAATCACTGTCAAGTCAGGCGTTTTCTTTGTGATTCCGTTGACAATAACATTTCTGGAACGTTAAAAATCTAACCAACCTAGAGTTAAATTTACCAGAAATACATATCCTTCTGGTAGTAAAGACTTCATTTGATACAAGTTTCACATTTTTTAATTTAATTACTGAAATAAATTAACTTGTTTAAGTTGGTTGTAGATGCACATTTTTAGGTGAAGAAGCTGCTGAGAGCAAAATAAATTAAAGCGCTATCTCGCGTCACCTGCTACCAGCATTAAATGGTCCTTTACTTTAGTATGTGCAGTGTTTCATGGAAAGCCTCCGAGGAGAACTAAAATCGCTGAAATGAAATTAAATCTAAGTTCTTGATAGAGAAACTTTTCAGAGCTGGGACCCCAGCCCGATGAGCCCCTTCAGGAGGTCAAAACGAAACTAAAGCACATGGCGCCGGAGTGAAATGTCCACTAGTGACCTGAGTGGACGGACTTCACTTTACACCCGCATAGTTGTGTAGTAAAATCCCTGGTAGATAAAAGGACAATTGCATAAAAGCTGCCTGGTTACCCAGTGAGAGCTGGGAAGTGCCTGCAACAGTGTTTTGTTGTAAAAGCAAACAGGACGTGTTGTGCCATTCTGGCGCGTTTTAACGACCGTAAACACAACCTCTACAGCTGGAAGTCCAGTCTTAGCTTCCTGTCGTTCCACATTTTATCCATGGAGTTCAGGACAGCTGTGAGTCATAAGCTAATGATGTGTGCGTAATAATGATGCCAATCACACATACCAAGCGGTTCAGTCTCCTCCGAAGCATCCTCTTGTTTCGTCCTCCTGTCCGCACCGATGAACTCCTCTGATTCAACAGACGCCTCCTGCCTGGGCTCCGCTTCAGCTCCTCCGGGGAATAACTTTACATGTATATATGTTAGTTACTGCGCTAGCTCCTTGGCTATCTACTCTCTACTCTAACGTTAGTTCTAGCTATATGGAAGGCTGGAGCGATGCTACATGGTTTCCATTTTGTTTGGTTTCGGTATCTTCGCACCATTCGCATTCTCTCCGCCGCGTTGAATGTTTTCCGCGTTGCGGTGTTACTAGTCGCGCTCTCCGCGGCTCAGGGCTGAAACAGTCGCTGACATTTCGCTCCGTGCCCTGTTGCTGCTTTGACTCCGACAAATCATTTGTCGCTCCCGGGTTGGCCTCGCTGCTGACCGAAAAGCTGCCCGCCGATGCGGTGTTGCAACAACTAACTTATCGTGTCAGTCCCTGAGCGCAGGTCTTCCTCTCCTCCTGTCAAACAATTTTCACTCAGCAGCAACCCACGGACGTTCCCTCGTTTGCAAGCTCCACCCGGCGAAGGTGCGGTGACTAAAGCTCGCACTGCATTCTGGGTGATGTAGTCCCCACTCAGGATTTCCACACGTTCTTAAGAAGCTACTTTTGGCTCCTGTGGCAAATAAGAAATGTACGGAAGAGGATTAGGGCCACTGGGGAAAAAAATTTAAAAAGTTCTGACTTTAATCTCAGAATTCTGAGATTAAAGTCAGAATTCTGAGATTAAAGTCAGAATTCTGAGTTTAAAGTCAGAATTCTGAGAAAAAAAGTCAGAATTCTGAGTTTAAAGTCAGAATTCTGACTTTAATCTCACAATTCTGAGTTTAAAGTCAGAATTCTGAGATTAAAGTCAGAATTCTGAGATTAAAGTCAGAATTCTGAGTTTAAAGTCAGAATTCTGAGAAAAAAAGTCAGAATTCTGAGTTTAAAGTCAGAATTCTGACTTTAATCTCACAATTCTGAGTTTAAAGTCAGAATTCTGAGATTAAAGTCAGAATTCTGAGATTAAAGTCCGAATTCTGAGTTTAAAGTCAGAATTCTGACTTTAATCTCAGAATTCTGAGAAAAAAGTCAGAATTCTGACTTTAATCTCAGAATTCTGAGATTAAAGTCAGAACTGTTTTGTTTTTTTCCAGTGGCCCTAATCCTCTTCCGTAGAAATGTGTTTCATTATCAGGGGTAGTTTTAGCAATATTTCTGCGTAAAATATCTTAAACAGAAAGGTTACAAAGTACCAGGCTTCTTTTACAAACTACAAGGCTTCAAACTATGTGTTTTATATCTTAAAGTGGACAGTGTATCTTTATTTTCTTTGCCATATTGAAATGCCTCACTCACCTGGTCTCATTTTACAAAATATGTTTAGATGATTTGTTTTCTAAAGTTTAAAAATAGAAATCAATTTTAGTTTAGCTTCCTCAGCTCTGAAAATAAACATTTTATTTTGTAGAGGTTGACAAAATATTTTACGGCTCTAGCCAGTTTTTATTTTATTGCATTGGCAACAAAAGTAGCTCTGAAATTAAATGTTTGCTGACAAATAAGGAAAAGCAATAAAAATTAATCAAAAAGAACTATAAACACGCAATAAAGAGCACAAATACTATTTGAAAAAAATATATCAGGGCTGAAATTCTCAATTTGATCAATAAAAGTCAAACTCTAAATGTTGAACATTTTATTGTTCTTAAAGTATTTCCCAGGTCCCTAAAACAGTGGGAAGAATTTTGATACAGCTTATTATTTTTATTAGAACTGTACATTGTACCCCAAATTATTTACACCCTTAGCAAATTTATAGGATTAAATTAATCTTTTAATTTTACAAACATGTTTCCTCTGACTGGAAGCAATATTAAAGTTTCTGGATGGCCCAGCCACAGTCCTGACTTTTCAACCTAAAAGTCAGAAGCTTTTTGCTTTTTATCTTTTTACCAAAGATAAAAAAACAAAAAGCTGGTCAGCAATCGAAGGGTTTACTGTCATGCCAAAAAAGATTTTTTTCGCTGGTCATTAAGAAGGATACATTTTGATATACCATTTTTACGTAATAGGTCAAATTAGAGAAATTTCCTTTTTTTAATGTATAAGTTATTTACACTGTTTTATTTATTTTTTTGACTGCCTCATTTCAAATTAAAATAAACTTCCTAAAGGTTTGGAAATTATTTCAAAACAAGATCAGTGTGGTGGTATAAATAACTTTAGGCTCAATTGTCAGACTTTTTGAACAGTTGCATTTTTCTACACCACAGAAAATAAGACCACTCCACAGAAGCCATCTGGTTAAAAAAAATCACTTCCCTCAGGAAATGAGCTTTTTATTGAGTGCCGAGTTACATTTGTAAAGCTCAAAGCTTGAAAAATGAACGGTGTAACCTCACAGAGCAGCAGGAGAAGGATCAACAAAGATTTCACAGCATTTCAAAGAGTCAACAAACGGAGTGAGAAGCATCAAGACATTCAAAGAGAACCACAAGCCTGACAGGGGAAGGAAGTGAAAAACTTCAAAGACCCTGGAAAGAAAACTAGCGAGAGATGTCCCTGAGGACCTCTGAACAACAATTTAATGTAAAGCATTAAATTCACACTCCAAAGTTTAGAAAACACAAGTTAGAACTTAAAGCTTAAGTTATCAACTGCATTATTCATGTTATAATCCAGAGAGTTGTGGTGTAAAAGAAATCAAGACCGATTTAAATCTAATTACAAACTTTCATGTATGTAAATGCAATTATTCAACTATTGTAATCTAATTCAACGTAATCCAGTCCCTCCCATCCAGTCCAGTACATGTATTTCCAGTTACGAATTGCATAATTGCCTTTTCTAAGAAAAGATAACGAAAGTAGCGTTACCAGCTCTGACAACAATGTTGATCTGCTTCAGTTTTCATTTTCAGAGGCATCCAGTAAAACTGCATTTGATTCCTCAGTGGAAATATGATTTGCTGACGGCTTATTTGCATCATGTGCCATGAGCTGTGTGACCAGAGCTGCTTTGCTTGTGAGTTTGCATTTTGCCTTTGGTAAATCCAAGCAATTAGAAAAAAAAAAACAAGGATGAAAGGTCAGATGATTGCAAAAGTGAAAAGGTTATTAGAAGAGATAATTGTAATTAGCTCATCAATGTACATACAACTGTTTTACATTAAATCACTCTCAACCGTTACGATAATAAAACATTTGCTAAATGAGGAAAGAATTGATTTTTCAACACATTTTTTTTTCTTAATATTCAAACAGTTTAAATGTATTTCCTGATAGAAATGCATTTAAAACTGAAAACATTTTAGGTTTCCTTTTACACACTTCTTACAATATCTCACTGCAATCCTGGGCCATTTCTCTGGACAGAACTGGTTTTACTGGTTCAGATTTTTAGGCTCACAACTTTTCTGTTCTGATCACAAACCTTTCATGGTCCTCCTGCATGCAAATTGTGCGGCAGCAGAGCAACCTCTCTAATTCACAGTTGGATTAACGTTGTCAGGACTGCAAACTTCCCCTTTTCCCTCTAAATTTAAAAATTATAAGGACGATCACACACTTCAAAATCACCTCCAAAACAAAAGAAGAAAGAGTTTGTTTGTTTTTTGCTTTTAGTCTGTGGTTGATTCACACATTTGGCCCAAAATTCACTCATATCTAAGACAAAAAGTATGGCGACTCAACATTGCCATGCTGTTTATGACTGTATATCCAGTAATTGTTTGAAAAGAGGAATAAGGCATCTTCAAGCATCTGGAAATAGTATCCAAGCCTGAATTAAACTTGTGGAGGTTTTAGTAATCTTTGTAAATCACGTGGTGTCTGAGTTGTCCCTAATTTGCATCCACAGGTGCCAGAGAACTCAGATGATCTGAAAGAACCTATTAGAAGCCTAGAAAGCCTTGACATCATCAGCTGGACTTTCCCAAATAGCTTAAAGGTGCAGTAATCTTTAGTGTTGACATGTGAGTTTGAAAAAAATCTTACATACAGCATAGCTGACGTAAAACAGAAAACTTTTAGTCTGATTTAATGTCAGACTGTAAGAAACAAAGTGAATATCAATATCTCTTTTTTCAATTGTATGTCTCAAATTCATTGTATGTATTTTAAGTAAGTGGACATTTCCAGACACATTCAACCAACAAACTAAAGGAAAATCACTGAAGCAGTTTAAAATTCCAAACATTTGTTCTAAAACAGTTTTTGAACCTGGTGAACAATATTTAAAATACTTAACCTCCCTTTTTCATATGGTACTCCTTTTTTATTCATTTTTTTTTTTTTTACCTTTTTTACCTTATCAATAATTTGAGGCCATTCTTACCGGAAATTACATAAAATACCACATAATAATGCTTCTGTATTAAATATTAATATAAAGCAAAGTTTTTTCTACATCAAGTTTTGTTCTTTCCATTTGATTGCTCCTCTTGTGCTATATGGTATCCCTGAAAATTATGTAGATATATATTTTTTAATACTTTAAGTGCTGAAAATAAATACGTAAAATAAATACGTAGGGGGAAAGCAGCTACAAATATGGACTTATTGCATAACGAGGAAGTGTTACATCATCACACCACATCGCTGAAATATCCACGCTCTAAAGTTAAACTATATCTCCATCTAGTGGATAGATAAAGCATTGCACTCACCTGTAGGTAGATTCAATATTGTTTGAAAAATTCCTGTTTAGGATCCTGGCAGACTGGCACAGTGTTACTACAGGGGGACAGCAAACTATTGAAAAACAGAAGCTTGCAGTCAATCAGTTCTAATCACCAATTTATCTATAAATGAGCACAATTTTACACAGAATGACGTGGGCATTGTTTCATCCTAAACTAATTACTAAACGCTGAGAAAAGCAGTCTTGTTTTGTTTTTGATCTGCTTACTTCAACAAACGGTTAAGTAGACCATCTGAGTTACTTTTATAGTACTAGATTTTTAAGTTTCACACAAATATTCTCGTAGTTACAATGTGATGTTTGGCCAGCAGGTGTCAGAAACTCCTTTACATCCCTCGACCCTACCTGTCTAAATGTATTTACAGCTATATAAAAAATAGACAATAGCTTTGTGTTTTCTTTCTAAGAGGTTTTCTAAGTTAACGAAAGATTAATATTGAAGTGCTGTGGTGGTGCAGGGGCAGGGCACAGCCTATGTGTTGAGGCCTTGGTCCTCATGGCTGTGGTCGGGGGTTCGATTCCCAGCCTGGCAACATTCACTGCATGTCTTCCCCCTCTTTCCTGTCGGACTACTTTCAAATGGGGGCCACTAGAGTCAACAAAACCTTTAAAAAAAGAGTAATATTAATTGGACTGTAGAACAAAATAGACATAAATATATGCTTTTAGAATAGAAATTAATTGTGAAAGCGTAAAGTGAAAATGTAATCTCAGGTTAACATTGCTCCATATTAAAAGTTAGATCTATTTTCCTTTCTCCCAGGGTGGATGTCATAAAATGTTTTAAATGTATGAAGCATTGTTCAGATTTTCTAAAGCACATGGCAATTCTACACACACGCTCCTGAAGAGTTATCCAACTATTCATTCAGTCTCTTTAAACAGATGATAGTTTGTTTCATTGCACATAACAAAATGCCGAGATTCAAACTGGTGATGAGAAATCCCACTAAGTCCTGCGTCAAAGAGTTTGAAGTAAAAAAACTATGTAAATTATATTATTTTAAACTTTTTTCATGACAGGAGACCAAAAAGGTCGTTTCCACTTACAAAATTGGTAATACATTAATAGCCAAAAAAAAAGAAAAACAGAAATATGTTTGCTTTATGTAAATATATTTTTTTTCTTTGCAGATAATTGATGTGAAATGCTTGTAGCCCAGGATGTCCACATGGTGGCGCCCCTGGAACATCTATGAGACGTCACACACTTGTTGCACTGAGAGTAAGACCAAAAGAAAAGTGCTGATTATACTTTGTCCATAGTTAGTATTTTTATTATTTACAGCTAAATATAACTGTGGAATTTGGTGTAAATAGAAAATTTCCCTGAACAGAGTGTAGCTAAATAAATTATAAAGTTTACAACAACAACAACAACAACAACAACAACAACAACGAACTTGTAGATAAATCTCTGTGGTCCAGTTTGGTTCATTTTTGCACGGAAATGTGATCTGTTATAATGAAAGATTGGACAGTTTGTTTTTACCTGGTAACATTGAACTTAGTGTTAGAAATTTTTGCTGAATAATTCAGATTTTATTAAAAAAAAACATGTTATGATTAATTAAATGAAAGGCAAAAACTAGTTTTTCATGAACAGTTTCATTCATTTGAACATTCATATCCCGAGACAATGGAGCAAATAAGCTTCTATCTCACTCTGTGGTTTTAAATGAGGCTAAAATTATTTTTCATTTGCTAAATTAAATATATAAATGTATTTTTTTTAGTTTCTTTGGAAATTCAAACCCTCACAAAGACAAAGACAATCCTTCCTTTAAACTTCTTCAAGGTTAATTAGCAGCATTTGAGTTAACTGGAGACAGACTTGTGAATATATGTTATTCACAACTCAAACACAGCTGCTTCCGTCTCTGTCATTATATATATATAATGACATATATATATATATATATATATATATATATATATATATATATATATATATATATATATATATATATATATATATATATATAAAAGGAAATCCAGTAAGATATCAGTAACTGTGGATTTCTGGAAGTCTGGGTCAACCTTGGTTACAATTTCCATATGTGTGAAGATGCTGCATTCATTTGATGAATCCTTAATACAAGTAAAACCACAACTGGATTGTCATGTCATCAAATGGATCAGGAAGGAATCTGTATGTATGTCACTTTCTGTATCTGAGAGATTAAAATGTGAATAAAACACACAAAAAAAGCGAAAGACTTTGTGGAGATGTCGACTGAATCGAATGCATTCAAGGCCGAAAGAGAAAAACAGTTTGCATATCCACTCAGAAACCAAGACTATCATGTTTAGAGAAGAGATGGACCAGAATTTGGCTATGAAGGTGATTGTTGCATTTGAAAGGAAGACATTTGCCATCCTCAGAATATCCTTCTGACTGAAATAAGAGCAGTAGAATAAATTTGTCTGTTTTTTTTTTTTTTA
Organism: Poecilia reticulata; assembly: GCF_904066995.2. NCBI lineage: Eukaryota > Metazoa > Chordata > Actinopteri > Cyprinodontiformes > Poeciliidae > Poecilia > Poecilia reticulata. The sequence continues at coordinate 26,271,065 of NC_088839.1, forward strand.
CTGCAGGAGGTACTGGTGCATTTTACAAACTAGACGGCATCCTGACGAAAAACCATTATTCGGAATTGTTAAAAGAAACATCTAAAGACGTCGACCAGAAAGTTACGGCTTGAGAGCAAACACATCTTCTTAATAGATAGTGACTGCAAACATACTGCCAGATATGTTCAAAACTGGCTTCTGGCTCATTAGATCAAAGTTTAAGAGAAGACACCACAAAATCTTTAATCTCAGTTCCATGCTAAATAAATAAATAAATAAATAAATAAATAAATAAATAAATAAATAAAGTGAAATGTACAGAAAAGATCTGTTCTCTCTGGAGAAAATGGGTCAAAACTCAAGTTTGTCTGAAGGCCAAAACTTAAAGCTACTGTGAGAAAATGTATGAAAAGTTCCTCAAAATGTTTTAGCCAGACAGTTTTAAATGCAATTCTAACCGATACTAAGAAAATGTAAATTTTACAAATAATATCTATTCCATCTCTTGTTATTCTGAGGTTTGGCAAGAACTTGGAAACATGCAATTTATTTAAGTCTAGAGAACAAAAGTTACAGTTTTTACAGAGTGTAAGTAAATATCTGGAAAATAAAGGCGTTTCAAACAGCTGATCTCAGACAGCTGCAGATTTACCGCTCTAATGTTCAGAGCAGCGCAGAATCTGCTTCTGTTTGCTCATTTTCTGTGTGTTTCATCACCAAACCAAAGCACAAATATTGTCTCCAGGTTTGATGATGATTCTGCTGAAGCAATAATCTAAAACAAGGGCAGACCAACAGAATGATGTCCCACCAACAATATGACAAACAGGAGGTGAGAATCAGCTTCTTGAACATACTTCAAAAACTTACTCCTATATTGGAACACTTTACATTTAAATTTTATCATCGGACTCTGAACAGAAATATAGAAAACACACATCAGTTTCTTGAAAATGATTTTAAAAAGTAGCATTTATCAGCAGGTCCAACTTGCCAGGCCCACAAGGCAGCTTAGAACCAGCAATCAAGTAACAACAGCTATATTTAAAGATGTAGAAAATGTGTATCTATTTAATCATTGTTGCTTTGTTTCATTGCATGGCCTTTTCATGTTTTCTTGGGAAATGTCCAAATAATAACTATTTTTATCGTCACGCTTTGCAGGGACAAATTAGCCTTTTAAATCAAGGCTAATTTGATTTGAAAGGCCATTTCAAATCAATGACATTTTTTTCTTCATCCTATGAAATAATTGTAGAAACTATGAGTTTCGGTCAGTATCCCCTTCTCAACATATGTCCTATACAAAGTTCAGAGACAGCAGCAGGTTGTGTTTTCTTCTTGGCGAGGGCTTCTGGATGTAACGTACAGTAGCTGTTGGACATTCCTCTAGTGGTTCTAGCTCTGGTCGTCTCATTCGTAGATCTGAATTCAAACTGACAGCCCCTGCAGAGGAGTCGGGAGACTTCCCCAGCCATCTGTCTTAAAGCGGCCCCCCTCTTCTCTCCCTCCACACATCCCTCATTCCCACACTGGGTCTTTGTCAGCAGTTCCTGTCCCTGGACTAGGCGTGGCGTGCGCTGAGGCCAGGGCGACCGTGGGTGCTTTCAGAGGCACCTGCAGATGGGACAAAGGGCCAAGGGTGCTGGGGCTGAAGACAGATTGATGCTTTGTGCACTGAGGATGGAGAGAGCCCGAGTGGGAGAGAGGGGGGATAGTTAGCTGAGAAGTTTTCAGGGAGAGGATTTTAGGGGGAACAGGGGCGAAGGAGGGGGGAGGTCTGTCACTCCGGTCTGTGTGAGTCCAAGCTTTGGAGGACCAGGGAGAGATTGACAGCTTTTGTGGACTGCATCCCCGCACAATGGTTGCGCTTTAATGGGCGGTAAAGCAGGAGCAGGGCTTTGGGGAAGGTCCGGAGGGGAGGCGGCTTTCGGTCGTGGTTGTGATGGTGGCGGCGCGGGGAGGCTCAGAGATGGGGGGCAAAGGCTTTACTGCTTTGCTTGGTGGGGACCAATTCATGGGTATTCAGTCCAAGGCTCGTTATTCACTGAATGCATCCAGTGGAGGAATGCAGTAGCATCAATTAGAATGTGTTAGCAGATAGCAAAGCAGAGAAGAAAAACCTTTCTTTCCCTTTTGCTTGCAGGACAACACGGTCCCACTATAGGAGGTGTCAGAGCCACAAAGCCTTTTTTTGGGTCTCTCTCCATTACACTACCACCGCAATATGTAAGGTGGGGACTCTTTTGATTTAAATTAAGTGGAAAAAACACTAAATCCCATTTTTATTCAGCAAGGATAATGGTGTTATACTCTATAAAGGTCTTTAACTACTTATGTGTGGCTTAAAATCTTCCCCGGCTCCCTTTTCACTCCACCTCAGTGTCTTATTCTCATTGGGGGCATTATATTTATTCAGTGGTGGAGGGTCAAAGACAGACTGTTAAACAAAGTTGCTTGTAGCCTTAACTGCCGCATCACTTCTAATTGTGTATCAGTGGGTCAGCGGTTTGTTGTGTTGTCCCGCGGTAAGAAAGGAAGAGCGGATATGAATTTAAACAGTGTCTTGTAAGGTATTGTCTGGAGTGGGCACAGGCCGCCACTTCAGACGCAGACGGCCTTTCAGAGGAGAATTTTCTTTAACTTTTAGGACAGTGATATAAAAGAAGAGGAAGGAGAGGAAAACTGTTTGATGGTGATCACATGTTGGGGCTGACGCATCGTTCGGTTTTACTAATGGAGTAAGGGCCATCAATCGCACATGCAGTTCAAACTCATGATAGTGCATTTAGATTCATATTTTTTAAAAGATGACTTGAAAAACATTCAAAACATTGTGTTTTTTATCACATTGGGTCACATTATACTTACACAGTTTAAAGTATTTAATGTATTTAGCATCAAACGAGTTATTGGAGATCCTTCCTCTCTGCAGCTAGTGGACTCTGACCCTCACTGCTCCCATTAAATTCACTAAGTGTTAACATATATACTGTATCTGCACAGCCTTACTGCTGACCTGTTTTTATTGTCACTAATTAAAAATAGACTGTCTTTTAATGCTCAGACATGCACATTTTGAACATTTTTCATTTAACCATCTCAGTTCCTCTGGACAGGAGGATTTTTTTATAACTGCACAGTTTTTGTGCTGAAATTCTGTCCTTACTGTACATTATGTTATTTTTTATTCTGTTTATGTATGTGGGTAACTCTGTTTGCTCATGTTGCCTGTCACTTTGCTGTTGTTGCACAGATATTTACCCCCATTGTGGGGCAATAATAAAGGATATTTCTAATTCTATTCTAAAGGGTTCAGATCAGTACAAAGTGGTACATAATTATGAAATGGTGGTAAATGGAAACATTTTAAGATGTTTGCGAACAAAAATCTGAAAACTGTGGCATTCATCTTCATTAAGCCTCCTGTACTCTGATGTCACCAACTAAAAGTGTGAATAATTCAAGCATACTATGAAATATTTCTCTCTTCTGCCTTCTGGAAGATGTTATGGAAGTAGAAAAGCAAGAACTGACAGAATGAAGAATAGCTTGTATCTCCAGGTTATCAGGCTTTTTAAACACGGTTTTGTGTAGTTTGTATTGCATGTGATAAAAGTGTTTTCTATGTCTTATTCTTAATTCATGTGACTTTTTAAAATGGTACTGAAGGAAACTTATTGAGCACATATTTCATTAAAAGTTTTTTTTTTTCTATTTCTACAGCTGTTCTGTGGAAATTTGCTGGAGAACATTAGTGAACAAACAGCATCATGAAAACCAAGGAACACATCTGACAAACACATCTGTCACGTCAGGGAAAAAGTTTCATGTTAGAAAACCTTTCCACAGATTTGACCACCTCACAAAGCACTAAATAATTCATCATAAATAAAATCTACAGAGGATTGCACAACTGCAAACTTGTTAAGACATGTCTGTCCATAAAAACCCTGCAGGCTGCGCAAGGAGAAGAGGGCCAAGGTAATTATGGAGGAACATGCTCTGGTCAGATAAAAAACAAAATGTAGCTACATGTGATGGAAAGGTTGAATATTACCCTATTTTCCATGTTTACTATTGTGGTGACAGCATCATACTGTGGGCAGGAAAACTGGTCAGAGTGCAGATGACTAGAGCTAAATACAAATCAATCTTCTGTTAGAAGCTGCAGAAGATTGATCTTCTTGCAGCAGGAGTTTCTCCTGCTGCAAGAAGAAACTGGAGCTGAGTTTCTCCTTGCAGCAGGACAACAACACAAAACATACAGAAACACAAATTAATGATTTAAATCAAAAGGACTCAATCAAATGGAATTTGAACTATTTTGCAAAGAAGAATTGGAAAAAATGTCAGTCTCTAGAAACAATGCCAGTCTATCCAAACCTGCTGGAGACACACCCTGAATTATTAAATTAGACATTAATTAATATGGGATGAGAATCTAAATAAAATACATTGAAGTTTGTGGTTTTAACATGGCAACATGTGAAGAAGTTGCAAAGATATAAATACTGCTGTATGGCACTCAGTAGTATTTGTCTCTAAGTTTAATTGTGAGAAATTTCCACAACCAGCATCGCTTTGGAGAAGGTTTCTCTTCTCTGACAAACTTGCACAAACTGATTTTCACATTTCCCATCCATGCACTCTGCGTCCATTTAGACTCAGATTTCCTAGCTTTCACCACAAGAAGATACAGATGGCACGCGCGCTGAAATGAAATTGTGAATTTTTGTTCTCCTTCGGTTTAATGAGAACTAACTGGAAGAAACCTCTCATAGAAAGGTGTGGATTTCAATGTGAGCAATTATGGTTCATTTGAAGCCAAATGAGCCAAATTTGCATCCCCTGAAAAGACAACCAGAGTTAAACTGTATGAAAAGTGCAGTAAATTGGGGCAAACATCGCAACATGCAGAAATGCATCTCCGCTGTAATTGTGTAATTGTAGAAGAGCTCTAAATGCACGGCCCAATTAAACTTGCTTCTTCTGCAAGGCAAAGAATTGGCAGGTTATTATGCAGGAAAGTATCAGCACGGTTAAATAGCTGCCTCCTTCGTGGGTGGGGATGGAGGGTGAGATCATTTGCAGCAAAATGGAATATCTGATCAAATATGGACAGATGTCTTCATACATGTCGAGCGGCAGTGAATTGGATTGGAAGAGGCAAGATGGATGGATGGCCTCCTCTAAGAGATAGAGCTTCCTGCCCTGAGTGCTGAGGGGGCACAAGAGGAAGAGGGTGAGAGAGGGGGAAGGTTAGGCTCTCAATGGGGGGAGACATTTCCCTGAAACACCAGTTGATGGGTTTCTCCCACAAAGGGTGGAGTGACGCAGTCTGCACTGCTGCATAACAGCCTGGTCTCTGTCTGGATTAGGCCCTGCATCGCACAAAAGAGAGCTCAAGTAAACGGTTCATGAATGTTGATTAATTGATGCCATTTTTTTGCAGCGTGCCATGGAGATTCAGAGAGCAGGGAGCGCAAACGCTCGAAATGTAAACTGTACTCTATAAATATGCAAATCCAAAATGGTTACTAAAGATCGTGAACTGGCATGAGTTTGATTCATAACTTTGGTGGAAATTCCTCGAGCTTTCCCCCCCACTTTGATAAGAATGATGCTTTGTGGGTAAAAAGTTCAAAAAGCTTCAGCTTTCTTTGGCGGCTTTGACTCCCAGCAGTGCCTGTCAGATGTGCCCAGCTGGCATGGAGAGCAGCTCAGGTGGCGGAGGCAGCGAGGAGGTTCCCACGATGAGGTTTAGGGGTACAGGTGTCCTGGGAGAGTGAGGGTGGCCCACGGCGCGGAGGGGGGAAGCACTGGCCCATAGCCCACCTCAATGGAAGGATCCCAGGGGCCAGCTCAATAGCCTGGGTTCCACTTGATGGAGAGAGAAAGGAGCGTTTCAGCCGCTGCCCAGCAGGAAAGATCTGGTTGTGGGAGACCTCTTTCAGGACTTACTGTTTGTCTGAAGGCTGTCACAGCAGATGAGTACTCAGCAAACAGCGTGAACAAGGATTTGAACCAGAAAACCAACAGAGCCTTGACAATATTGTGATTGGGCCTTGTCTCTTTAGAGGGGGCTGAAAGCCGAATTGAGAGCGGTAACAAGTGCACATTCAGCTCCGGACGGGGATGCCGTTGGGTTGTGTTTTATGGTTTTGTGGCCTGTATGTGGTGGATAAAGCAAAATCATGTTAATCTCTCTTTTCAGCAGCTTAAAAGCAAAAGGGGTGAACCTGTGGCACTTTAATGGTCCAACCAAAGTCTTACAAAGTCATTCTTCAGTCAAACCTGAATAAGACCTCTGTAATCTCTCGTCCCAAAACAATGGTGCTTTTTAATTACGTAAATATGACACAGGAGAATAAAACAGGGTTGTTTTAAACTTTTTTTCATCCCAATATTTATGTGAGCTGTGCAGCTCTGCAGCTTGCAGGGCTCATGATACAGCTGAGAGGGGACATAAAACTGAGGAGGATTTCATGCACATTTTGTAGATGTGCAAACAGTTACTTTATCCAATCAACGTTGCAAATTATTGCAACTTTCATAGCTACTATTGCTCCTTATTTTGTCCAAAGGGAGTTTGAAATTCAAGGAAATTGCCCTAATGAAAACAACCTTTCAGATTGACTAACTTTCTTCCTTCATTCAAGCACCTGTTTATTCTCACGTGTTTGACTTTGGAAGCTGTTTTTCAAGATGTCTTCTCTGTTAATATCCATCAATCTCCTCTCGAGGAATTGGCGAAATCCAACCAAACTTAAAACAAACCAATTATATGCTTCGGTTTTGTTTCCCGTCTGACTTTGTATACTTTTATTGACCTATTTATCCGTCTGATGGTGAGTGAAAAGGGGGCACAACAAAGAGCGATGTTGTCTTTTGGAGGAGTTTGGGCTAACTCGCGAGGTTTCTGAAGAGAGAGGGGCTTGTGATGGAATGGGCCGGGAAGGACTGTGACTTCTCCATTGAGAGCAGAGGGGCACGCTGGATTAGCTTGATTTGCCTGTGAATGGGCACTTTCCATTATTCTTGTTAGGGAGCTGTCACATCGAATTGAGAAAGTGAAAACCTCCCTTTATCAACGTTTTCCAAGTGAAACTGAGCAGGCAATCAATAACTGAATTCAGACCCAGGAGAAAGTCAAGCAGAATGATATGGGACTGCTATAAAGGGGGGATTTGTCATATTGCTAATGTGGAAAATGGATAACTGATGTAAATTTGGCTCCAAATGCCTTTGAGTATAAAAGAGGGAAAAAAAGGAAAATATAGTATTTAGGGCACAACGGGACAAAAATAGTTTGGTTCAGAGCAGCAGTTTAACAGCGTTCATCAAAATAACTTCTGCAAATGTCGCAACTGGCGGAAACACAGATACAAGTATTGATATTTAATATTTTCATACAGCATTATAGTCAGAATTTAACTTTAAAGTAAAAAAAAAAAACAAAAAGAAAAAAAGGTATTTCAGACATTTAGGTTTCACCCCTAAATGTTTTTATTTGAATAAAATCCTTCGTAGTAGTTTTACATTCTGTCCTGCATAACCCAAACAACACTACAGGGCTAAACAAATCAAGAGCGGCTTGTGTTTTATTGTATAAACGGCACCATATTGTTTTGGAGTTTCATTATATTGACCTTATTGTGCCATTGTGCTTGTTCTGACACCATGATAATGCCTGAATACAGAGGGAATTATGCCCTGTATAAATAGATCCCATAGTCAAAGATCGCCTCAATTATCCCTCTACACATTGACAACACGAACAGAATAAAAACTAAAGCCTCAGACCAAGCTGGTCTCAAGGCGCTCTTCAAACATTGTTGGGCCCATTGTTGGAGGGGTAGAGGAACATCATCAGCATCAATAGCAGGAGAGAAAAGACTTATATTCATCTGATATATTAACCTGTTTTATGCAATGCAATGAATTGATGGAGGAAAACACAAACATGCAACTAAAACATTTATTTCACTCCACTTTAGCAACATTGCCTTCTCTTTACAGATTCATTTCTGCATAAACCTATTCGTGGCGTAGGTGGGCCCGGACACAGGAGGAATGGATGTGCCTATTAAAAAACAGCTTAACTGCGTTCGTTCACGTAGTAAAGAACATATTTTATTCTGAAGCTCGTTCGGCACATTCACACTATCAATCAACAAATTGCCTCATATTGCAGCTCCCCGTTTTTTCCGCTGGATGAAGAAAATTAATCGGATCATTTGCCCTCATCAATCAAACCGGTAATTGATGTCTTAATCATTATACACTTAAGTGAGCACCTTCGTTCAAAGCACACAGTCAGACTTCCGAGCAAAGAAGCATGGAACATTAAGGAGGATTTCAAACTAATTTTATTGTTTTATTATTATTATTATTATTATTAAAGTGTTAAATATGTTGACTTTCCCTCATTTAAAAAAATACTGAGAAAACATTTTAAATGGAACAGATTTTGCTTCTTGTGGACAGAAAACTTGCTCTGAAATGATGACATAATGATTTTGTTGAGTGTGCGAACCCCAGCTATGCGAGGTTGTTATCATCATAATTGTCATCCATCCATCTTCTGTGCACAGTGAGTTGATAACAGCCAATGAAAAATGACTCATGGCTGTAATGAGTGTCTCACCTCTTAGCTTTACGCAGGTTCACAGCCCTCCACGGAGCTCCAATTCTCCATTTATTCCACTTCACTGTCTACACTTCACCTCATATATATTCCTGCCCTTAATTTTTCATATAAGAAAAAAAAAAAAAATCTCTTTTTCATTCCTAATATTAGTAAAACACTGAAGGCCTGGGTGATTTAAGAGTCAGCTTTCATACAAACATACTCTGTATGTTACAGATCGAAGCAGAATCCTTAATTGATTCACAGAATACTTTAATTACGACTGTTTCCAACCTTCCTGCGCTGCGACACAATATGAGCCAGCAAGGAAGGAAGAAAAAAAAAACCCTCCCAGTATAAGCCCTGGAGTGCAGCTGCGACGTAATTATCATCAAGCACCCCTGCATCTGTGTACAAACAATCTCACAGCTGCTGCCATTGATACTGTACATGCAAAAGAGAACAGGTTGACCCCCCGGCCTCCAGCGCCGCCTCGGAGAGCCGTGACCCGCTCATTTGGGAGGAATTTGTGACACCTACAAACCACTCAACCTGCGTGCAGTTTTAAAAGAGCTGGCACCTGTGATTTACCACAATATTTGCTGCTCTTTGTTGCTACAGAACAAGAACATTAGCAGGTTTATGTTTGGAAGAATGACGGTAATTACACGGTGCCTACGGAGGAGCAGATCTAAGGTGCCAAAACCTGTCCGTGCAACATGCTGCCCCCACACAGGACTAATTTAGAAAACATCTTTGAAATGTGGCGAGGCGAGAGAAACGGTAGGTGCGAATAGAAACGCGTTTAAAACTCAGTGTTCGTGTCCTTCAAAGGGACAGTTCAGACCGTTTTACAGGAAGATCTGGGAAGTTGTTTGTTTCCCAACTTGTTGGAGATAGATGTCATTTGTGTTTGACAAAAGGTGAAGAGACGATCAAATGCCAGTCAGAATGATCCCCCGTTTTAGATGATGCTTAGTTAAGAAGAGTTTTAAACAAGTTAAACTAAAACATCTTTATTTATCTCTGTTCACAAATTACACTGAACTCTTTGATATATATTTGTTAATTTCTTAAAATCAAGGTTTTGTGGTGTCCAATCCAAAACATTTACTTTGTTGTCCATAAACCATAATTTTTAGCTAATGTGGTGGAATGATGAAGCTAATTTGAAGACCCATTTATTCCAAAGCTCTAAATAAAGTTATTTCCACATGATTTATTTTTCCTTGAAGCCATTTATTTTGTGAAGTACACAAAATCATTTGCAGTAAAACACTCACAAACACACAAGAGGCTACCCAGTGTTTTGCCTCCAAATGCACCAATGCAGCAGTTATTATGGCCTAATATTTTAATTTTAATTTTAGTTTTGTCAAACTACAAATTATAAATGGATTATAAATGACCTTGAAGTTTTTGGCCATACCTCTTCTAGTCTGCCTTTATTGGTCTATAACTGGAGAAACGGCTTCTTCTTCTCTGAGCGATGTTCTAGCAGACAGACATGCAGGGCTTTTTCACTGTGGATAAATGGCTCTAACCAGTTACACCAAGCATCTTCACAAGGTCATTTGCTTTTGTTCTGAGATTGATTTGCACATTTTGCACTAAGTCTCTCTTTTTCTCTGAGACACAGAAACTGTCTCCTCTTTGGATGGTGTGATGGCTGGAGATTCATGGTGTTTATCGATACAACAGTTTGAATGGATGAACGCGGCGTCTGTGGACAGAGGATATTTTTGTTAATTTCCTGTGATTTTAATTCACGGTGTTTTCTTAAAACACAGGTGAGCCTCTAATCTTGTGAATTAGTTTGAGTGAGATGGATTTTAAGAAAGAAATCATGGTAGAAGTTTACAAAAGCATGAGATTAAATATTCTTCAATGGAGGTTTTGCCTCTTTGGTGGTTTGAGTGAAATACACTAAAAAGAAAATAGTTGAACCAACTTAATTGAATTGCTTCTATAGGTAACAAGCAATTCAATTAAGTTTATCCAACTGAATTTATTAAGTTTAACCATTTCAATATATTATAATCATCCAACTCAATTTGTTAATTTATTTTTGACTAATTTATTAAGTATGTTTAAGAAAACAGATTTAAGTCAGTCTTACTCAAATCATTTAGTTTACTTCAAAAATGGTAAATAAACTTATATAGCACTTTTCCAGCCATTTTGACCACTGAAAGGAAGGAGGAAGGAAGGAGGAATCAAACCTACAACCTTCTGATCACAAGACGACTACTGGTTAGCTTGAGTCATTGTGTCAGACGAGGGATACAAATATGGTATTGAACTTAATTATTTCAAGTAAAGTCAAAGTAAAAAGGTCCTTTAAGGAAAAGATGTGTGTATTTAGAGGACACTGTAAAAAGAGTATTAAAATTTAGTTTGGAACTACTTCAAGGTTTGAGTTGACTTTCTGTAGAATTAAGTCAAAGAGATTTTAAATGTTTATTAGAAGAAAATAAATGATTTGAGTAAGAGCGACTTAAATTTGTCATGCTAAACCTCCTTATGAATTAAGTTATAAAAACTTAGCAAATTGAGTTGGAAGGACTCAATGAATCGAGTTGTATGATCATAATAAATTGAGTAGGTCAGACGTAGGATTCGAAACTGGCATTGAACTCAATTGTTTTAAGTAAAGTCAAAGGGAAAAGTTCCTTTAGGTTAAAGATTTGTAAGTTTTGAGTTAAATGAACACAAAAAAGTAAGTTGTCATAGCAAAGGCAAAAGAATTAAGTGAAATTAATGTAATTAAGTCCATAAGATGAACTGCAGCCCAAATACACTTTTTAGAGTATAGACCATTTGTGGCTTTGTCCGTTACAGTAGAAAAATATTTACTTTTACAATCAAAATGACGAAAAAAAAACAACAACAACTCAGGCTTGAAAGAAAAATTCACCAATCTTGAATTATTCCTGCATTTTTCAAATAACGAGTTGTAGTGAACTGCTAAATGTAAGATTCAATGTTATTTTTCATTTTTGATGGAATCTGAATTCTGAGCGTGTTTATGTCTTCAAGTTGATAAAATAGATTTTTGGAGGACAGTCACTTCAGACCCACTACATACAATCTGGTTGAAATAAACTTTTCTGCTTAACTTCAGTAGCTAATAAAACCTGTTTTGGTGGAATGAGGCAGCCTGTATGTAGTAACCCAGCAAATGTGACTGGAGCAGAAATGGCAGCCAATGACTGCTAGTAATAGACCTTGTTTCTATTTGAGGTCATTGCATGTTTACACTTTTACAGCAAACAAAAAAAAAAAAATAATTTAAATGTTTTTCCAGCTAAACTGCTACTACACTAACTTCTCAATGGTCAATGTACCTGACTGTATCAATCTTATTTCTATTTATTTATTGGTTTGTTTTATTACAAACCAATAAACATGCCACATGTTGACATGAACAAATGTTTTGAATGAAAAGAAGAAAAGAAATCTTGTACAGTTTACCTCTTCTATGAAAAGTCAATTAGCTGTAACATAAGCAACTAAGAATCAAGAAACTTCAACCATTCATCTTTAAACAGACAATGTTTATATATAAAAATAATAATAACAAATAAGAAAAAAACATTATCTCGATACGGTACTCTATTGATTCAATGTGCTTCCTTACACCTAGTTTTCTTTGTGCATGTCACAGTGCAGTCAGTTAATATCCACAAATAAATCACGTTATTTAAACACATTCAGTCTGAGTCGTTTCAAACTGTTAAAAAGTTTCAACAGTCTGTACAATGTTTCAATTATGCCTTTACACTTCCGGGCATTTCTTTATTTTCTCCCCAGGTTCACAGGCGTATTAAAAAACATTTAATCATTGCTGCGGGATTCTTTGTTCGCCGCCAGGGTGGGCAAATGTGTGTCCAAGATGGATGAATGTGTGTGACCAAGAATGCGAGTGGGCCAGTGAGAGTGCTTGAGCTGTGAGGGGAGCGCTGTGGGACAGAAGAGAGACGGTGGATGACTTTATGACACGGAGGGGACGCGATCAGGGGCAGCAACGCAGAGAGGAGAGGGTCTGCCCAAGCTGTCAGCTCTGAGGGGCTGCTGGAAGGCTCAGCGGGAGCCCAGCGTGGCCCCCAGGATGCCTTGTCACCACGGCAAGGCCCTGGAATGCGCCGGCACACAATGAGCTCCCGGGGCTTAGAGGGCACTCCGATTTGATAACCACATTAAAGTCCTAGCAACATCTGTTGGGGCGCAGGAGAAAGGACTACTGGCAAGCTTTAACCCCCGAAACTGGAATCATTAACCCTCACCCCTGTGAGAGAAGGGGGACAACAGCCCCCTATTTGTCAGCAGCTCTGCACAAGGGCCATGGGGGCTAATATTTTACCAAAAAACAGCGTGAGAAGAGAAGCAGCCCTGGGCACCAGGAGGAGTGCTTCCAAAACACACATTACCAGGAAAATACTGTCCTATTTCTTTAAAATTATGTTTAAAATACTTTTGTATACTTCTGTTAGTGTGTCAGTCACTGAACAGCTTAGCACCAAACATACATTAAAGACCTTCTGTTGATCAACTGCCTCGTTGCTGACATGCAAATAATTTCCTGGACTTATTTCAGTCAACTAATAAAATATTTGCCTCATCTCCTAAAATAAGGTCTTCAGAAAATGTTGCTCATTTATAAGGTGGATAAAAAATAAGTTTTTCATGCTGTCATCATGTTTTTTCTTTAAAATGTTATCATAATTGAATTGCACTGCAAAAACAGAAAATCTTATTTAATTGTATTTTTGTCTAGTTTCTATTGTAAATATCTTAGTACACTTGAAATAAGACCAAACTAATTTACAAGTGACTTTTCATCAAAATGTAGGACCAGGTTTTAAGTAAATTATTTCTTAACATTAATAAAAATGAGCTAGCTCCACTGGTAGATTATTTCACCCAAAACATGAAAGAAAATGTCATTTTGTAAGTGAAACTTTAACTTTTTCGTCAACATAAGGAGTTATTTACTAAAAACAAACTGATATATTCCTGAAAGTTACTTGTAAAATAATTTTGTCTTATTTAAAGCGTATGAAGATATTTGGTCTGGAAACAGGAACAAAATACGTGGAAAGATTATATGTTTTTGCGTATATAACTGAAGGGCTTAAGGGAAGAAAGGGTAAAGTTGATGGAGGATGTAGAAATAACAGGTGTCCTGTCACAAAGAGACGTCTCAGGCTGCAGGATGCTGCGTGTTTCATGGGTCAGCCCCAAGCCCATCCACCTCCACAGGTTTCAAAGCAAAGGCCACCTCTCAGTAATGAATAATTAAGAAAACAAAAGCCCCCCAACCCCCGGCCCTTTCCGGAGGGGTGAGAGCTCAGGAGAGGAGATGGAAGCGTCGGAGGGCCTAATGCAACCAGACCAGATGTGACGAGGAGAGCTGAGGTTTTTGGCCCCTGCGCTTCATAAAAAACATCAACCTAAATGTGTTCCCTGGAGATGAGGGCCTGCAGGAGGTGCCCCGGCGTGCGGGGTCTTCAAGTACCTCCACACAACTAATTCCATTCACTGCAGCTCATTACATGGGCAATTAAGTGCTGGGGTGGAGGAGGGAGGCAGGGTGCAGGGGCGAAGGCAGGGAGTATGTATGTGCGTATGTTTGGATGTAAGTGTATGAGGGGGGATGCTTACTGGCTCATCGTCGGGTTTAAGGATCGAAACCCCCTACCGATCTCATTCCCCATCATCTGGTGTCGCCGTCGCCCGCCGGCCCCCTCCTCTCTCCTTCACCTGGGCGGAATCTCTGTGGACACCTGCCTCTCCTAATGAAGATCCATGTCTTCATTTCCATTTCTGGAGTCATATCAGAGGCTGCCAAGCACAAAACAGGCCTGTTTCCTCAGAGGCCTGGAGAGCCGGATAGAATGACACCGCTAAGTGCTCTGGCAGAGCAGGGCAGCTGCAGAGCCTGAAAATGGGATTTGGTTGAGGGTTCTGAAGTGGGGGGCTCGGATGGAGAGAATCCGATGTTTGGATTGGCCACAATGGCAGCCGTGTGCTACCTCAGCAGCTCCTTGGTACTAATGAGGCGTACTGCAGGGATGGGAAGAGGGGAGGAAGGGGTGCGAGGAGGTGGAGATAAGGAGAAAACAGGAGTGTACCACGCACCTACCTCCCACACCTCCTTCATCTCCTTATATATGCTAACTCTTGAGGACAAACACCAAAGATCCTCTCTTTGACACAGAAACGTATTCACTCGCTCATAAACACTTAAAGGTGTCAAGACTCATGTATTCTCCGCACCACCTGGTTTGCTCTGTGGTGATGAAAGCTCGTTTGCAGGGCAGCTGACAGAACTTCAAAAGTTTACGATTTATAGTCTAATTATATGAAAACAACTAAAGAAAGGAATCAAATATTATAGATGTAGTATAAATAGTAGGATAAACGAACTTTACCCCTTCCACATTTTCACTTGCGTGACCACAAACCTATAGACTTTACTGTATAGACCAACACATGTAGAGCTTAGCTGTGAAGTGAAAGGAAAATGATTCATGAATTTCACATTTTTTGACAAATATCTGACAGTGTCTTCAGCATCAGAGTCAAGACTGCAGAGAAACTTTTTGTTGCTAGTCTTTTGTGTCATATCTCTACAAGACCATCCTGCTCTGCAAAACAACTCAAACGCAAGTAGATTTAAGCATCACATTGTAAGTCCTGTTACAGATTCTTAGTTAGAATCTGTGGTAATAAGCAACAACCTTTGAAATAAACCCTTTCATTGTAACTTTGGCTGCATGTTTAGAGTTATTGTCCTGCTGGAAGGTGAACCTCAGTCTCAGCCTCAACAGGTTTTGTTCAAGGTTTCTTTACATTTAGCTGCTTCCATCTTGCCCGCCATTGACCTTGCTGAAGAAAACTGTCGCCATAGCAAGATGCATGGAATGGGATGGGTTGGGTGTGAGGACGGGTCATAGGGAAGACATGCTGATAAAGCCTGGGAGAAAGAGACTCGGCTAAATGATGCAGTTTTTAGGAAATGGGCTTTTTCCCCGAGACGACTTTGGGTCCACAAAATGGAAACGTGGGTAGAGAGAAAGAGACTAGAAAGTAGGAAAAGAGATGAAGAGGAGGAAGAGAGATGAGTTGAGATGTGGATGAGGGTAAGGAAGAGTGGGGTTGAAAGAACAAGACAAAGAGTGAGTTTTGTAAAGGTAGATTGTTGGATGATTAAAGGTGTGGTTGAGGGTTTGCTTTGCTCCCAAACCTATTGTTTTATAGCCTAATCCACTTTAAACTTCTCCACAACCTTATCTGCTGCATTTGTTTACAAAACTGCACTGAAAATGTTCCATTCGTAAGGAAAGTCAAGTTCTTGTTTCTCTTCAATTTAATATTTTTCCCTGACTTTGTGTTACAGATTGATATATTGAAGCTTGAAATGGCACCACGACAAAAAGGTCCAGAAGCCCAAATAACTACTTTTCTGAGGTTCACTACATATTCCATTTCAGACCTACAAAAACACAATTTTTCTGCAAAAAAAAAAGAAAATCCATATAAAAGTCACCAAAACAATTTCCGAACTACACATTTTCATAATTTAAAACATGATTTTAAGCGTTTGGCTCTTCCATTGCCAGCATGTGTTCCCCCTCCCTCGTGCAGAGACCATGTGTGTCTTTCAATGCAGTGGTTAAGGCTAGCCTTGTTAACATGTTCTAGCTCACTGACTCCTCTCAGCACCCCGGGGTAAGGACGCCGAGCCGGGCCAGGTGAGGAAGAGCAAGAAAGGAAAAACAAACACGGCGACACCTTAGTCCGATCACAGCTGCCTGCTTCAGCAACACACCAGAACATACAGTAAAATTTAACACAAAATGTTTATTTAAAAGAAGAACAAAGGCAATAGTTTAACAGAAAACAAGTTTCATTGAGATTTTTAATAATAATAATAATAATAGTTCATTTGAATAGACCCTTTTTAAACAAGTGTTACAAAGTCGTTAACATTCAAAAAATCGATTAAAACAGAATTATAGATGCAAAACAAATCAAAAAGTGTACATCAAATCAATTAAAATAGATAAAAACTGAAGACAAAATGAAATAATAAAAATACAAAAGAACTTCAAAGACTAAAGGTCTTATTATAAAGGTTAATTTTAACCAATGATCTAAAAGAAGACAACGAATGGGCCTTCTCTACAAACTGGAGCTCTGACCTTATGCATTTAATCACAGAGTCTACTGACTGGCCAAATGCTAATCAAATGTAAAATGAAACTTACATCTCTGGAGAAAACTAAGAGCCCACTGCACTGAACCCAAATGAAAACCTCCAGGTTTTTCCACCAAATACTGATTTCTAAACTCTTCCTGAGTTAAAACATTAGTGTTGTTGTTTCTAAATGAACATGAAGTTGCTTTCTTTGCATTATTTGAGGTCTGAAAGCGTTGCATCTTTTTCTCTATTTTGACCATTTCTCATTTTCTGCATTTCCTTTCAGAGACACGTTGTCAGTAGTTCATAAAATGAAAGAACAATGTTCATTTTACTCAAACATAATCAGAGAAACCGATCGTTTAAAGTGGTCTCTTAATTTTTTTCCCCGAGCTGGATATATGTAAATATAAATGTGCATTTTAAAACCCTAAGTGCACACATCCACTCAGAGCCACAAATGTGAAGAAGCAGGTCATTCATGAAGCATAAAGGTTACCTGTTTGTGGGTACGTGGGGCGGAGCCTAGAATGGAGGGAAGGGGTTTTAGGTAAAGATTGTGTTTGGTGTCATTTTTCAGGCCCCTCTGCACTCACCTGGAACAGAGCACTTCCCCTCCCCGAGTCTTATCAGTTCCCAGAGGAAATACCTGCTGCAGGTAAACACGACCCTTCGACCCCGGTTCCATCCGCTCTGAGCGGACCGACCTCCACGTCTGGGAGCGCCTCAGAGTCCAAATGCAGGGATTAGCTCTGCGACAACCTCCAACACCCAGCTTAGAGACTTATGTCTGTGTTCAGACCAGGTCTGGTGACATCCTCTTGGCCCCCTGCCCCAACCACCTTAGATGTTGTTCTTCATGCACGAGTGAGGAAACCTTTACACCGGCTCCACCCCAACCCGTCCTCCAGCCCCTCATCCCTCTGTCTCAAATTTAATCTTATCTACATATCAGCAGGTGTAACCGAATATCCCTGTTATCAACCGTGGTCTGCTCAGCTCTGTTTAGCATTGTCAGAGGAGTGATTTATTCAGGAGGAAGCCAAATTAAATACTACATCATGTGTCAAAGGAATGGCTGTGTTTGTGATGGAAGTTGGCGTCATTAGAGTGTGAGGAATATGATAAACTTTCAAAGTGAACACATTAAAGAATGGTTGTAATTAAAGCAGAGACGTACTCTACTTTTAATGACTTTAGAGTATAATTAATTCTCCTCCAGTATCTCTAACAGATTTTTCTAATAAATGTGTGGGTGGGGATTTATATTTAATTACTTCCCTATGAATTTTGAAATAAGGGTTGATCTATGAAATTTGACAGTTGCGATGGGACAAACGCCTCTCCCTCATCATTTTACGGATGACAAGCATGCAGAACGTGCAGACAGGCATTTGCACCGTTGTGATTCAACATAGTTTAATGCCGTGATCAGAAAGGCTGGCAGAAATAGGATTGATAAAAGAACAAATACAAATACTTTCAATTCTATGTTTTGACAAAACTAAAATGATCTGGACCTTGCAAGGTTCAGAAAGCACTAAATATTTTTACAATAACAGTATTTATGAAACAAAAATGAAGTTAAAGTGGAGAAAATGATTCTGGAAACAGAATAACCCTTTGCTGTTTCTATAGAGTCTGGAGCATACAGGTGTGTGTTAATTTCTACAGCTAGAAATTATTGATCAGACCTGAAATCTGGGTGTAATGAGGGATTCAGACCAAAACCTTCAGAAACATATAAAGACAATTACAAAATCAGCCTTCTATCATCGGAGGAACATTTCCAGGATTAAAGGTGTAATGCCTTAGCAGAATCAAGATAAACTCATCTAAGTGTTTATTTTTAGTCGCATTGATTACTGCATTGATTACTTCTTCTGCCAGCTGATTCACAACGCTGCAGCTGGCGTTCTCACTAAAACCAGGAAGATGGAGCACATCACCTCAGTCCTAAAGTCCCAACACTGGTTCACTGTAGCTCAGAAAACAGACTATAAATGACTTGTGTTAGTTTATAAATCACTGAACAGCTTAGCACCAAAATACATTAAAGGTCTGTTTTAATTGTATCAACCTTCCTCAGGTCTGTGGCAACTAAAATCTGGTCCAAATTTAGTCATCAATAGGACAGCGATTCCATGCGCTGCTACAACTTCACCACAAAAATGGCTATAAAGGGAAAAAAAATCAATGAGATGAAAGAATCCAGTCAAAATTCAGACTCAACCTGATGGAAATGCTATGAGTGGTAAAAAAAATAAAATGTAGGTGGAGATGATGTGCTAATATACACTGCTCAAAAAAATAAAGGGAACACTTTAACATTTAAGTGAACACTGAAGTGTTCCCTTTATTTTTTTGAGCATTATATTTCACTTAGTAAAAGGATTCAGATGAATGGTTGGAAAAGGACGATAATATAATAATCTTCATTCACAAAAATAATATGAATGGCTAAATTATCTACAAGTGAAAAATCTATTTAGTAACTTGCAAAAATGTAAAGTATTTAATTGTTTCGTCTCTCAAAACTGTAAAAAAAAAAAAAGCTATTATGATTTCCTAGCAGGCAGTCATAATACTGCTAGAGGACAGTCCTATCAAAACTGAAAGTTTGAGAATCAACTACTTTGTACCTAAAAGAATGAAAATACACTTAATCACAGCTACAAACACAAAATAAACCCAGAAATCCTGAGGATTTAACCAGATTCTGCTGAAACCAAACCACAAGCCAAACCTGGATTTAACTAACAATCAACACACTAATGGATATGAAGGCTCAGAGATCTGAGTCAACAAATATTCTCATTTAAGATAGAGATTTGAGATTTGCTCCAAGTTTTCTTTCAGCTGTAGTCGTCACCATAATCAACTTTATCACCATAGCAATGAAAAACCTTCCTTCATTTTCTGTAGCGGGGGTGGCATTAAAGTCAGCGATGCTGATTAACCAAATATTTACTAATTTTCCTTAGCCACTCCATGTGATTTATCTGCACTTTCTGGTCTATCATCCCAAAACAGAAATAGGAGTCAGTTGGGTAAATTCACAGTTAAATGAGAATCAGTTTGAGGAGTTTTGAGTTTTGAACCACAGCCACCCGGATATGACAGCAGTGGCCTATTCGAAGTCATTTTTTCAGAATATAACTCTTAGTTGCTTATTCAAACATTATTTTGTATATATATATATATATATATATATATATATATATATATATATATATATATATATATATATATATATATATATATATATATATATATTCTGAAAAAATGGCTTCTAATATTTTAAAAACATTAGAAGCTAAAATACCAAACTCCAATGCTAGCAATTGGCTGGCATTTGCAAAGCAGCAGTTATTTATTTATTGCATTAATTTCCCTTGCTGTTGACTGACTGTGGATATTAGCTTCTGCAGTCATGCCAAGACAGTTTTCACTCTGCCCAGTAATGCATACCAACATATATTTCATGTTTAAACTATTAAAATAAGGAACTATAATAGATTTTAGAGGGTGATTAAATTAGTGATAATTTAACCATGTGATGTTGTCAGCAAGGAAAGGGGAAGAAGATGAGTTTGGGACTTTTGTTGATGCCACCAAGAAAAGGTTTGTGGACCTGCTAACAGGTCAAATTTTAACCGTCTCCAACCCAGTATGACTGGTGGCTCACCAGCACTACTGTAACATGGGTCAGGGTTACTTTCTCACCAGTGGCTCTCCAACATAACCCACCAGTCCGGTCCCCCGGCCCCTCCTCCATCGTCACCTGAGCCACACAGGTAAATGCTTGACTTTATTTGATGGATGTGGTTTCCCACGGTGACAGTGATGTATGCAGGTACATCGTCCCCTCCCCCTGTGTAGTGGAGGCTCGTACTGGAGTGGTGATTTCAAGGTGATAACCTCCTTGGCGCACCTATTTGCCAGCACAGGCGAGGGAAACCGGAGAGGACAAGACATCCTGTGTGAAGCACCTGAGTGAACGCCTCATCAGGCTGAAACAAAGGGACCTCCTATCTGAAAGACACAAACAAACTTGTTAAAATAATACATTTAGGTCATGAATGGCTCTTAATTAGTCTCTGATTTCTTCATATTTTGGTTCCTAGAAAGGAGCTGATGACCAGAGGAAGAAAGGATTTCCTGTGGCGTCCTGCAGTGAGGTGGGCAGAGTCCCCAAAACGTTTACTCAATTAAGAGTAGCACCACTTCAATACATTTTTACTCAAGTAAAAGTAAAAAAAGTGTTTAATAAAACGTCTACTCAAGTACTGAGTAACTGATCAAATGATCAGTTATTTAATATTTAAAAATTACATAATCAGATGGACCTAAATATAAAGTGGAAATTTTGGTATTGGACAAAAATTACAATAATTCATATAAAAAACAAAGACAAAAATCTTGCAAAAGAATACTTTAGAAGAATACTTTTCAAAATAAAACTTCTGAAACGTTAAAAACCGCAGGTGTCTGAGTCTGGTGCATTTTTGGATAAAACATGTTTGTTCTTCATTCAGTGGGTAAAATATGTATAAATTTTTACTCAAGTAAGAGGAGCAATACTTCATGATAAAATTACTCAAGTAAAAGTATAAAATGCAGCGTAGTACAAATACACCTACAAGTACATTTAAAAAAGTTACTTAAGTAAATGTCAAGTTCCACCTCAACGTTACGTCAGGTGTTTTCTAATAACTATAACATTTCTTTGGAGCTTGCAGTCCCCAAACTACAGCTTAATTAACAAAAACACAACAACACGGTTCTGGTTCCGACTTGAGACAAACTCTCCCTGTATCTCCGCCTCTCTCCTCCTCATCATTAGCAGAAAGCCCCACATTACAGATAAGCAGCGACAATGGCTGGTGTGAGGGCCTGGATCTCCGTTGATTTTATCTCTCACTTCATCTGCAGCCTGTGTCAGAGGATGTTGTTTAACCAAGTCAAACACTCAAACATCCTGTGGCATCGTCGTCCTGCCTCAGTGTCTCACACACACTTAGACACAATCCACGTTTTATGGTACTTCACACTTTGCTGAGGTCTGGCCCTGTGGACAGTTCACAGGGTTGGGAACACTGTCAGGCAACATACAGCAGATGATTCATTACTGTTATTTGGAATAAATACATTTGTTTTATTTACGCATATATGCTTTATGACCAAAAATTTTTAAAAAGAAAGCATGCATGATCTGCTGCTGTTGCTCCATAACTGTGTATACTACTACTACTACTACTACTACTACTACTACTACTACTAATAATAATAATAATAATAATAATAATAATAATAATAATAAATTATGAACTCTTAGGCTTGGCGTGTCCAAAGTGAGGCACGAGGGCCATTTGTGGTCCTTGCACAGATTTTTTTGGTCTCCAAATGCAGATCAAGTATTACACTAATTTGTTTATTAAACTTTTTATTTTTAAATCAGGGTAAAAATAATAATTTTCTTGCAATGAAAAATTTTAAGTAAAACACAAAATATTTATACAGAAATATAAAAAACGGCGTTTTGAAAGAAAGTGACCCAAATCCTGCTTTAATAACTGAGAATAAATTTATTTAGCCAGGCCTGAAAGACTTTGAAAACTAACTCCTTTTTAAGTTTTGGATCTACAATGGATCCCTTGTCTACAAAAAAATAAACATTTAAAAAATTCAGATGACTTCTTTTGGTTGATTTTATGATTTTTTTTTTTTACATTTTCTTGACCCATGAGTTCAAAGATTTTAGCCCAGATGTCAAAAAGTATGGACACCCGTCACTAAAGCAAATGAAAAGTCTAAATCTGAGAGCGAACAAATTATTTATCTTGTTATTTACTAAGTTAAAATGCAAAGTCAAGCCGGTTTCTGGCAACTTTCATTCGAGTTTCTCCAAAAATGCTTACACGACTGCACTCGCTCACACGTATCCACACAAGCACATCTCCTGCGTGAAGGGAGGAAGTCCCAGAGCAAGCAGGTTAATATCAGGAGCACTTGACAACAATGGTGTGTTATGAGGTGCTGCAGTGGTAATAAGGTCTTTGTTGGGACTTTAAAGCACAGCCACATCACATCATTACTCATACTGGGCGACCAGTCGCTAGTAGGCATGGCAACCGGGACTTGGCTGAAACCAGAAGCAAGACCAGAATCTCAATACAGACAGGGGAGCACTCACTCACACAAACACACACACACAACAATGTTCTGCTGGGAGGAAAAAGTTCAGAATCAGACACACTGACCACAGACCAGAACCTTAAACATGGGAGAATTTATTAAGTGGAAAATAACATGTATTTTGCAAATAAAATATCTTGAGAGAGACATTTAAATTTTACGGCATTAGAATATTTGAAATGGTAGAATACATTCAGACTTTGGCAGCAACAATCTACATTTACTCAGTTACATTTGTGTAACCTTTTGGGAAAAAAAGCAATTTTAGGAGTTTTTTTTACTATGCTGTAATTTTTGCCTTTACTTGAGTAATTTTGCTAAGAGTATCGTTACTCTTACTCAAGTCAAATTGCTGTATTCTCTCCCCTTTTCTGACTAAAAAACAAAACCTGTTTTAACCAAAGATTCATCAGACACAGACACACACACCTGTTTTTTGTTAAAGTTCATATAAATTATTTTCATTTTGGTCTAAAATTTTTACATAACTTTATATTTGGGCCTTCTGATTATGTAATTTTTAAATGTTTTCCCAAACTCAACATTTAGAGAAACAAAACATACATGCTAAAAGCCATTTAGCATGTATGATGTAGCCATACATGCTAAACGTATGGCTAGGGCATTTAGCATTTACTTACCATGTATGGCTAAGTGTATGCTAAACAATTAGCATACACTTAGCTGAATGTATGAGTAACTTGCGTAGCCTTTTTATCAAATATATTTTCGCTCCTACTTGAGTAATTTCCTGGATAACTACTGTTTACTTTCACTTGAGTACAGGTTTTGGGCAGCTACTCTACCCGCCTCTGCTTCACTTCAGTTTGGATGAATCAGGCTGAAGGGACGGTCCAGTCGGACAGGAAATGGAATCAGCTATCCCACGCTGAGTGTGTGAATAGATAGATTAGGAGTGGACAGTGCGGAGCGCAGAGCAGAGGTATGCAGCGGTGTGAGCGCTTCCTCCTGCGGGTTGCCGGGAGTGTTGGGTCAGTGCGGAGCGGTCAGCAGCTGCTGCCTGGCCTAGGTCCCACAGTTCCCAGGCTGGGGGGATTGACAGGCCAGTAATAAAATCAGGCGCCCTGGTTGGGCTGTGTGCGGCCCATTGTTCCCCCAGCAAGGCCCACGGCTGCTGTTTACTTTCTCCCATATGCATTATTCAACGGCACAGGAGCTCCCGGAGAAAGGGGCCCTATTCAGGGATCCTCTTGCCCTTGTTTTGTTTTGCTAATTTTCAATTAAAATAAACCATCTCTTGCCAGTGCCATGGCTGAGTGGGGAAACAGAGTGGGACACTGTCCCTGCCATTTGGGCCGTCGGAGAAGATTAGACAGAACGTGTAAACGGGAATAAAGTGGAATGTATCATTTATTTTGTCAGCGATATGTTTGCTGTGGAAGGATTTAAAAAGAGACAATGAACAAGGTTGCTGTTAGAGATTAGAGCGTATGCTTTCCCCTTATCTTGTCTTTTTTAACTTGCTTTCTGGTGTGACCTAGTTTTCTGTATAAGACAAACAAAAACACAAACATTTTGATTTTCAAACAGTAAACTAGTGGACGCGTCTAGTTGAACTAGTTGAAGCAGGTTGTAAATCTCATCCTCGAGGTGGCAACAGGAGGATTCCCATATGGTAAGAGAAAGTCTGAACTGATCACAAAGACAATGACTCTTCAATAATGACTCCCAGAGGTCATTAAATGAAGCCGGCCAGGGCAAGCTGGACTAATCAATAAGTCCAGTGATAGCTCCCTCTTTAGCTGGCTTATTATTCTCACAGGAGGGGGCAGAGCCTTCGTCGCAGCGAGCGGGGACAGATGCAGGGACAGTGGGGAGTTAAAGATTCACCACACATCTGTCACTTCATCCAGAGCGGCGGCTCAAAGGCGGCCGGCCTGCCTGCCTCATGCCAGGCCTACCTGTGGCTTAGGTCTGCCATATGTCTCTCTGCTGGCCTCAAATCCCCAACGGTCCCACTTATATTTTGCCTTAACAGCATAAATAGTTTTCTAAACCTCCAACCATGCACTTACACACTAACACCTGCCACAGTTTTCTGCAAAAGCATTCACAAATGCACTTTTTTTCATAATTTGCATCCAAAAACTTCAGTATTTATTTTGAGGTTTTTATGCAATAGACCAACAATTGACTGTAACATTCAGCACAGCTGGTGGAAACAGGACCGTCACGTCCAGATTCTCACATCTACATAAAGAAATGTTCGCCTATAAAAAAAAAGCTTACAATTTGAGTTTGGATTCAGAGCATTTGTGGAGATTTATTTTCAAGGCTTGTCTGTGATTTTTAAGTAGATTATGTGGTTAGACTTGTTTAAACTTCGATCCAAGTTTTGCTAGTGCAGATTAATGTTACATTTTAATGGCAGGCAAGACACAGAATTTTTTAATTTTTATTTGTATGCCAACAAGGGAATTGCACAACACCCTTTTATGTTTATAGATCCCTGTTCCTATGAAAATCAGACTAACTTCTTGGTGTCATTAAAATATTGGACGCGTATAAAGTCACAACGGCAATTATTCTTGTGTATTTAATGAAAAAAAAAATGATGGCCCTGAATAGTTGAACAATTTGATTTTGATCTTTGGGGTGCAGAGTTGAAACCCCATTGATCTGAATCTCTCTTTTGCGCCTCTGGCTGTATGTTTGGAGTTGTCGTCCTGCCTGGTGGAAGGTGAACCTCCACCTAGTCTCATAGTTTTTTCAGACTGTTAACATATTTTCTAGTTAGATTGTTCAGCCATCCTGCCAACAGTTATGCTCAGCGTCTCTATCCCTGAAACAGACAGGCATCCCCACAGTATGATGACGACTCATAACGTTTTCAAGGTTAGTGATAGAGTAGAACCAGATCCAAATGGAGACTGCAGACTAAATGAAAACAGGTGAGGACAGGTAAGTCGCATAGCAGAAGAAGGATCGCAGAACAAAGCTATTTGTGAGAGAAACAAGCTGACTTGTAACTTATTGGGAGGCGATTAGTGACATGGAAACCAGGTGAGCAGAATGCAGAGCAGCTGGATGAGAACTGGAGAGAAAATTGCCGTGTTTCCATTACAAATGTGTGCAAATCTTTGTCTGTGTTCTGCTAAAACACAATTTTGCAGTTGCAGTGTTTTTGTTAAATAAGAAATTAACTTAAAATCATATGTGAATAACCTTGTTCACCCAATAAGTCACAACAAATAATGATAGGAATGGATGTAGACAATGGCATTAGATATATTCATAATTCAGCCATGCGCTCATGTTGGCGACTTATTCAGGTGTTGGAACAAGAAGCCCTTGTACTTGGGAGCGGCTACGTATGCAAGGATCTTGGGAAAATTGTAGCTGCCAATTTTACAGAACTATGGATTCAGCGCATTCGAACGACAGACGCTTTTATAAATTGAGCGATGCTGTGAGAGCTCAGGTGGAGCCAGATGCACATTGTCTGGAAAAAAAAAACATCCTTCTGCTACTTCTTGTCGTCTTCTTTGTCATTTTCGACAGTAGTAACCTCCGGCTGTTGATCATGTGACTCCTGTGATGTGAAATTTTTCCATTGCAGTTTTGCAAAACATTTTTATTTTGATACGGTTGAGAAACCATCTCCTCCTAGTACAAATACTTTCTATTGAAAATAATAAGTTTTTTCTAAATTGACATATTTCCATTAAGAAAATTTCACATTTATTTGTTTAATGGAAACACAGGACACAAGAAGAGCCACTGAAAAAAAGACTAGAGAGTAACACTATAAAATACAAATTAAAATCAATACACAACAAACAGAATGCAGTCTTTGAAATAAACGTATGCAATAGAAAAAATATTTTCCTTCCACTTTGCAACTTTCTGCTTCCTTGTTTTGGCCTGAACACAAGATTCCAATCAAATATATTCTTTGAGGTCGCAATGTGATCAAATGTAAAATACTGCAGGGGTGTAAGGACTTCAGCAAGCCTGCAACAAATCTTTCTATTTAAAATTCAATTCAGTGCATAAAAATCTGAAGAGTCGGCTCCCTCATCCTCACTTCTGTTACCGATTAAACGTTGATACCCAGTGAGTAGCATTCTGTCACAGCCTGATTTAGATATTGCAGAAGCCAAGTTTGTTTGAACTGAACAGTGCGTACGGTACATGTACTGTCATATTCAACACCATCAGCCAATGATTTGCTTCAGTCTATAATACAGAGAAATAATTTCTCTTTGGCTTGCCATCTTAGCCCATTAGTGCCTGGTGAGTGGGGATGTGAATGTGGAGGGCCTCTTGGCATGGCTGGACGCACTATATTCCCCTGCTGGGTGCAGGTGAGCACTCAATGCAGTCCTCAGCACCTGCCCTCTTTGTTCCCCTTGTTGATGGCTTTGCGGCGTGAAGGGGATCCGTCTGTCTGGCTCTCGTAAAGGCAGCAGCGCGAGGCCCAGTGAAAGCCATGCTGCTGCCATGGCATTGTGTGGGGCCTGCGTGGCTCCCAGAGTGACCCCACCAGTTCACTTCCTATGAAGAACTGAAGAAATATTACAAAAAAATGCAGAAACACAGATTTACACTTTGACATTTGGACAAATGCAGGTTAAAAATGTACATAACTGATTTTAAAAAATGGAATGAATAGACGTTTAAGATACTTCCCAGCAGGTGAGTAGAAGCAGCGTTCAGCTTCTATGCACCACAAATCGGGAACAAACTTCCTGGTTTGTAAGTTTGTTCCTATTGTAAACCAGACAAAACACTGATTTCCTTTAAATCTAAACTAAAACTCACCTGTTTAGAGTTACTTTAGTACTAGAATAAATTAAACACTGACCAGAATTTTGATGTGTAATGCCACTTGGAAAAAATGTAATGCTTGAATTGTTGATTCAAGCATCTTTGGGGTGTTTTTATGATGTAAAGAACTTATTGCAGAAAAATGCTATACAAAAAACTTGATTGATATTTTAGCTGAAATGCAACAATAAATTACACATTAAAAACTGTATCACTCAGCAAAGCACATTATATAGATCAATTACACAAAGATGGATGTTGGAAAGTCTTTATTTCTGTGATTACGATTATTTTCAAATTACAGGTAATAAAAACATAACATTTACAATTAGAATATTACGTCATGTACAAATGATGAAAGTAATTTTAAAAACAGAAATGTGGGATTAAAGCATGTTTAATACTTCCTTAAGGTATTTATAATCTGACCAACGAGTCTCGTTGGGGCAATTGAGGAAATTAGTATTCTGAACAACATGATGATTTTTTTTCAAACTGCCCCAATTGATCTAAAATAGGTTATTTATGCATATCAGCATTTTGTTGACAGATAATTCAGAAACAATATAAAAATTTACAAAGAATCTGATGTTTTTATATTTTTTAACCACTTCCCCAACTATATTTAAAGTATCCTTGAATGTTTGTTTTAGTCATAACAATCTCTTGTCTTTAGCCAATACTATTCTAAATCTTCTGAATATAACTCATAACTTGACAAATTATGCTAAATTTGTAATTTACACAAATTTACCATCTGATATCTTTAATGAGTTTATTTACATGCACAGTTCTTTCTTCACTGAAGGATGTGATAAAAAAAATAAATACTTTTCTTAAGCTGTGCGTGACGTGGCATAACTTGCACATTCTCTAGACTCTGATTGGTTGACCTGCACTCCATGACCGCTCCTCCCCCCTGAAGTTGTAAGCCAAGACTCTGAGAAAGTTAACAGGAAGCCTGATCAACTTGTTGAGATTTGGCTTCTGTAGTAATGTTTCTGTTTGCATTACATTGCTATCCAATGTTTGTCTAAGTTGGTTTAACGTTCCTGCTTAGCTTCCTATTTTGCTTTTCCTCCATACTTCCTGGTTCAAAATACAAAGTAAACCGTTCAGAACTCTAGCAGCTCAGTTTTGGATGAGACAAGTGAGGAAATTGCTACAATAATCCAACCTACTGAAAATGAAAGCATGCACCAGTTTCTCTGCACCTGAAGTCTTTGGTACACAGAACCTGTCTCCTTCTGGATTAGCATGATGACTTGATATTTAATTTCTGCTCATAATTATAGCAAACACAGACAGATGAATGTTTAACATTCAGGCAAACTTATACTCAAGCATAAATATTGTTCTGATATTTCTGCTGATTTGTTTTTCTTTTTTTTCAGTGATTACACACAAAAGACAGGAATAAGTTGTGCTACTCTTCAAGCACTACAGCATTTTAAAAAGTCAAGTGATGTTCAACTTCGGTTTATGTTTTGTGCAGAGAGAAAAAAATGAAGAGAATCATTAAAGTGGCTCTTAAAAATAACCTCTGCTGTGTATACTTTGAGACAAATGAGACTGATAAATCATTTAAAAACTGCAAAGTAAAATTTATGCTTGATTTTATGCATCTATAGCAGATACTGTAAAGTCAGCAGCAGCCCTGCTGAATTTCTGTGTCTAGTAATTATGTTTATTTTATATGATGATCAGCTGGACTCAGCAGGGTAGGTGGTTAAAGGTTCAGGCTAGTTTATGTTTGAATTGTCAGGATTTATTAACATTTACTAGCTTTACTACTGGAGGAGTAGTTGAGCAGCAGGGCTACTCATGGAGCCGCCTGCTGCTGCATGTTTCCAAGATTCAAACCGTACCAGTAGGTAACGATGGATCGACTCAAATTAGGATCTTTTAAAGACTGATTGCTGAAATACGTTTCAGTAGTTAATAAGTTTTTTAATAATCCTTCCTGCTTTTTCTTGTCTCGAGTTATCTCAGAAAAATATGTTGAAAATGTTTCAGTTTTTGGACCTATAGCTCCTGTTATAACTTAGGCTAGAGAAGACATGATAGTCAGGCTTGGTCCATCGGATTGACCAATCAAAGAACCTTTCAACCATGTAGACAACAGAAGACATCTTTCTTTGGACGTCTTTTCTCTTATTACCTTCCAACCCCAATCTCAGTACATCCAACAACAACAAAGAATTTTATTTCATATTGGAAATAAAATATAAGCCCAAAGATAAGAAGAATTCCTTTTTATCTTTGGGCAAAACACATGCATCACCATATTTGGCATTTCCCAACACATGAATCTTATGTTCAACACAGGAATTTTGCACATTTTCCATATCTGGTGTTCAAGTTGTGGCCTCAACCATCTTTAAATTATGCTAGGATACGTGCCTTTCCTTGTTTGAGTGCCAGTGTAAGATTACGGCTAAGATGTATACAACCAAAGGTCTCTGTGCTATCAGAAATTACATCTTTTTAACCCAAAATTATCATCCTCGAGACACACAGGACAATCAACCATAAACATGAAGACACACCTAAGATTAACAGTACAGTAACGAATTAGCATGGCAGTCATGTCTGGACTGTGGCAGGAAGCTGGAGTACCAGGTGAGAACCCACACATGCACAGGGAGAGCATGCTAACTCCAATCAAAAAGCCTCCAGAACTGGATTCAAATAGCTTTTTGCTACAACACAATAATGCTACCAGCTGTGGCAGTACCCCAAATTTAAATTTGCCTGGAATATGTTTCAGCCAAGAGTTTGTAGAGATCAAATAAATGCTTTTCAAAGCCCAGACCTAACTAGACAAATTAGGTGAATAAAATAAAGCAGCGATAACAGTTTGGAAAGGAAACTGTAATTACTATTTCTTTTGTTTCCCGCTCTTTAAATTGTCTTGCTGGAACATTTGTGTGCGATTACTTTGAGCCCTGAATTACTCAGCATTTTCTCTTTTTCGCAAATGCTCAAAATCCAGTTGAAAAATTCATAAAAACACTTTACGATAACATACAGCCAATTATGATTAGGTCACAGTTTTGCATTAAAGCCTTTACAAATACTGAGCACCAAATCCGATAAAGTGGGTCAATGCATAGTGGAGGTCAATGATCGCACTGAAATAAGCCTGACATTAATGTTTAATTTATATGATTTTCAAGGATATGAAATCTTACTGATAAGCTAAAGCAAATTAAGTGGCTGAAAGGAGGGTCATGAGCAGCTTGGTATTTAAGATCCAGGCTTTGAGTGGGAGCATCTTAGAAACCAATTACCAGACAAGAAATAGATCATTATTTTTTTCTCAGAGGGTTGTGGGGTGTGTGGGGTGGGGGCAAAGGTGGTCGCTAAAAGGAAAGGAGGGCTTTCTAGATTGAGGAGAGAAACCACAATAAAGACATAATCATCTACCCTCAACTTTTCCTATCCAACTTTCAGATTTTAATTTGCCGTCTGTGAAGTGGTACCTAATTTACTTTCGCCTCATCCCTTCAATGCACCATTGTTGCCGGCGCTGAGATTCAGAGCTTCCTCTCTTAGCTCACCTCGGCGTGAAATTGGTTTAATGAAGCTGAAAGGTATGGAGCTCTCACAACACTGTGGATTCCTGTGACACTGCTTGATCCACCCACCCCTCCTCTCCACGCCAGCCCCAGCTTCGACGCGGCTCTCCGCGCACTCGCTCATATTATGCTGCGATTCATAACCCAGCCACAAAAGATCCCTATCTCGCGCATTACATCAGAGCATATTTCTGTCCCTCCGAGACTCCAGAAACTCGGGCAAATACTGATTCGGAAAAAAAAAAAAAAAAACAGTGGCTTATGTGGCGTGTTTCAGGCACTTCCTGCATTCCAAATGAATCTTTCACGTGGAATAATTTGTGTGTGTTAAAGTGAAAGAGAAAGAATAACTGAAATAAGACGCCAACAAATCAGAGAAACCAGAGATATTCGGCAGAATATAATCAGAGAGTAACCTCACCTGTTTTTCCCACCTCTTCCAATCTGACCCTGTGAAAGGTGCTCTCGTGTTACCTGTCATCCTGGGTGTGTCTTCAAATGGGAATGGGAAGGAAGTCCTGTGGGATTATGGTGTGTGTTAGTTACATTAATATGATCCCCTCAACTCATATCGCTTACTTCTACTCGCCCTCCTTTAGGACAATCGAATGGAAATGCATCTGTAACCGAATATTCCAGCTTCTTCCACTTCTTTCTGAACGGAGACCCAGTTTGGAGCTGATTTCTACCCCAAAAAAATGCATAAAGAGGGTGGAAAAAAGAAGGTCACATTCAAGTTTAAAGGGCATGAGGTGGATAGGATTTTAAAAGTGAACTTCAATGTAAGAGAAGGGGAAGGACAGAGCTCTCCAGTTACAAATGTAAGTTTTTCACATTTTGTCAAGGTACAATCACAAACAGACCAACACAAAGTAGAACATAATTATGAAGTGGAAGGAAAAAGATTAATCTCTCAGGTCTGGCCTTTATAAGAGACATAAAGAGAGGGAGACGTTTTGTCACAAAGAAAAAACAAAGTGGAAGAAAGTTACCTGGTCAGAAGAGACAGAGCTCTAACTACGTGCATCTTTCCCACAGTGAAACATGGTGGTGGCAGCATCATGCAGCATGGAAAGGAAAGTGGATCAGAATTAGCTGGAGCTAAATTTAGCTCAATTCTGGAGAAAAAACTTGTTACAGGCGACAAAAGACGAAACTATAGAGCAGAGTTTTACATCAGAACAACAGCCTGAAACAAACAGCCAGCGCAGTGATGTTATGTAAAATTAATTCATATGGTCCAGTCAAAGTTCAGGCCTAAATCCAGTAAAGAATCTGTAGCGAGACTTTGCAGCTCATCAACTAATATGACTGATCTTTATCAAATTCATATTTCATAAAGAAAATGAATAAAAATGTCTCTGCATGAGTAAAACTGGTTTGGACAAAACAGATGTGAAGCTGTAATTTAAGAAAAACACGGTTCTCCCATCTTACTGCTTTGCAGGGATTGAAAACAAACACAAACCACATTTATTATTGCTTGGAAAAATATTTGCAAAATACTCTTACTTATTCTTCCACTTTACAACTATCTGCCCCTTTGTGTGGATCTCCTGCATCAAATGTCAATAGAGTGATAAGGTGACAATGAGAAAGCATGCAGGGAGTATGGATACTTTAGGAAGGTGCAGTATTTTCTTGCAGAACAGGTTCAGCAGATTTTAATTCTGTCCTGCAACACTAAACTACACTGGCTCTGAAATATTTGTAGAGGTTCTAATCATCTCCATGTTATGAAAGAGGAAATGAGTAAAATACCTTCTCAACATGATTGCTCCAGAATTTAGTACAAAAATATCCTTAGCAAGATAAAAAGGAATTTCATTCATTTCCTCAGCGGAAGACTGAAACCTGGGAATATATGTCCTCAATTTTAGTTTACGTCATTCATTTTGAGTGCAAATTGCTCTGAAAGTAGGTTGGGATGATGAAATGCTCACTTTTTAATAAATAACTGAACAGTTCATTTAATTTACTCAAAAAACCAATTGAGACTGACTGTTTTACACATATCTAAATCTACTTACAAACCAATTTAACATCTCATTTAATTGCATAACAATCCTAATATCTGAGATTGTGCGAAACAAAGAGATCACCTAAACTGATTGCACAATGCAGAGCAACACTTTTATAAGCAGCATTACACGAGGAGATGAAAGGAAAGAAAGAGGATGAGCAGATTTAAAGACTTTCAGGAACGGAGGACAGGGACAGGTCTGCCGCACACAGGTCCCTTTACACTGTAATGACACGGCCGTTAGGCTGAACTTTGGCTGGCGTATGTCAAAAAGAATGAGCACTTTCGCCTCTGTGGCACTCAGGCCACAGCTCTGCTGTTTGTCTTTGAAATGCCTTTGTGGGTGAGGCCTCTAGTGTACGCACAATGTGCCTGTTACAACTTTCCATTCACCGTGGGATTCTGAAACCTACAAAGGAACGCCAAATTATCATCCTGCGATTTTGTGCAATTTTGAATGAGCAACCGTCATCTAGTCAGAGTCGGCAAATGATTTCTTCTAGACTCGCTCTTGTTTCCTGTGATTTCAGTGCCGGCAAGGCCCATTTAGAAACAACATGAAGGTGGTTATGCATAGCAGCAGCCAAGTGAGAGATCTCTGCTCAGCTGTTGTGCTTTTCTTTTTTTTCCCCCTTTGTTCTGAAGTAAAATATCTGGTCCACGGGGGATTCAGATGAGAAAATGACAGCCACAGGGGTGCTATCTTTTACAGGTAATTACTCAATTATATGTAAACACTGTTTCAGGAGAAACAGTACAGTGGAGTGGGTCACACACACTGCTGAATGATCCACAAGAACCTGGAATCTCAAAGAAAAGAGGCATTTGAAAAACCAAAATAAATAGAAAATTAAATAATGCACATCCTGATATTTTTTAAAATGAAAGTATAAATTAATATTATTAAACCAAATCCGATCCCCTAACCTATTTTTTATGACAAACTTAGCACAGCCTCTTTAATCCCCTCACATTCGCAGTGACAGTACTGTTGTGCAGCCACTAGTGGGCGCTATCAAACAGAAAGGGACCCAAGGATTCCCCTGCAGGCTCCAATCTGAGGGGGGAAAAAAGTCTTGTTTGAACAGTGTTGGGAACCAACAGTGATTTTATAGGTTTGTTTAAGACACAGGTTAAGCCTTTGGACAGCCAGGTAGTTAAGCAGATGACTGTAAAGAGGCTGGGTGTTAGGTTACATTGATGCAGGCTAAAAGGATGAGTCTGTAAACATTTAGGCAGGCCTGACAGAGCAGATGAGATATAATATGTGTCCCGAAATACTGAGCTGTCACCCAACTGACTCAGGGAAGCAGAGGACACAGATTAGAGGTTTTTAACCCCTCGGGTTTGAATTCTTTCTATTTTAGGTTTCTGCCTCCTACCTGCAGCATGAAACCACACACTTAAACGCACACTTAATCAGGGATGGAAGCTACACATGGTGAAGCACGCTTGTGGTCAGCGGCTCTCCCTGTGGTCCTGCTCCGACCACAGTTACACACACGCCGAGTAAAGCCCTTCTTCCCCACCGGAGCGGCCCCGCAGGCCTTCCAACCATCGCCTGAGACAGCCTGCCACGAGGAATTAGAGGGAAGGAAGGAGGTTTCCTGAAGATTTACAGGCTTTAAGTTCCCGATACCGTCACTCTGAAAGAGCGGCAGGCCCTGCGGCTATTAGCAACAACAGCAGCCGCCTCCAACCGAGACGACAACACAACGCCTCCCAACCGATAGAATACCTTTTAGGGTTTTTCACACCTGATAGTCCAGTAGACACAATTCGTTTGCAACATTTGTTACATTTGCAGTTTGGTTTCACTGTGTCAAACAAACCGAACCCTAAGAAAAACCTGTTTCCTCCATCACCTGTGGTGGTGCTGATCCAAGAACCACTGAAGGAAACAACATAAAAATGTCTAAAGAATACATGAGAGCTTCTTCCTTCTTCATGAAATGTAAACAAAGATGGAGTAGCATCAGATTTTATTGGCTATAGGCGTTCTTATTTGAGTCTTATCTCTCATTAGCGCTAGGCTCTTGCATTTGTTTTGGTTGTATTTACCCAGAATGCCCTGAGCTAGAGTTTGGTTCCTGCTTGTGGAGCGGTCTCCAGTCCACTTGCATCCACATATTTATTTGAACCATACCAGAGTTCACTTCAATTAAAACCAGAACAAGGTTTCTAGGCAGGCCAGAGTTTCCATCAGATGTCGTTTGCACATTCACACCTTCCCAAACTAACCAGACTTTCTAGACAGACGGATGAGAGCGTACGCTGGGCTGTTGTGAATATAGCCATGAAGAGCAAAAATCCAACTTATAATCAAATGTTTTTTTTAGTTTGTCTTAGCCTTTCAGTTTCTTCTATTTTCTTCTGTCCACAGTCATTGTGTAAACTAACATGTCACTGAAACGGGTGACCTTCTCTGATATAATATACTTGTGTGCTGTAAGATGAATTTGTCATCTGCACATTGCTTTCTAAACATTTGTCTGAATGTCCTTTTCATAGATTAGGTACACACTGTTTGAAAATGACTTGAATGCTGCTTTGCTTTTGTATTCAGAAATTTCAAGTTTCAAACTGGAAAAAAACAATCGAAGACCAACTGAAGTTACAATTCCAACATGGAAACTTAAAGTCTCTCGTGCAACTCGGAGTTTGGTAACCAATGTGGCTTCTGTGTGCATTAAAACACCAAAATATTCACTTATAATGCTATGAATAACACTAAAGCAGTGGCCCACTATGTTCCTTAGCTGTCTGAGTTCAGTGTGGAGAAATACCTTGGCTGGTATCACTGACGGGAGGAGACCTGGTCACTTTGAACAAGAGTCAGAAAATCCTGTTGTCCTTATGTTAATACAACTGCCCTCCACAAATTAACTGTAAAGAGCCACACTTTCGGGTTCAAGGTGAAACCGCTCCTGAACGCGGTCTGACCTGAAGAATCGAGAACTCCCTCAAACACAACCTGTCTGACAACTTGGAGTAGTCGTCACGGGAGAGTTTCAAGGTTAAAACACAAAGGCCCATTTCATATTTGCCGACAAACATCTTGAAGATCTCTTGAGAAAAACTTTTGGGGAAATATTCTGTGCACTAATTACAGAGTATGGATCCTGTTACTTTGAAGTTAACACAATATTTCTGAAAGCTACACACCACTGTGAAATATGGTGGTTGTTGTGTGATGGTCTGGGGTTAATTTGCTTCTTCGGTACCGGGACGACTTGCAAGTACTGATGATGGAACCAATAGAATTGGACCATTAGTTTGAGACATGGACCTCCAGCGCTCCGGGTTATTCAACAAGACGACAATCTGAGGCACACCAACAAGTCTACCTCTAAGTGGCTAAAAAAAAAAATACAGGATTTGAAGAGGCCTATTCAAAGCCAAGGTATAAATCTGAAAGCCCTTCACAGTAAATAAAAATAATTATTGCCAGTCTTTGGCAAACACTTGAAGACAGTTGTTGCCGCCAAGAGTAGAAAGGCTCATTACTAGCTTCAGGGGGCAGTTCATTTGGCTGGGATAAATTCATAATTTAAAAAAGATTTCAGTATTTACTCAAGTAATCTTTGAACATGTAAGTGTGACAAAAAAAGTGAAAACAGGAAAAATCTGGAAGGGGCCAAAACTCAATTTGCAAGACTGTGCACTGTTGGTGTTGATCATAATATTGTGACACCTGACAGAAGAAGTGAATTACAGATTTTATCTTCACCTGTTAGAAGGTGGCAAATTGGCAGCTAGTTACTAAGCTGTCCTCAAAGTTAATGGAAGGGAAAATTAGCTAAAAATATTTGTTTTACCCTCTTTGTGGATTTTTCTGTGTAACATAACTCCTAATTATTCTTGGAAAATCTGCCTGTTAGTGGATTTTTTTTCTAAAATATTTGAAAGAAAATGCAGCTTGGGAAGCTGAAATGCCTAGGAGCAATGGCACTTGACAAGCTACATGACATTTGCATGATTGGCTGCACCCTCCAACACGGAGACTAATACAAGCTTGTGCATTTTCCACAGTGTATTCCAGTATATTTGGAGTTTGAACTATTAAAACAAAATGGTTAGAAGCATTTTAATTGGAGTCTTAGGTGTTCGTGGATGTCAACTATTTGTGGGCAGCTGTGGTCCCTAACCCCCGCGAATACCAGCAATCCACCGTACCCTATAAAAGTGAAAGAAATGGTAGTGAACTGTTGACAGGGTCACTGGCAGCCAAGGCTCTTTGAAGCAGGTTAGAAGCAAATGCTGTTCACTGCTCTTGTTCAGTTTCTGACAGCACTAAAATGGACATCAGACTAACAGAGCAATGGAAGAAGGCAGAGCAATCTGCAGAACTAAAGTGGCAGTGTTATGTAAAGTTCATTTTTTGAGCTTTGCATCATGTCATTATGCTATTCCGTGTTCAAAAACATACTTGGAGTGTTGCCATGATTCTGTCATGCATGTCTGAGAAATCCTTTAATCTCCATAGCAACCATTCAGCTGTGCAAAACTCCAGGTTGGAACCTGGCTCTGCCTTCTAGGCACAGATCCTCCTCAGAGTTGCAGTTTCTAAACTTCCGAGCTTCCATCTTACAGACCACCTCACCCCCATGTCTGCCCCAGCCAGCTCCTTCAGACTAGCCAGCAACAATTAGCAAACACCAAGTGGAACTGTAGAGCCGCTGATGATTATATGAGCTACTTCGCAGTCCAACACTGGTAAAAATGTTGTAAAAGGGGAGGAGTGATGTTGTGATGACTTCCTGAAGGCAGACTTTCAGAAAGAGCAGGATGTCACTTAGAGAAGCACATGGTACCAGGAAGCAGAGTGATTCTTTGGGCAATGTTCCAGCACTGTGTTGTTGCAAACTATCTGCATCCTTTCATAACAGCTGATCACTCTGACCTCTTTCAGGAGGAAGATGCACCCTAACACAAGACAAAAATGGTTTGAAAAGCAAAACATTGAGCCTGGGGTCTTGACTTGGCTTTCCTCTGGATATGCTTAACAAATAAGTTTGATCAGTGGTTGCCCATTTAATAGCTTATGGGACTTTAGCAATCTGCTGCTAACATCCCACTTCTAGATACCAAAACACACCTTCAGGGCTATAAATGAGTCCATGCCTAAGAAGGTCAGGGGAAGTTTTGGCAGCAAAAATCAGGCCCACAAACTTTTAGGTCATAATGTCATGTCTAATGTATCTGCCATGCTGGTTTTTATAAACAGCTTATGCAAACTCTTAAAATCTGAACATTTTCATGATTAAAATGTTTTTAAACTACTAACAAAGGTATGAGAATTTCTGCAAACAAGCATTTCTGCCAAGTACTTAAGTCATAATCTGCAGTTTATAGTATTAAGGCTGAATTTTCCGTGTTTGCATTTTTTTTTTTTTTTTGACAGACCTTGTGTGACAACCTTCTGTGGCCACTCCTCATTCCAGTTAGCTGCTCCCCGGATCAGCCAGCTAAATAGTAGGCGGCTTAATCTCCCTGTCAGCCTTCGTTTGCTTCCACTTTCTCCCACTGTCTTCCACTTTTTTTTATATAAAGACTGCTAAATATTTCTCCTTTTCTTCCACTTCTTCAAAACGATGAAGGTAGCTGATATGACACAGCCATGAGTATTTTTGTGTGACGTTTGGACTGCTTTTAGCTGCACTGTGCCTTGATAAAAGGCGTCATGGTCGGCCAAACACATGCACACAACCTGACTCACGCACATGTCACGAAAAATAACCACGGGATTAAAATCTCTACTGAATTACATGGCAACTGACAGCTCAAAATCGTCAACACTTAACCTTCGATGGTCTGACTTTGTTACTAAATGTTATGTTAAGCATTTAATAACTAGTTTTTTGACATTTGGAGTTTTGATTTAAGAAAAAATAAACATCTGGATGTGAGCTAACATCTGGATCTATGGGACTCATTCACAGCAGAATGAAGCTGCATAAAAAGACCGTCGGATACAAAAAACCCAAATGCATCATTTTTACATATCTCGCAGAGGGGCCCCATGTTCCGTAGATGGGCTTACACCCTGAGCAGGTATGTGCTATGCAATTACAAGACTAGCTCAGAGCGTGCAATTATCAGTCGGTGCTGTAGCATTAAGTGCGGGGGCAGTGGTGAAAACAACTTTAAAGAGAGGCGGCGAGTTTCAGGTGTCGAGATTTACCTCACCTGACTAATTTTTCTCCCTTATAATCTAGCTGAATGTCCTCAGCAATGAGGGCAGACCCACTGCGTGGCCTGGCTGCAGTGGGTGTGACCCGGCATGGGAGAATGTGTGTAGGTGTGTTTACCGTTTTAAAAATAGGTCATGCCTGACAGACAACCGACAAATCAAAAGTGTATGTTTATGTTGTCTCTCGAGAGGGACCGTGTGAATGTTGCTCTGATCGTGACTGAGTCTGCACATGTGGTATGAGGCCGCGCGACAGCGTCGTCATCAGAGATAGACAGGGCGCAGAACTGATAAGAGCGTCAAAAACTGATTGCATATTTTTGAGGAGGTGCAAGTGAGTTCAGTGCTTTTCCAATATGAAAAAAACACCAATAGGAGATTCACGTTCATCCCGACTTGTACATATGGAAGTGTGTGTGAGTGTTTGCATATATGCGTGTGTGTACAGCCATGTCTGCAGGGTGAGGTGGAGGCCAAGGCTTTGGCAGCAGGTCTGGCACGTATTTCAGGCCCAAACCTGCATGGAAGAGAGGGGAAAAACTAAAGAGGCAGAAAGCAAATAGGTGTGAGACTATCTGCCTTCATATGTGACAAGCTTCACTTATTCCTCACCATCATTATAAGCTCCTCACACTGTAGAAGCAGCTTAACACTGTCTCTGGATTTATTTTACAGTCATTACAGGAGCAAATCAGCAACGGACAAAACATGTTTTAACTTCATGCAATCAGGATACACAAACTTTAATCTCCAGTTAAATCTTTGCACACCTTAATTTGTTGTGTGTATCTTGCTGGGTGGTCACAGTTTCCACTTGTTACACTCATATTATGTTCTCTCCCTCTTGTTTTGAGTTAAGATTCGTATCTGTACATCTCCTCCACCACCTTGCAGGCAGCAGGCATGTGGGGCATACTTGTTTTTGCTTCACCATGTCAGCCAGGCGCATCGTGGCTGATGAATTCATTGTATTTCAGTAGTCACGCATTCCAGGAATGCGTTTAAAGTCTATTTGCGGTGCTCATATAGTTTGTCTCTCCTGCAGCTGTCCACACAGTTTGGCTTTTTTATTTTGATTTCAGCTTCCTGAGGTTTAGTTGGTTTGCTTGTCACTTTATTAAACATCATTGGAATAGGAAGTACTTAGGTCCTTTGTTTAAGCAAAGGAAAGTTGCCTTTCTGTTGCAATCAAGACAGAGACAAAAAAAAACTGTTTGGAATTAAGCAGAAGTCCTCAGTGCATAAAATTATATCCCGTGGCTTTAATATGATAACATATTGCTTTTGCAGTACAATGCTTTTGTAGTGGCACTATTGTTGTTGGGTTTTGACTGTAGCTAAACGTTACTGTCAATCGTTTTTTTCAGTTATTCTTTCATTTGTCCCTAAAATCCTAAAAATCAGGAAACCTCTGTCAGAATGTTTTGAAACAAATTAATTGCTGATTGAAAAGTTTACACACTCTCACTATGTGCATAAATATATTCAGCAAATTAGTTCAAGAAGTAAAATCGTACATATTTGACATGAATAAGGTGCAAAATTTCAGGCATTTATTTCCATCACTTTTAATGATTATGGTTTACAGTTGATCAAAACCCTACATATCTCTCAAGAACAGTGATATTACTGTCTTTAAAGCAGCTACTGATACTTTTGAATGCATGAGCAGGAACCAGCTGGAAACTGAAATGAGCATCTCAATAAAGCTTATCATTGTAAAGTAGAGCTGAATTAGAGTTGATTTTGATTAGAAGTAAATGGAATACCGATCAACATATTTCATCAACATCAAATATGTTGAACAAATTAGAATTGTGTTGTCTTTACATGTTTGGCGAAGAGTTAGAAGCTGCTGGTGCTGTACTGGTGCAGCACTAGCAGCTCAACACATTTATGTTTGTGTTTTAGAAATTAAACGTTTTAGCACTGTTTTTCTGTATTGGATCAGTATCGGCTGATACTAAACTTCAGATATCGGTATCAGAAGTGAAAAAAGTGGATTGGTGCATCTCTACTACAAATAAAAGCAAGGTCAAATTCAGCAACCAAATTAAAATACACTCTACCGTATCTGGTGGACAAATATCCAACCAAAAATGATACCAAAAGCTTGTTGATATCTGAAACTTGTGTCTCTCCAACTTGCTGTGGATATTTAGGGAAACATTCCTGAGGGTGTTTGCATATTATTGAGACTATATGTATATTTCTGACCCTGTGTGGTTTCAGGAAACCTTTAAATAAAATTCTAACAATTTCACCCAATTTATGTTGCTTCATGTGGGATCATTACAATCTGAAAAAAAAAAGAACATTTCAAATAATTTACACAATTTTACATAATGTAGACAGGTAAACTATTTCAGGAAACTACATTTAAAAAAGAAGGAAATGCTTAAAGCAACCATTGCTTATAGATAAATGTGATGCAGGAAAACACCAGATTAATTAAGGAGCCCGAGAACAGAATAATAAAGACTGAATAAATGTATTCAGACTGACATGCCACCATCCTCACCAGCTGGACTTGTGGCTCCTCAATTTGGTTTATTTACAACAACAGCCATTATGAGTTGCATTTTAAATCTAGCTAAGAATCCACTGAGGATACTGGCAGATAAAAGGATTTCCTTTCTAATATCCAGCTAATGCCTACACCTACACGGAAACGCTTCTAAAGAGAGGATGTGTCCCCCGAGGCAGAAAGTAAATCACTGTCCATTGTGACCACGGCATAAAAGTGGCATTACCGAGTGTATCAACTCCGTAACCTCAAAGGAAATCTCTATTCAGCGGCTATAAAAGAACGCCTTTGCTCTCTATTGCTGTCGGGCCAGTTATGGAAAGAAAGAATGGATTAAGAGAGAAAACAGACAGAAGAAAAGTGGAGAGCACACAGGTGAAGTCCTATGGCGGTGGAGGTTTGCTCAGCTGTGCTGTATTCTTTTCTGCACCCCGCCTTGCAACCAAAGACTGGGATATCTTTCCATTTCACTCTCCCCCACCCTCCCTCGCTCGCTGTGTCTTTCTCCCGCTTTCATATTTGCACAGGTGAGAGGACAGGCGTCCAATGAGTGTGGGTGGGAGACCTGAAAGTCAGGTTTTCCTGGCTGCCTGGTGGAAGGAGTTTACCTTCAGACTGGTGCATAGACGGAGATTTGATCACAGGGGCCCAGCCAGTCTTTTGTCTGAACAGACAGCAAACACACAAACATGAAAAAATAAGCAATTCAGAGCTCATTAGTTGCGAAACACAGTGAAATATTAACATGTAGCAGGTGAGCTGCGTGATGTTAATATAAGATGCAGAAAAAAGAGGCAGGT
This sequence comes from Poecilia reticulata, assembly GCF_904066995.2. NCBI lineage: Eukaryota > Metazoa > Chordata > Actinopteri > Cyprinodontiformes > Poeciliidae > Poecilia > Poecilia reticulata. The sequence continues at coordinate 26,313,998 of NC_088839.1, forward strand.
GGAGCAATACCGGAGTCATAATGGGTGGAGAGGTTTGGCCACCAGGGCCAAAAGTTCAGAGCTAGGAAAGGTAACTCAAGCCACCATGTGCCAGAGTCTCACGTGTTCCCATCCCTGTCCTACCAGCTCGGGTTTCTGGCTCGTCCAGGCCTCTTGGGAGCTGAGGTCCCTACACGCAAACACCCTCCTGCCCCCATCTTGATCGTCAACTTTTTGAGCCCTTTTGCCCCGCCTTCCAATACTAAACACACACTATAGGCAAACACATACATAATGCATCAACTCCATGAGTGAATTCAGCAAACACAGGAGTGCAGGCTTAATCCAGAGAAACTCCACGTTGCCTCGCTATCGCAAGCAAACAAGGATTTGCACAAGTCCGAGAGGATGAGCCGATTGCGCAAATCAGAGCGGTGCCTTTCTTTTATCATGCTACGGTCTTGAATGTTTACTCCGGGCATTTCAAACATAAATAGCCAATGTAATGTAGCCAACGCAGCCAGAGGAACAAGTTGTAAATCATCATAATTATCATTACGCCCTAGTCAAGAGCGTGTTGCTCAGATGCAAGAGGTGGGATTATCTGACATATGTACACTTGAGGGCTTTCTCTCCCTTCCTCCCTCCCTTCTCCTTCTCTGCTTGTGAAATTCCACCGAGGGAAATTTATCTGATTCATATCTTCTTCAGTGAAACCTGAATCATCATTGAATAACAGAAAAAAATACAGTTCAAGTTTCATTTCAACAGCCAACATGGTTGAGCTGAAGCCACATATTTATTTACAGTGTATAAACGACATATAAGCCTTTTTCTTCTCAATGTTTGATATTAAATCATAATAAAAAAATTCAGTATATCTATATTTGCTAAATGCTAAGATAATGAGAAAGTGAAGGTTTAAGTGTCTTCTTTATGATTTATGCATCTTTTTAGAAGCAGACCATTTTTTTTAAACTCTTGGTTGTTTTTCTTTTTTTTTTTGAATAATTGCTATTCTTGTGTTACAAGTTCAAGCTTCCCAGCGATCCTCTGAATAAAAAGCATCAAATAAAAGTTACGCAAATGATGTTCCCTTTGTGTTGTTGAATAAACACACCTGTGCTAGCACTGTTTCTGTGAGGGCAATTCGGTTTGACTAACTGTAAACGCTGAACATGCAAAGGCATTATATTTGCATTAAAAAAGGTTTTAAAAGACATAAAAAGGGTCTCAGATATTTGGGGTTTGTATCAAGTGTCTGGAAGTAATCCAAAATATTAAACTAAGGGACATCATCATACTCAGAACAAAGAACAAAACAATAAAAAAAAAAAACTTTTTCATCCAGTTTGATGTGTTGCTGTCAGACCAGACATTTAAAATAACAATCTACTAAAGACTTATTCATTCAGTCTGCTACCAAGATATCACTGATTAAATTAGTTAAAGTTTAAGTTCAAAGTTAAAGTAGTGTATGCTTGATTTAGTGACACATTTTTGTATGTTACGTTTTTGCCATTTAAAGCGTTTTGAAGTGCTTTGTTGCTGAAATGTGCGATACAGATAAACTTGACCTGACTTGACTAATAGTCAAAAAAAAAGATTAGTCTGTGTAAATTAATGCTGTAGAAATAGCCTGAAATTAATTGAAGTTTAAGATATGACTGTATTTTTTTTTAAAAACTGCAGAATTTAAAACTTTTGGTATCTTTCTGCAATTAGAGAATAAAGTCAACTTCATTAAAGTTGACTTTAGTTTTATTATGCTTCTGATTGCTGAAGTTGCAGAGCCTGAAATAGCCATGATGTCATCAGGATAAGATGACGCATGGACGATGAATATCCTTGTAATGACAGGATAAGCATTTTAGTAACCCAGAATTTCCTCATTCTTTGAAAAGTGGTCTGGAGTCACCTGTTAGGAGCCGCAATAAACTTTCAAACAATAGCTTTAAATATTTCTTCCAATTAACATAACAACAATGTTGTGTTTGACATAGTTTTTTACAAAGTATAACATGTAAGAATAGAATAGAATAGAATAGAATAGAATAGAATAGAATAGAATAGAATAGAATAGAATAGAATATTCATTATTGCCCCAGTCGGGAAATTCTGGTGTAGCATATATATATATATATATATATATATATATATATATATATATATATATATATATATATATATATATATATATATATATATATATATATATATAAAGAGGATAAGATGCGTCATCTTATCCTCTTTTTTGTTTGCTGCATTTTATTTGTGGTTGTATTCTTTTTTGTTTGCGTCTATTTTTATGTTTGCTGCATTTCATTTGTGCGCATGTCTTTTTTTTTGTTTTCTCTGTTGCTGCACATTTGGACCTGTTGGCCACTGTACCATCCTCATACGACGTGATATAACAACTTTATTCTCACACAAATTTATTCTCATAATTTTATATTCCTCCATAATTTTAAGGTTGCATTTTTTTTGTTTTTAGTGTGAGATCAGCATAAAAAGATAAAACAACTATAAGGCTTTTTACACATCTTCACTAGAGATGCCAATGTCCTAAATGCAGGCTCTGTTCCTAGGTTATTATTGGACTGGACAAAAAAAACAACAAAAGTATTTAAATAAATTACCTAAAAATACATTTGAAAGCAAATTATATTGCCTACACAGAATTGGACTGACGAGTCTCACATGCTCTTCTTTCAAATGGAAAAGTGTTGAAAAGCTCTCCCATTTTTTTGATTTTTGTAATATCTATTAACAGACAATAAAAAAGCCGTGTTACAAAAGTTAATATTTGCAGTTCCTATGCTTCTTTGACAGTAAAAATCATCCAGCAAGTCTAGTTTTCCTCTGCATTTTTGAGCCTCCCAGGAGCTTTGGATGTGGAGGTGTGAATGCTAACAAGGCCCAATCTGTGTGCCACATAAGAAAAAACAATTCATGCTAATCTGCCGCCACAGACAGGAGTCCAGTTAGGCCAATCAGGAGAAGAATCATCTGGAGTGGAGAGGTCTCACAGAAGCCCAGATCAGGACCCTGATTGCAGTGGGGTGAATTACAGCTCGAGAACGATGATGGCTGCCTGGGTCAGCACTGATGGAGAGATTCTAACTGCACCAGCACAGACAGCTTCAACTCACCTGATGCACACTGATGTGCATAAATGCATGACTTTAAATCACAAATGGGGGCATATTCACCAACAACGTCGGCAAACCTAAAAAAAAAAAAGTTGTATTAGTCAAAAATGTCAATCCTTGCCTAGTTCACTTGGTCTTCAAAGCCTGCCCTCAGGCTGACATTTGACCCTTCGCACAACAAGTAAATCAAAACAATTCAGCAAGCTACTTCCCATAAACTCAGCGCAGATAAAACGGGAAACTATCTTTGCCCTGCAGCAACGTATGTAAATGCGTCAGGGGAAGGCTGATCTCTACATGAGTGAAGGGAGGCAGAGTGGAGGAGTCTTTACTAAGAGTGATTTATACGTCTTTGTGCCACAGTAACAAAAAACTTTAACAAAATGTAACCATCTGATCATCCTTTATTGTTCTTGCTCCCCACTAGCTGTGTTTAGGGCACATGAAAGAAAAGAAAAAATGAATAAAGTGGCATGAAAGCAATTAATAAAATACTCTGATTAGACTCCACATTGTTATTTGAAGGGAACAACACAAGTTATTTTCTCATCGTTTGGTCATTCCTGGTTCAGTGGCAAAGAGTCTCAATGGTAGTGTGTACAAATGAACCAAGCTTCTCCCGTCTGAACCATTATTAGTAGAGATGAAAATAAAATTTGAAGTTGATGTTAATCATTTTGGTGAGAATGAACTGAGCGTCTCCAGACCGGGTTCTTGGTTCTTAGTGGGGATGAAACAAACTCCTAGATTTATGAACTGAGCATCAGGATTCTTTATAAAATTAAAACCATCACAGACAACACTGTGCATCCACTTTATCAGACTGGAATACAACAATAGAGCATCTTCAGTCAGAGGCTTCTTTATTTGTACTGTGACACTGACTGCTACAGGAGATCCTTCTAGCCCAGCATCACCAGCATCTACCACTAAGCCTGTCACAATAAACAAATAATCACATAATAAGTCATTGGAATAATTTGTCAAATTTGATTATAAAACGTCTATTTGGCAAAACTATGACTGTTTAATAAGCAGACCTGCAGTCTTTATTGATGAAGATGAAGAAATTGGGTTTTGATTTGTCTGTTGGTTTGTAGTTTGTTTTAATGGTTTTAGTAAGATCTGAATAATAACGTAAACATTTATGTAATTACTGAGCTGGCTTTTCACCAAGTCACAATCTGTTAAGTCATATTTAATTATGTCAACCTTTCCAGGGGCTGCAGGTGAAAATTAGCATTTTTGCTATAACCTGGTACCAGGCATCTCTTCTTTTAAATGGTTAAAAAAATGTTGTGCATTGTGGCTGTATAAATAAATATTATAAATCAAGATAAGCTTAATAATTTCCATTCTGATGATTATTGTTTAAAGAGACACCATTGTGGTTCATAATAGTGTGGTTTTAATTCCCATTTCACTTATTATTTTTGGTTGTTGATTTTTATTTTGGATATTTAAAATATCTTCCACTAAAGTGTTGTGTGTTTGTCACAAAATTAAAGTAAATTAACATGTATTCATGTGCCAGTACCAATATATTAGTTGAAAATTATCTCTAAAAAACAATATTATTATTTAACAAAATAATTTTGGGGACAATTTATCATCCAGCAAACTTTGTTACTGTAACAGGCTCTAAAATTCTTTGAACTCTTGGATGAAAAAAGTTACAACAACAACATTTGTCTTTGCGATTAATAAAGTATTTTTTAATTTGATTAAACTGTATTGAATCGCGACCCTAAAGAACGTCAAAAGAACATATGAAGCCTGACCGGGGTAGAGAGACTGAAGATAAATCCTTTCATAAACTATGGGGGGAGTGAAAAAGGTGAGTTTGTGGGACAATTTAAAGAGTTAGGAACCCACTTATACACATTTAAGTTAATCAGACTGCCAGTAAAAGCACTGCAGCAGCAAATCATCAGATTAGATCTGCTTCTACTTGCAGTGGAATTAATAGTTAATTCAAGCTTAGTTTCCCTCATTTTAAGGTGACTGCCCTGTTGCCCCAGGTTGTTTATGGGAGCTGAGAGCCTCACAGTGACGTGCGATAGTACACAGGCGAGACTGCTCCCAGCTTCTGGAATAGACAGGCGAGAACAAGCGCACACATGTGCCCCCTGCTCTGTCATGCTGACACGCTAAAAACATAGACACAAAGCCACATGGATGGTCCGGGTCATGTAACCGTGAAGGGATCTGTGCCAAACGAATGCTGGACATCACTGAGGAGAGATTTACTTGTTTAAAGGGAAAAGTTTGCAATGTTTTTCAGGACACATCACACAATCCTGGAGGTGACACATTTCAGGACAACCCTGACTAACGAGCGACTGGAAACCATGACTACGGTTTCCAAATGGATCCTGTTTTGGTTCTTCAGGGCATGACTCATAACACCTAACCCAACACTTAATAGTTTTGAAGGTTTCGTTGTCGTCGGTTCTCTTTTTCTTTTTCTCGCTACTGGGAACATGAGAGCTGCTTCCAGTAAGAGTGTGTACTGTACACCCAGGAGCTAATGGAGGCAACGGGGGAGGTGAGGGAAGACTTTTAGGGTGCCTAGAGTTTTGGGGGCAGAGTGGGTCTATTTAGCCCCCAGCAGATTGCCCCCTCTCTTCTTCCACCCCCCTCTCCCCCTCTTCCTCCCCTCTCCTCCCCCTGGCTTTGTGTGCCTTGAGCCCACTCCTCCCCCTTTTGTCACCCGGGCATTCCGCTTTGGTTAGCACACACAATGGGCGCTCAGTGCTCACCCTCCTGACACTGCATTCTGCCTGTGCACTAGGGAGTGGGCACGGGAGGGAGAGGAAAAGGGGTCCAGGGGGGAAGGTTAAAGGATGACAGCAACTCACCCCATGTGACCAAAATGCCATCAAGTACCAACCACCGCCCCCTGCTCTACGCCTCTTTCAAAGACCGGCGTCCAACTTCACCCATCCGTACAGATGGGCAGTAAAAGTAGAGCCAGTGGGCCTGTTGGCACGGCGAAAAACAAAAACATCGACCTCACCAGCCAGACAAATGAACAGGTGTCTCTTATGGCTGACTGGCAATTCATTGGCTCGCTTTTCCTGCCCGAGCAGCTACATGTGTGTTCCCTTCTTTTCGCTGCTGCTGGGCACACATCCTAAGAGGAATTTTAAGACCTGGCTTCAGATCATTTTTGTCTGAGAAATAATCCCCCTTACATCGTCAATGGTAAGAGTGGATCTGGCATACTTACAGAGCCAGGCATTGCTGCTTTGTTTACCAGAGATTAGGTACTCTTCCTGGCCTGCAGCAGTTTGCCCTGCCTTTATAATGACGCCTTTTATTTTGACATGTAATGGAATAAAGTATTTTGCAAACAGATGCACGTACAAAACCTGATAAAGGGAAGCCTCTACATATCTGAAGTGATTGAAGGAGAAATGCCCAAAGCAAATAAGCAGTAATGCTCTGGGAGTGAAGCTGCAGATCTTGTATGACTTTGCACAGACTTAAAATTTAATTCCAGTATAAGGAAGCAACTAGTTGTGTGTGTGTGTGTGTTGGGGTGTGTGTGTGTGTGTGGGTGTGTGTGTGCGTGCGTGTGTGTGTGTGTGTGTGTGTGTGTGTGTGTGTGTGTGTGTGTGTGTGTGTGTGTGTGTGTGTGTGTGTAGGTGTGTGTGTGTGTGTGTGTGCCAGAAGCTTAGAGGCAGGTGGGGGGTTAGTTTGGGTTTCAAAGACCCTGCTTGTTCGCCCATATTTCACACCACGGTGACATCTTAAAGCCTAGACAGGCCTGGTTGCTTCGCCCTCTCTTTCACTTTCTGAGAAATAAAAGGGGGGAATTGGGATGTGAGGGAGGGGGCACTGAAATATATGCAAATGGTTCCCCAGAGGGGATACGAATTTTATGGGTTTAGAATGTAGTTCAGCCAACCTGAATAATCAAATGTGGGAACAAAAAAACAAGCCCCCATCATCCCACCATCACAGCTCCATATACCTCCAGATTAAACACATACCACCTCCCTGCAACTTTAAGGCCTCATCTCCGTTCCCTCCTGCCAGGCCTTCACATAAGAAGAGCACAGCGCATCCAAACTCTTATTAGGATCTCCTCACGGGGCAAGGCTCAGGGAGGAAAAAATTACAGGGGCTTGGGGGCGAGGACGAAGAGGAGGAAGAAGAAGAGGAGGAGGAGGAAACGAGAAGAGGGGCTAGTGTACCTGATCAGGCAGAACTGCCGGCTTCTGATTACGACACCATTTTCTCAGCGGGCTTCTCAGCCTCATCCTGCTTCTGTGAATATGGAGCGCAGGGCCAGCCAATCCCCACAGCGCTCGCTCTCGTCTAATGGCAGAATTAAGACCGTTTAGAGTGATTTCCTCTGCCTTCATGGCTGCTCCCTGAAAGAGCTGAATCTTTTTTCCCTTTGCGAACATTTACAATGTGGGGGGTCTGGCATGCAACTGGTGAGAGAAAAGTTCTACATGACTGAACATAACATTACAACAGGTGGGGAAATGAAAAGAAACTCTGCAGAACATTTTAACGACATCGATACATCCTTAAAAAACAACTATTTATGTTTGCTTCATTTTTTTCCCTTTTGTTTTCTAGCAGACTTAGCGGATTTTATAACTAGCGTCATATGGAGCGCTTTGCAAAATTGTTCGCAACTCGTGAACCTTTCCATATTTTGTCATGCTAGAATCTCCAACCTCGATGTGACACATAATTGAGAAGAGGAAAGAAAAAGACAGTGTTGCTTTTTTTGTGTAAGGAATAAAAATATAAATTGTGGCATATATTTGCATTTAGCCCGTCAATACTTTGCACAACCACCTTCGCTGCAGTTAGATGTGGAGGACTTTTGAGGTACATCTAGAAAAGGAAAAACTGCCAATTACTCTACAAAATAGCTCAAGCTTAGTCAGAGACAAGTCTTTGGATTATATTTGGAAAGTTGTAACGAATGCAATAAGTTAGAGGTATAATTAAATATGAGAAATAGCATAAATAATCCATAAGAGACTCGCTCAATGTTCATGGAATATATAGTAGCAACACTGCTTTCAATATGGAGAATCAAAAGTTTTTGCCAGCCTTCACTGCAAAATGACTCAAGATGAGTCAGATTGGAGAAAATAATTACGCACCCAAAACCTTTGATTTGGCTCTGGCTGCATGTTTAGAGTCGCTGACCTGCTGGAAGGAGAAGCTCTGCCCCAGTTTCAACTCTTTGAAAACATCCACCAGGTTTTCTTCCTTGTCTTTAGCTCCTTCCATCATTTTATCAACTGACCTATAAAGTCAAATTTAAGAAAAGCAATAATAAAGTTCTTCATTCAACAGATTCTTCCTGCTGACATGTGGATCTCTGCGGCTACTTCAGAGTTTCCACTTATCTGTGGTTTGCAGTTGAGCCAAACTGTTTCCATGTTTGGATGAAGATTTCCAAGAACTGCACTCTTGGAAATCTTCAGAGTTTGGAAGATTGTTTGATAACCAAACGCTACTTTGAACTTCTCCACAAATTTCTGGGGGAAAGGAGGTAACTACAAATCCATGGCACAACTTTCAGAGACTTACTTGAAGAAATGATGCAAATGTGAAGTTCCACTATTTTACGTTGGTTTATCATTCAAAATCTCAAGAAAACACATTAAAGTCTGAATTTAATGGCATTTAATACATTTAATGGGATATGAATATTCTACTAAGTAATGACAACATTGAATATCCTATCAAAACTTTTCAATCTCTTGATTCACTCATCGTTTTGATTTTCAGATTTTTAAAATAAATATTTGCTCCTCAGCACTTTCAGTTTTGTTTGGCAATGGATGTAAAACATCCAAGGAAGCAATGGAGAAACTGAAACCAAACCTAACTGGGAACAGTAAACAAAACATTTTAATAGTGGTAGAACCAGCTACAGCAGTTCCAAAGAGGTTGCAGAAACATAAATGGTTTAAAACTTATTTGATTTTGAGTGCCATACACATTTTTCTTGTTTCCCAATTTTGAAGTGTTTCTTAAAGTTAAGAAAACAAAAATGTAGCAACTTGTGTTCTGCAAATTTGCAGAAATTACATTTAATCGATTCTAAGTGAAAAGGTTAGAGGAGAGGTTTCATGTCAAATTTCACCCCTCCTCCGCACCTCCAGACTAGCGGCAGGTGAAACTACCTGGTGAAACTCTGAGTCTGCTGAGCTTATCATGCAAACTACTTCTCAGTGCAGCGCCCCAAAGAACGTCTGTAAATGGAATGATGGAGAAACATTGTGATGACGTGCTGAAGGAGGCGCATCGGAAAGAGCAGGAGCTTCTTAAAGAGACAAAGGCCAATTTCAAACTATTACATTGCAAAGTTACATTTCTTTTAAGATAAGTTTGACATATAAAACATTCTTATAACAACTGAAAGTAACAGTTACTTGATTATGCCATAAAATTGCACTGTGTGCCTGGGAAATACGTAACACTGTCCTTTAACATTTAGCAGACATGAAGCATTCACAGAATAGAATCAATTTTCTCATTTTACATATATGAGGCCCTTCTAATAGTCTGAAAGCATGAGCCATTATTATCAGACTGATTCATTATGACACAACCCCAAACAAAGTGTAAATCTGCTTAAATGTGCTCTTACTATGTCAAACGGCATCACGTCAAGACCATCGCTCTGAATATTAAATGGTACCATATTAAACAGCCACAGTTTGAACCTGTTGCTTTTGTGTTTCCCATGCTGTCTAATGATCCCCCCTCCCCTACTTTTCCTTCCAACCTCCAGTAGACAAATCCTTCAGCTTTATTGCCCAGACTCAAGGGCTGCAGGTGCACAGGCCACAAAAGGGAAAACAGGGGAGCAGTGGAGGAGGAGGGGGTAGGATGGGAAAGAGAATGGTCAGTCGGAAGATGAGAGGGAAAGGAACAGAGCCCCCTACCCTGGTTTAACCTCTACCACCATCCATCCTTCCCTTTGACCCCAACAAAGTCCTCTATTTCCCCTGCGACACCTCTGTTTTGCTCTGCCGAATTTAAGACGAGAGCAAAGTGTGAGTGGTGCTGCCTGGTGCTGCCAGGCCTGCAGGAGAGTGTGTGGCTGGAGACAGGAGAGGCAAGCTGGCCATGTGGCGGGAGCGGCACTTTTCTTCTGAGGCACCAGAGGAGCAGTAATGACTTAGCACTACAGCTGTGCCTACCGAGGCTCACCAAATCTTGCCCTAGAGTGGCCCCACAACCAAATCTGAACATGTTTGTCTTCTGGTCGCTGCTTCTGCTGAGAAAATAAGAAACCATGGGGGACAAAAGTTTTAACAAACTCTGAAACTTTCACAAAAAAGAATTAAACTCTTAGTAAAATGGTCAAACAGCAGGTATATCTTTTAGGATCAAATGGGAATGAATATACATTCCTTCTTTTTGTTCTGTTTCTAAACAGGTTACTACGACATACCAAGAAGATCCACAGCAAAGTTATGAGTGTGTGAATTTGTTCACAAACATCACAAGGTGACTATGAAACCATTCAAGAGCTGAGCAGATGCATGGAAAAAAAATCATATCAGGCCAGAAATCTGGGTGAAGTGACTTGAACGTTCAGAGACACAAAAAGACGATTACAAAGTCAGCCTTCTGTCACTTAAAAAACATTTCCAGGATTAAATGACTCATTTCACAGCAAGATCTAGAGAAACTCACTCATGCGTTTATCTTGCTTTAGTTGCATTGATTACTGCAACAGTGTCTTCACAGGTCTGCCTAAAAAAATCAATCAGCTGCAGCTGATCCAGAACATTGCTGCTCGTATTTTCACTAAAACCAGGAAGATGGAGCACATCACCCGAGTTCTGAAGTCTGGCTCACTGCAGCTCATGGAATAAACTTTAAAATACTGCCGTTAGTTTATAAATTACTGAATGGTTTAGCACCAAAACACATTAAAGACCTGTTGTTGTTGTTGTTGTTGTTGTATCAACTTTAAAAACTTTTCAGGTCTTCTGAATTAATAACACATGGGACATCATAAATTCCAGTCCGTTTTTTCAACTTGTCATCGTTTTCCTTTGATTTGCCACTGCAGTGTAATGTTTTTGTTTTATTTTCCTTGTTACTGAAAATGTGCAAACCAAATAAAATTGCCCTGCCTTCCTTGTAGTTTTTAAATGTTGCTGCAGGTTTTTTAAAGAACTGTGTATCGATAAATGTGCTGGAGGTTTCTTTCTATTAAACGAGAGTTTTACGTTCTGATGTCACTGTATGCACACTCATCATACAGGATATATGACATAAACAATTCCTCCTCTGATTTTTAACATTTAAAAAACCTGTCATCTTATCATGGGTGTGTACACACTGAAGAGATACTTTACATTCATTACATTGAGCTCGCAGAGAAGTGTATCCAAAGCAAATCAAAACAAAAGAGAGTGACACATAACAGGGCAATGTGAGACTGAATCTCAAACCCAGGAACAGTTTGAAATTAAGACTCAGGAAGATGGAATCTGAAAGAGCAATTTTAACTCCGCAACAATCAAAGTTACCCTGACATTGTACTACGTTCATACTATGGGCTGCGGTTGGGTTTGGGTTCCACCTAATTCTAAACATGTCAAGAAAAAACCCCTGCAAGAAATAAAATACAATATCAAAAGGAATACAAAGGCCTATATTCCGTCATAAAATGCCATAATGTCACTGAACAGCCAATCAAAATCAACAAATGATGTCATTAATAAAAAAATGTTTTGGTCATTATGTATTATGAATAGTCATGTGACATGAATCTGGGTTCTACATACCAATCAATATGTGTCTTCCAGCATTAAACTGCTTGTTTACAAATTTGTTTGCTATCCATCCATTTACATGATTATGTTTGAGTTGATGAAGTATATCTTTAGTGTTGCTAATGTTTTGGTCTCAGAAAAGATGTTTTTTATGTTAATTTCAGTTTTCTCATTGTGGTTTTTAATACTTTTGTTTGACTTTTTAAATATGAAGATACTTTGTACATGCACACTTGTGTATTAAGTGATGAATAATTTGGTTGCATGTGATTTTGCACCTTTGCCATACTAGAGTTTTCTGGGTACAAAAAGGAGCTGTCTCTGTAATTTATAATCTTCTGTAAGAAAATAATTTTGTTTTTTTACTCCAGTCAATAATATCTACGAATCCAACATGTCTTAAAGTTATTTTGGTTTCATAACCAAAATAAATGGGTATAGTGTGTTATACAGTTTTCAGGTAGAAATTACTTAGGGGTTTTGAGCATTTTTGTGGCCATAAGTAAACATTTACAAATAGAAACTAACCGATGGGACATTATTTAGGGACATGGATGTGAAATGATTTGTCCACATAAAAGTAACAAACAAAAATAAACTTGCCTATAACACATTATGTTATGCGCACACAAAATATAGTCACAGTATTACAATTGTATTCCTGTAATATTATAACTTTATTATTGTAATATTATGACTTTATTCTCATCTAAGGTTATTCTCGTAATTTTATTTTGTTTTGTTTTTCTTCTTAGTGAGGCCCTAAAACTCCATTGAAGATTTAGAAAAAACTAGTTTAAAATTTTTTTATTTTAGCAACATATTTCTTCAGACTGGAAGTGATATTTCCAGTTTAGTGTGATGTTTAGTGTCCTGAGTTGTAAAAGAGAATCTGTGGAGTGGTTTAAATATTAGGGTGATGGCAAGGAGGCCTTCCAACATCACGTGGGTGGACATCATCACCAGACCTAAATTCTCAAAATACCAGTGGAAATTCTTGTTCTGCACTTAAAAAGAAGTGAAGATGCATCATTGACTACTGATAAAAGAATAAATCATTTTACATAGATGTCTATCCAAGTAGATTTTTTTAAAAAAAAATTTTTTTCAAAATTAGCACACCTTTGGATTGTTTTACTATCTTTTGAGAGTTGGCCGTCACATTTCTTATCAGAGACAGACATCTGTGTTGAACAAAAATAATTTTGACTCTCAGCCTGCCAGTGGTATGAATCATTATGTGATTAACGTTGGAGCACGAAACGTGCTTGTTGGGAATTCCCACAGCCACAGCGCTGCTGCTGACCTCTTGGCAGCCTCCCTGACTCGAGTCTATCTTGTCTTTTCAACGGTTTGGGTGAGCCGTCGTCCCTTCTGTCCTACAGCTTCCTCAGTTATTGATGGCAGTTTTCATTGTGCCAACGGTATATAAATAATGTGACCCTTCTGCTGATAGACAACCTTTGCACAATTACATCCTTCTGATCCTTTGTTTTCTCTTTGCAAACTTTAGCAGAAGAATGCAGATGGACAAAAGTCAGAAAAGTCCAACTAGCATAATTAAGCTTCTTTTCAGGTTAATTAGATTGAATTTACTTAATGTTAGATATGAGCTCAAAAAGACTGAAATGAATGGATCAGAAGTTTATTTAGCAATCTATTTTTGTAAGTTTGAGCTGACCTAGTAAGATTTTGCACCTTTGTGTATTTTAAATATTAATATTAGAATATGTAGCACTATATCAGAAGAAATCATCTATCATAGTATTTTTTAATCCTAAAAATGTTGTGTTTCTGTAGAGATTTCAGAGCCGCAGATTTGACTCTTAATCAAACCAGAACTACTGAGCAACATGGTGCTCACAGTGATATTTAGTGGAGAAGCTTAATCACATTTACTAACAACAGAGATGTGAAAATGTTAAGAAATTACTTTTAATTATCACTTGTCAAAGAAAGTAAGAAGCAGCTTGTTAAAAAAAAAAAGTTGGATCGCAGATTACTCTCAAAACTGTAATAAAAGTTTGAAAAGGTAGACGGGCAAAAACACTGGCACGTTGTTACTCCTACATTTTGTTTTATATCATTTTTGACCGTATTTTAATGTTTTCTAAGTTCATTATGCATTTTCCACAATATTTATTCCGTTTTTGCTGTGTTTTCAATCCTTGTTTCTCTTTTAGAAAATAAATAGCAGCAACTTTGTAATAAACTTCTTCTGCTCTGATAAAATTAAGTTTGTTTTTGTTCAGCTAAGTCAGGACAATGGATCCTAAGAAAAAGAAATCGGCCTAAATCATTATTTGACAAAAGTTTTTTTTTTTTTTTGCCTAAATCACTTTTGGCAAGAAAAAAAATGACTTAGGCCTTTAGCTTAGGAGAGCGATGATATTGCATGGTACATCTTTGTGCATCTCAATTTTCCCCTCACCTGTTGACTACAAAAAATCCCTCTCTTTGCAACGAATAGTACAGCAGAGCGCATCCAATCCAGCTGGTTCTCTGTCATACATACACAAACACTCAAACCTGCCTATGTTACTCGAGCTGCAGAGCTGGGAACACACCCTCGGGGACAGGAATAACAGGCCACTCAAGAGTATGAGGACATCTGAGACACAGTGGCACCATACTAACATGATGACTCTTTAACGTCTCCTTTATCTCCATCCTACGGCTCGTCCGACTCCCCATCAGCTACTGTTTACACCAAGCACAAGTCAAGAGCGAAAGCAGAAAATGGACTTTCTTAATTCTGAGTGGCTGAAGTCCACTAGAGGAAGGTCTCTTGTGTGGCGAGAGCCTCATATTGAATAAGGATTGAAATTTACATGACAACTTAGGAAAAATGCTTTTTCATTACTCATTCATCCCCTAAATCAGTTTGCTCCCCCACTCTTTACCTCTGCCTGAGCTATTAAATCACCATCTTGACCCTGCGACCTGGAGCCGCAACCATAAAGAGCCCCCTGTGGGTCAGAGGCCTGATTGTAACATTTGAATATGAAATAAGACTTGGTCGGGCCTGGAAACAGCCCCATGCACTGAGGCACAGGCTGACCCCCAAGAGGGAGAGGCCTTCCTCAGCAGCCTCAGGCCCGGAGGCTCCCTCTCGTCTCTCCGAGAGGATTTACTTGGACTTGAGCAGAAGAGCGAGAGAGAGAGAGAGAGAGAGAGAGAGAGAGACAGAGAGAGAGAGAGAGAGGGGTTGAAGTTGGGAGAGGTGGAGGGGATGAGAGGCCGACAGAGAGGGGAAAAAGAGAGGGCAGACATTTGAATAAGACAAGAAGCGAGTAGTGTTTGCATGACAAAGGAGCCCGCCATCTCCCCTGATTGGTGTCACAGCGCGGTACTAAAGCCATGCAGGCCCCCCGGGGTGGGGTGATGTGTGGACTGCAGGCATGTTTATGCACCCAAGGTGTGATGTCGAGGAGGGATGGGGGGGCGTCGCCAAGTTTCGGGCATAAGAAGTTTGTGCGCATATCCTTGAAAAGGGGGAGAAGGTTTAAAGAATTGTGAGCTCTTCAAACTTTGACTTACTGAGAACAAGTTATGCTATATTTTCGTCGTATTGGGATATTTTGTTTAAGTATGAGGTAGATTGGAATAATTCTTATTCTTCATGTTAGGAATTAACCATTTCATCACACAGTTTCATTACTCTGAATTGCAGGAGAGTCTTTGTACCTAGAAATAGGCTTTGCGCTTTTGCAGGCATTTAAAAACTTAAATTGGGAATGTTTACTGTTCCAGTTGTTTGTCTTTACATAACACCAAAGGTTGTCAAGCTTCCTGTTCAAAGGTCCAAATCAGGTTCCTGGGTAAGATTAAACGTTTAGAAAATCATTAATGAGCAAATCTCTCATCACTCTGTAATGCTCACGAAGCAAAATAAATAAGACTTTATGGATACAATTAATTCATTGTGATGATAACCTTTTCTTTTTTTGTTACACAAAAGCTTAATGAGGGCTAATTTTACAGGAATCCAAACCAGCCAATTCAAAGTCTAATACAGGGAACAATACTGCAATAAAAACTTAATGCCAAAACTGTTTCATGGATGCTTTTAGCACAATCATCACCTGGATTTCTGTTATATGTTTTTATCCTAAGCATTACCATGTTTACGGACATGCATTTGTTGTCTTTCCTCAACTAACAGGGTACCGACTGCATGCTTTTTAAAAAACATTCACATGGCAGAAATTCTCTAAAAGATGATCTGACCCACAAAAAATATCCACATACGTTAAGTATCGCAACCGAGAGAGATTTTCACTAGAGCTTCCTGCAGGGCATTTAATGTAATGATTTCTAGACAGAATAATGAGTGTTACATTTTGTTTCCTGTTACCATGTCAAGCAAATTAGTTTAGTTTTTAGTCCATTAAAACTATTCTCTGAGGATCTGTGTGTGGCCCTTTTTCCACCATCAGAGAAGATACAGCAGATTTCCTAAGAATTATAGATGTCAGAATCAAACATGACAAGTTAGCTGTTAAAAAGTATCAACTCAATTCATGTGGTTTTTGACTCACAAGAACAAGAAAGACAATAACATTGAAACAACTGAGGCACAAATTACTTTTGTACAGAGTATAAAAATGCCTTCAGTGAGATGCCTTTTTATATTTTAACATTTCAGAACTCCATGTTTTATAAATTAAGCATTCTTGAACGTAAAATGTGTCTGATCCTGCGGTTAATGCATAAAAGTTCAACAGGCATTTCTGTGGCATCAATTTAATCTTGTTGTAAAGCGTGTTTTTGTTGTTTTTACATTTGTGAAAAATGCCACATGTTGTAAAAGGAAGCTTTAGATTTAAACTATTTAATTAATGATGCATGATCCTTAACAGTGAGGCTGTGTTCTACATAACTAGTTGAATAATCCTCTTCAGGATAATATAATGCTTTTGTTAGTTTGTTCAGTGTGTCCACCAGGAGGTTCTGGACATTTTCTGTGCTCCAACAGGGAATCAAATGGGTTTTAACAACGCTTCATTCAAAACATTTATCAATTAACTCTGAAGAACTACCTGACTCATAAAAGGGCAACAAAAAGTCTTCAGTAAATGCAGATCTCTTACTGATGAGCATCTTCACATGGAGATGATTTTTCTGCAGTCATGTTAGGCTGACATCAACTTGCTTCCTCAAGGTTTTGATAGAACTTATTGATTATTCGGCGTATTACATGTTTTCTTTGTGGTTTCAGTGATTACGGTGTTAATCTAATTTTTATGTCTTTTTAAAAGAGCTGACAATACTCACAAATACAAATAAAAAACCCATAAAGGCATAAAAACAGGGGAAGAAGCTCTTTGAAAATCCTTCTTCATAAACAGCAGCAGTTTTCTCCAGATGTGCTCAGACTCTCCCTCTTTGGTTTTAAGGCTACATATGTTTTTCTCCATAACAGATTTATCCAATTATGTTCATCCATTGCTTTAATTTTCTACAATCCGTTTTTGGCACATTTCTGATTATAAACATCTTGTTTGTCAAAATTATTGATTTGAAGAGATATTGGTAATTTTTTTCACATAGTTTTTCTTGGATGAATCAAAGATATCAAACCTGAGGATTCTTGGGGACTTTGCTAAGCAAAATGCACTAGGTGTGGATCTAACTTAAAGAAAATGTTGTTCTCCTTTTTCCTAAACAAAGTACTTATTAATGCATTTTAATTTGCATTAATGAAATGCTGTAATAACTAGTGAAGAGTAGTTTCTAACATCATTAAAGAAAGAGAATGTGAAAATCTTTCTAATCTGTTGCCATTTCTGTGATTTTCCATTACAAATTAAGTAATTTTGATTTAAAAAATCTGAGCTGAAGTTATAAGAAATGATACAGGCAGAGAAAGATTACAATTATCCATTAATGACACTATCTTACTTGGGCCTCCATATCTTTAACAGTTCAATTTGTCTTCTAACTTGTTCTCTACCTGTTTTGTTTTCAATCTGAATGTTAGGTGTGAAGTTCAGCACCTTCACCGTCTCCTCCTGCTGTGCAGTCAGAGTCGTAAGCTACTGCAGGTGGATCACTGGCTCCAAGACGTCCTCTCCGTCCATCTCCACCTCCCTCTTCCTTCGTAAACCTTGGAAGGGAAAAAGCACAAAAACAGAGATGACTGGGGATCACAGGAACAGGCAAATCCAGGGGATATGAGGTGGATTTCACAGCTCAATAAGTTTGGACAATTTGTTTACAATCCTCTTTATTGCAGATCCCCTGGGAGGAGGTGTGTGTGTGTGTGTGTGTGTGTGTGTGTGTGTGTGTGTGTGTGTGTGTGTGTGTGTGTGTGTGCGTGTGCGTGCGTGCGTGCGTGCGTGCGTGTGTAGGTGTGTGTGTGCGTGCGTGTGTGTGTGTGTGTGTGTGTAGAAACACTTTTATCTCTGAGATTTTGCAACATGGAACGGTAAAGATGGGATGCAAAAACAGTGTATTATTAAAAATCTGAGGTCACAATATGGAGGAAGATGAAGGAACTGTGAGTGAGAATTAGTGAGGGTTTATAACACACACGCACGCACACACACACCGAACCCCCTGTGTACAAAGCCTTCACAGGCTCATCTGGACACCGCCGCTGGCCCTGGGGGACACACCTCCAAGAGAGATGGCCCGACTAACTCTCCATGGCAACTAATCAATAAGTGACAGAGTCAGTCACGACTGACCCGTAGCCGAGCGTCTTCCACCTCCCCCCACGTTCCCAGGGATACGATCCCCAAAAACCACACACACACGCGCACACACACGCGCATGCACACACACACACACACACACAGGCAAAAGTTCAAAAAAGTGCCCCAAACTTGGCCAAAAACATCAATCTTCTCTGAGATTCAAATGCAGACTCAAAAATTTTTTTCTCAAGTCACGAAGCGTATTTTCATTAAGTTGGCGTCAGATGTGGGTACGTGTTGCAGAATGAACAGTAAGATGTGATCAGAGGGTTTCTGATGGACTACAGTCACCTCACATGGCCATTGTTTATCTGTCAATCCGTGTTCCCTTTCACTGTCCTCAGCATACACTAATCAATATCTGTGGCCTAGATGAGAGGCCTAATCTTCCTCCTTGCCACCCCCCAAGGTCCTTGCCCCCCTCAGCTCTGCATTGTCCAACAGAGGTCCCATACACTCCTCATAATGCCTCAAGAACAGCGCATACACCAGCTCACATACACTTGGCCCAATTTTTACAGCACACCCTGGAAGGGTAGAAAAAAATCTATATCTTAGCAAATTTCAAGCAGCTCTACATGCTCCAGTGTTCATAGACAAACATGCGGTGCAGAAAAAGACCATCTGCAGCAGATAGATGTTTCACACTAGAGTGAGTCAATCAGTTTCACATCAAAACCAAATGTTTCCATCCATTTGTCATCACGACTTACTCGCAACGAAGTCGCTTAATCCTGCTGTGAACTACCAGTGCGTGCGCTTTTGTGGTTTTCGGCAACCACAATTACAAGCAAAAACAAGTTCAAGAAAAACTCGATGATCTCTAACCGAAGAAAATGTCAGAGGAACCAGAGAAAGAAAGAAAAAATAAATCTGATTCGTCCCGTTTCAAGTCGTTCGTGCGATTTGTATTTGCTCTATTTGGGACAAAAGCCACGGTAATCCTGACTCATATTTGACAAGTCTCATATTCACACACACCTGCTGCGGCAAAGTAAACACGCCTTCAGAGTCAAACACCTTAATGGATGACCTTTGCATTAAAAGCTGAGCTGGGATAAACCCAAAGGCAGGCAACCGCTGACACGGTATAAAACAGAGACGTGCCCATTCTGGGCGTGATTGATGAGGAGAAGCCACATCATAGCTAAGCTGTGTGTTCAGTCTGTACATGGGTCGAACAACAAAATAGCCATCAGACTCCTCCATCAAACCAAATGTTACATAAAAAAAAAAGATTCTTTCATAGTTCCTTGAAAGCGTTTAGTTTGTGTCATTGTTCGGGGGGTTATTTTGAAGTTTCAATGAAATCGAAAATGTGGTTTCATAATTTTTCTAAGCAGAGTGTAACATTTGATAGAAATCTGAAATAACTTCCAAAATGATTCATATCCATTGGACTTGTTGACATTTTGTTCTGCTGCAGCCAAGAACTTTAACCTGCTTTATTTTGGATTTTTAAGAGCAGCACAAATTATAACTTTAAGAGCTTTTCTGAAAAGGAAACCTAAAAAGTGTGGAATATAAACGCATGCCACACTTTTTAGAATATGTGTTCCAATAAATCTCATTTGTCAAAGTACCCTTTGAAAACTGATAATCTCTAAGCAGGAATTAAACATACTTTCCACTAAAGCCAAATTTTTGTACTGAAAATGTTTTTTAATAGTCTGATGTAATATTTTAATTTTAAATTTCATGTGGAAAATAATCATAATTAACAGAAAACATGCTTTCAAATATCCATCTGTGTGTAATTAATAATGTGTTTTACTTAGTGATACAGAAATAAAATAACTTTTTAATAATATTTTAATTTATTGAATGGTTATATAAATATCAGCACATATTCAGTTAATTAATCCCAAAAGGAAATTAAATGTTGCTGTAATTTATGTCTCTTCAAAGAGTCTGCATTGCAACGAATCTGAAGTTTTTGACTGAAGACACTTTGCTGTTGTGCAGCTGTTTGATAGAGTAACAGCCGATACCGATATGATGCAGAAAAAAAGTGCAGACTGACTGAAAAGATTTATTTTTAAAAGATAAAAATAAGAATACAGACATAAATGTTGTGAATTGTAAATCTATTTGATAATTCTGCACCAGTACAGCAAACTTAAATACACCAACAGTTTCCCAAGCTGTTGGTCAAATGTGTAAAAACCACACAACTTTAATTTGGTCAGTCAGTGCAGTTGGTCAAACATGTAAAAATAAACCGCAACAAGCCTTTCAAATGTTTAAGAAACTTCAATTAGGAATATGAAGTAAATACAGCATGGCGTAGATCTGCCCGTATAGATTGTACTTTGTAACCGACACCTGATGTGGAATTTTTTTTAATATCGGTACCAATACAAATATTAATATTGGATCTCTACACATTAAAACATCTGGAAAAATATATTTTTTTTAGTAGTTGTTTAATACGTTAGCAAGTAATTTTACTAATAAACTGTTTTCAATCTAAGAAATTAAAAACTTTACTTCCGTTTATTAGGTTTAGCAAACATTATCCTTGAGAAACAGTTTTGTATTATATTAAAGCTTATCAAATATGAGTCCTACATGTTTGTGCCTTTCTTTCTGAGCCTTCAGTAGCTGTCCTCCTTGATCTTTGCCCGCTGAAGCCTGCTGGTTTCAGAGGGAATTGTGTGGCTCAGCCTGAAACCACCACTCCACATTGCTCCAGGTCAGCCTGCAGCTCTTCAGACGGTTTTTCTTGCTTTTGTTCAATCAGTTCCAACCAAAACTTTAAGGTTTAACTCAAGAGTTTGAATGTTTTGATGACTTTTAAACTTGTTAGCATTGCAAAGCTTGAAAAAATAACAAGTTTAAGAAACATTTTTGAGATTTTTGTCTCCCGCATTCTTGCTATCGTAAAATGTGTGGAAAAGTGAATCAATTGTTAACTAGAACACTGAGTGTGAAGAGCCTGTTGCTTTATTTCAACAAATTATAAAAGAAATTCACAGTTAATTTCATTTGTCCTTCTGCATATGTTAACTATAGTTTAGTCTTCAGCGCCTGCAAGGCTTTTATGCCACTATTACACTTTCTACAGAGACAAGAACAAGTAGCTTGCAGCTGGGCGGATGCGTTTTCTTGAACAGCGGCATGCTTGTCTTTGAAGCATTTCCCACTCAGCATTCTTTGTGGTTGTGTCAGTGACTCTGATCCATCCACAGTTATCATTAATGAGACATTAACATCACGCAACAAGCCTCATCGGTGCCTACATGGGTTCAGGCAAGGACTTGAAGCTCAGATGTACTTAGAGCTACAAAGACGGTCAGATGTGATTTTTCTAGTGTCTCTGCTGAGTGCTGCCAGTGAATGAAGAGCGATGGAGAGGACGGTGCGGTGAAGAGGGATGGCTCTCAGTGGGTCAGCCCAAAAGCCCTGACCCCAGGAGGATTTGATGCCATTTTCCCACGCAGGGAGTCGACCTGAGAGGAGCTCGTTAACAACATCTGCCCCATTTCAGAGAGATTAACCCCCGTCCCCAACCCCCCGCACCTCAACAGCCTTGTCCACTCACACACCACTCTGCTGTCAATCCAAGAACCTCAAACAGGTTGGGGACAGGCCCTCCCATATTCAAGGATACCAGCCAAAAACAACCCCACTGCAATCTGAATCTATCACAGGAATCCTGACCCGCAGTGAGGCGTTCATCCGTTACACCCAAACCACGCCAATTTCTGATCTGCGCATCAGGGGAGTTGCTAGATCGCAGACTGCGATTAAGTCGAAGGTTTGAGGGTGGAAGGCGTGCTTCGGCTACAGAGTTGCCCAGCCGGTCGGTGCAGGTGAATTAGTGATGTCACAAACGTCCTCCTGTCAGCCAGATTTGTGTAATGAGTTTTTCCACTCATCACACTGACGTAAACGGGGACACTTCACTTGGCGCACACTTCTTGTGCTATTACCACCCCCCACCCCCCGTGTACTTGCACAAGATGTGCAACTGGCGGGACATGTTCTGACATAATTTGAGGAGAGAGTGTGAAAAACAGGGCTTACTGATCAACATGGCCCATGGCGAGAGCCCTCCGTGTGACAGGTAGACGCATAGTGGTGAAATCCGCTGGGAATCTCCTGAATCCGTGTACTACAGGGCTATAATTAGGTTAGTTTTTGGAGAGGGGGTTAAACAAACAGGGGCTGTGAGGTCATAGGCAGATGGAAGTGGGATATGCCTGCACTTGCTGAGTGGGCACAGAGCTCCACAGGACAGGGGAGAGAGGCCCTCTGGGCACTCAGCATGTGGGGGAGCGAGAGGTGGGGTGCTTTTAAGCCAAATTCAGATCAACTAACTGCCAGAATATTCAAACACAATCCTAACCCTAACCCAATATTCACACTTTACCCCTAAACATAATCTTGAACTCCTAATCTAGCGTCGGATTGAAACAGACAGAATTTCTCTGCACATTTCAAGCAGAAACTTCAACTTTTTATCCTAAATTTATCCCCAAAATCCCAGTGTAGGGTGGATACTTTCCTGGAGTTTGATAACTGACCACTAACCTTTGCTCTGTCCACACACTTCTGAGGAGCAGCGGCAGAAAAGCTGCTTAATTTCAACAACAAAAAAAGGGAGTTTGAGAGTGCGATTAGGTGACGGGTGGCTGCTGGCACGCTAGAGTGACTTAAACCCTGTCAGTGAATGCAGGGAGGTCTGGATAATCTTTCCCTCCACAAAGGTACGTGGGGTCTAATCCGGGCTGCTGCACTGAGCTATATGGATCCAGTTCTGCAGGGAGTGTGGGAAGGCCGGCAGGGCCATGCTGTTTCGGCCCTCTTTGTGACGGCAGATTATTTATCCTTAGGTACACTCCAACAGCAGGCTGGCCCATTCTTCCATGCACCTGTGTATAATAGTAACACAGCAGCAAAGAGTGTGGCTATAGTTATAGATGCTGTGCAAGCTTAGTGCACTCTGATAATTAAACTAAATTAAGCATAGATTACAGGATGTTACAGTCCTAACCAGTTTTATGGGATGTTTCTCTTGTTCACATCTTAAACTTAATTAATAATTCTGCATGATAGTTAACTTTTTTAATCAAGATATTTTATGCCGTACAAATACCTAAAAGATGTCTTCATTGTAGTGTAGTTGAGATAAAATGCAGAAACAGAACTTTTCAAAACTATTTCTACTTCGATGCTTTTTATTTTAAAACTCTCAAGAGACTTGTTTTTTTTTTCTTTATCTGAAATGATTATTTATAATTCTCTTAAAATATTAAAATAACTTTCTAATAGCTCCAGAGAGCCAACCTATGTACAGTGCACAAAAACACACTAAGAGTCAGCTTTAGTGTCTGATAAATGCTGCATTTTGATTGCAAAACGGCTAAATTTGAGGAGAAGCAAAAGTTGTTAACAGCAGCAACTTTTTGGAAATTCAAATGTTAATAAAGCTGAAGGATCTGTAGCTTGTAAATGAAGTACTGTGAATACATAACTTTTTTCATTTTTTTAGAAATAGCAGAAAAAAACAAAAAGTAACAACAAAGAGTTAAATTAATATTTTCCTTAAAAATGTTATAGAACTTCCTCATTTTGGAAAACCAAATTATTTGCTCCACTTTTAATGTCTTGTTAAAATTTTAACAACAATTTGTGTGAGATTACCCTTTAAGATGTTAAATAAAAACAACTTGTTTTGTTTATGTACATTTTAAAATATATATTTAAATACAGCAGCATTTTTATATATATATAAATATTTATATTATGTAGCCACTTAATTCAATTTTAAACTTCTCCTTATTTTGCACACAAAACACTGAGTCACAAAATTACGTTTCGTAAAAATTTATTCAGCTTTTAAGAATAGAGGATGGTCTTAAAATATGTAGAAACGTCAGTTTAAATAAACCTTTTTTTCGTTCAGGGTAAATGGGTAAACATGACACTGTCAAAAAAAACCATCACAGAACAAAACAAATTTACAAAAAACAAAAATACAACCAAAAATAAAATAAAATAAAAAGGTCTTGAATAGTTTCACGGGTTGCACAAGCTAGAGAAGGAAAAACAGAAATCTTGCTATAAATAAAACTTGCGTTTGCGACCGGCACAGTCTTAACATTTCATTTAAACCTAGTTCATGTTGGGAAGGAAATAAAAATAGAAAACAGAAAGGGACTACAAAGGTTGTGAACACAGTGGAGGCGACTGACATTCTACAAATTAAGTGTAAACATTTATGAACAGACTGTCCATCCAGCTTTTTTTCTGAAATACGCCAGCCCCTACACGAGGCCACATGCCTTTTCAAAGAGAGAAAATATGGCATTTATTTAAAATATAGAAGTCCAATTCTTCTACACAGGTTGATTGCTTCTACTTGTGATGAAAAGCCTCGGCGGAGCTGGGCTCAGCGTTCAGTTTGGGTCCATTTAAAGTTCATCAAACGGACGAGTCAGGATTTTCAGATAAAACTGTTCTTGAACGATTCTGCTGAACGTTCTTTCTGCAGCAACCAAAAGAAGTTCAAGTATCCGAAGTACAATTTTTTTTAAGTCTTTCTTTATTATTATTATTACTATTTATTATTCAAATGTGGGTGAGAGGTAGCGTCCCGTTGACGCCAGTCCCTGCGGTCTGATAGTGTGGATGGACGCTGTGTAACCGGCTGCTCTGCAGGGAGGAATGCTCCGCGCTGTCCCCGCCGGGGGGCAGGTACATGCTGATCATGTCCCTCAGGTCCCCCAAGCACGCCCGCTGAGAGTGGGACGTGATGGCCGGCGGCGGCGAGCTCGGCTCCGTCTTACACACGGACGCCATGGAGCTCAGCCCCATGGCGCTGGTGGTCTGTTGCGTGTACGCCGGGGACATGCTGTAGGTGGACGCCGCGTTCATGTAGGTCTGCGCCGAGGACATCATCGGGTACTGCAGGCCGGCCATCTCGTACCGGTGCATCTGCTGGATCTGCGGGCTGTTCATGCTGTGATGCTGAGGGTAGGCCAGCTGGTCCTGCATCAGGGAGTACGCGCTGTTTGTCCAGCCGTTCATGTGCGCGTAACCGTCCATCCGCTGGCCCACCGACACCGAGTTGTTGACGGCGTTGGATCCCGGCGCCAGCAGCCCTCCAGGCAGAGAATACTTGTCTTTCTTGAGCAAGGTCTTGGTCTTTCTGCGGGGCCGGTATTTATAATCCGGGTGCTCCTTCATGTGCATCGCCCGTAGACGCTTGGCCTCGTCAATGAACGGCCTTTTTTCGGCGTCGGTCAGAAGTTTCCAGTCAGCACCGAGCCGCTTGCTTATTTCAGAGTTGTGCATTTTGGGGTTTTCTTGAGCCATCTTCCTCCGCTGGCCCCTGGACCAGACCATGAAGGCGTTCATCGGCCTCTTCACCCGCTCCTGGTCGCTGGCGCTGTTGTTCTTTGCGCCCGGCGCCGAGCCCGAGTTGGACTGCGGGAGCGGGGTCTTGATCTCGGTTTCCATCATGTTATACATTCAGGCGACTTTTAACGATCACTCACACGCACATGGGAGAAAAAAAAATGGATTAAAAGTTCACAAACCCTCGCCAAAAAAGTCAAAGAGAACGCCAAAAAAGTTCTGCCTGAAGCGACGAATGTGTGTTGCAGGTGCCTCTCTGGTTTGTGTCCGCTGAGAGCAGCTCCGTTCCTCTCGGCTCTCAAACGCAAGTCTGTAAACTTGTTCGCCAAGCTCGTGCGTTAATAGGCCCATGAGGCCGGACCATGTGATGTGGCTTGACGGGCTGACAATAAGAGGCAGCGGACCAATCAGCGCGCAGCTCCAACCGGAGAGCGCATCGGTGGGTTTCGGGTTGGAGGAGGAGGGAAGGAGGAGAAGATTTAAAACTGGAGCGCACTTCAGCAACAAGAGCGCAGAAATTTCAGCATTTAGAAGCTGAGGATGGAGAATACTGAGGGGAAAATGAAGGGATTTGTTTTCATCTTTGTTTTATTCTAGAGAAAATAATTATGTGGACATTTTTATTTAGGGCGGCATTATTAGTAGTTGAAGTATTATTAACTTGTTATTTCTTAAGATTAGTGTTATGAAACGAAGCGTAGGTTTGTGGTGATTTAATATAAATAAAGTTTGGAATTGGAAAATTTTCCCCTGGGGGATGGGGGGGCTAAATTTGTTTAAGGTTTGAATTAATAATAAAATGATACATAAATCAAAAGAAAAGCAAGAAAATTTAATTAAGTTTATAAGCTGAATTTATAGGAACATTTAACATTTTTAATCCAATTTAAAATTACTTTGTAAAATTCAATCAGACCAATTTATTTATTTATTTCAGCAATAGTTTCAGTAGATTCGTCAACGTATTTATTTTTGTTTTAGACTAATTTAAACCGACTTGATTAATTTATTCATTAAATTTTAGACACCATTTTGGGACGATATGGAATTTTTCGTATTAGCCTTTCAACGTTTTAAAACACAGTTGTGCTATTTTTTGTTTTGTTTGTTTTGGTTTTTGTTGATTTTGCATTGGATCCTGTCAACATATTCAAGCTTTGTGAGGATAACATCATCTAACTTTTTCCAAAGCATGTCAAACGTTTTTAAAGTTTCATTCATGAAAGTCACTGCCTATCTTGATTTTTATCCAGTTCCACTATTTCAATAGATAATCCTTTCATGAAATGTATATTGAATGAATGTTAAATCGTTCTGAAACGGCTGTGCTGCGTTCAGGGACCTTTTATTTGGAACTTTAATACATTAACGACCTCTTGTGGATGAGAACGGCTCTTTCTATTTTGGTCCCATGAGGAAAAGTTTAGTTGAACACTTTTAAACCCTGTCAGCTGCTGTTTGCAGCCTTGTTTTCCCACACAACAATGAGCGTGCAGAGCTCCCCCTTCGCTTTTTTTTATTTGCATGTGTCGCCTTTACAAACGACCCTCAGCCACTGAAACCAAAACCATGTGCGTGAAACATCTCACACCTGCTAATGAACCCGACGCGAATCGACCATCGAGAATGAGCCATTAACACCTGAGTATCTGCGGGAGCTCTTGCAGGTTGCGTTTTAGGGGGAAACCTCCTCCTGGGGGGTTTACAAGATAAAAATGCAGCTACTGTTGGGGCCTCCGCGGACCGGCGGCACGGGAAACGCGCATGGAGCAAATTAAGCGCACGGTTTTGTTTTCTTTAATTGTGATAAAGCAAAGAATAAAGCCAAGACGCCTTCTTGATTCAAACTGAAATTGATTTCATTTTCTTTAATAAACAAAAACATGAAAAAGTTAATTTTCTGTCTTGTCAAATTTTTTTAAAGTTAAATCTCGTAAAACAGTTTTGCATAATCTACTGACAGCTGAAATCAGACAAAACTAAATCAGAATTATGCACGAAATGGTTTAAAAAAAAAAAGGAAAAATGATTCTGTTGCCAAATTGTGGGGAGAGATCCCACTTTATTCGCCTTGAGCCACAGTCGTTGTAAATCCGCTCAGAAAGAGACATCACCGCACGGATTCCATTTTCCCGTTCAATGGGGCGTGACAAACAGCGCGGGAGCAATAAAACTAACGTCCAATTAGTAGTCATCTAGTTCTCAGGGACCGGTTATTTGTTTATCTGCGCAAATCTCAATACTGATCCGCTTGTAATCTCCTTATGGAAATTGACCGGTAGCAGAGAGAGAGAGAGAGAGAGAGAGAGAGAGAGAGAGAGAGAGAGAGAGAGAGAGAGACCCAGTCAGGAGTAACCCGGAGTTTGATAATGAGGCCCTCTGTGCAGCTAATTTCCTAATTAAGGAATGGAGGGACCACCAGCACAGTCTGCTCCGATTCAGGCTCAACAAGCCCTGACAGCCCTGAGGGGTCTCTCAGGGCGCTGTGCTGCTCAGTGTTGGGAAATATGTCGAAGTCTTGACTTAAATCTCAGTCCTGGTTAAAACTTGTATTTCCTCTTTTTTTCAAATTCAAAATCGAGCGCAGGGTAAAATCAACGCTTTACCCTAAAGTAAATCAGTCGCAACTATATCTATGTTTTTTTTAAGGTTAGTTAGTATGTTATTAAATACATGTTTAAGTACTAAACATTTATTATCATTTATTTTGACTTATTTGCAACTCGACGACAAAGTTATTCATTATTTTAGACTTTTTATACCCGAAAATAATCTCTTAAAATTACATAAAATATCTGTATTTTTTTTGCTGTCGTTTATTTGGCGGTTTTATTTATACGTTGCATACATTTGGTCCGTTTCATTATCGCATATTACAATAAAATGACCCCGCACACACTCTAAATATTAGCCAATTCTCAAATCGACAATAATCATACTTTTCTACATTTTTTTTTTTGTGTGTGTGCCTGGAATCAGTAACTTTCTTCGTGTTTTGTTTTCAGCTCGGTGACCGGCGGACGGAGCCCCTTTGAGAAACAGTAATTAACAAAGAATGGCTTTTCAATTACAGTCACAATGGAGACTGTCTCATTAAGATTTGCATGATTTTTTTTGGGGGGGGGGACCGGGAATGCAAATGAAGATGCAATTTACGCACGGTCTGCTGTTCCCTTTGTGCGGCGTGAATGGCTGCGTCCTCCCAGTTCAGCTCAGGTAAAAATAATATTCACGGGTCATTTAAAGGAATAAAAGTGTTGGTCTTATCGCCTCTTTGCTGCACAAAGCTGCGCTGGTAGTCCTAATGATAATTGGACTCATCTGACCAGTAAGACCTGCAGTTGGTCACATAAAAATGATGCATTTTAACGTTCATGGTGTTTAACGCTATAATCTGTAACGCAGAATCACTGAACATTTTAACTCTGCTCCCTGCCACGTGTAACATCACCTCTATGAGTTTTGATTTCTGCAGCAGGTAGAATACCCGGATGTTGTTTTAGGAAATTAAGACATTGATTAGAGAGAGAGAGAGAGAGAGAGAGAGAGAGAGAGAGAGAGAGAGAGAGAGAAAGTCAACAGGTGCTTATTGTCAGATCTGGACTACATGTTTCTATTTTATTTCATCAAAGCTTTAAAAGTCAAAACATTTATCTACCAAAACTGTTAATGTCTTTAATTAGAGGATAATAATTATTCCATAAAGCTGTTATTTTTAATGTCTTAATCAAATGTGCTCCTTTTTGTATCATCTCATCCAGTTAAATATTAATGAATACAAAATATGGCTTCATTATATCTGGCCAAGTATTTTTAAGATCCTCTAGGGAAATGGGTCCAAACATCGGGGTTGAGACCCCTGTGGGAGCCGTGAAACACCAGGTGACGGGTCTTCAGAACTTTATTTTAAATGTCACATCTGAAATTTGAGATTTTAAAAAATATATATAATGGTTTGTGAGACTGTTTTTGTTCTAATGCTCTGGTTTGATCAGCTTTTTGTGGCTTTTGTATGGGGAACACTGAAATAAAAGTTACCTGTCAGGTTCACCCTGGATGAGTTTTCTATTGCTTGATCGTCTGTGCCTGTGGGGAACAGGCATTCCCTTGTGTTGTGCTGAGTGTAAGAAAATATGCCAGTGCACTGTGGCTTTTTATTGATGCAAAGAAAAAAGGCGCCTGATTCACAGCTATTGAGTTTGTGCTAATTTAAAAATATATTTCCATATTTTTAAGGGATCTTATGTGATCAACTTTAGTTCAAAATCTAAAATACTTAAACTAGTAGAACAGATCAAACCTAAACTAAATTATGCTGTCCTTACAAGTATGTATTTTTTTATAATTAAGATTGTTTTGTTCTACATTTTGCATGCATAAATATTAGACTGGATTAGATTTTGTGGCTATTGATTTTCTGATTGAATGTAAATGTAATTTCTAAACAGTGCTGCTATCTTTGCCAGGTCCCTCTTGAAATATAGGTTTTTATATCTCAGTGAGGTTTTTTATCTGGTTAAATAAATGTTACTTTAAAACATGATAACTATAATATTATCAATGCTTCAAAATGAATTGATACCACCTTAGATTGTCTAAATCTGCAATGTTTAGACTAGTCAAAACTGAAATGAGTCCAAATCAGACAGTTTATTAGAGACACAGAGTTGTGGTCCATTATAGAGATAAAATATATATATATATATATAAATCAATATATATTCATATGTGTATAAATAAATATATATTAGATATGTAGAAAATTAAAGCACTCATCCAGTCTCTGTTTCATTGTCCATGCAAGTTCTTAATAAATGAATTTATTATAAGGCTAAATTACAAGACAATAATAAATCAGAATATAATCAAAGTTAAATTTATTTTAGTGACTTAATTCAAAAAACAAAACATGTATTCTATAATTATTCAAAGTTACTTTTTCACATGTCACTTATATTTCAAGCATTTATTTCCTTTATGGTGATTACGTTATAGAAATTGTTCATTATTGACAATTAAGATATCAGACCAATTAAAAGGACATTTAATGACAAAATGTTGACCTGTAGAGTAAAACCATTCCATACTTGGTCGAGGCTCCTTTTGCATGAATTACTGCATTGATGCAGAACATCTGTCTGTGGTGGACGTTACAGTTCAGACATCTGATCAAACTCTTGATTTGGATTTCCTTCACAACCCTCTAAAGCAAAAATGTCAAACTCCCTTCCTCAACAACTTTTAGATGTGTCCCTGCACCAATGCACCTGAATCCAATGGCTTTACCTCCTCAGGGTCCAGCTAACAACCTCATTATTTGACTCTGGTATGTTGAAGCAGAAACGTTGCAGGACACTCGCTCTCATGCTCTGGAGTTTGAAACTTGTGCTCTGCAGTTATCTCTGCTGCTTAAGCACTTTATTTTAACCATATTTCTTTCTTCCACTCAACTTTTCTTTAATACGCTTTGATACAGTGAAAGGCCAGTTTTGTTAAATATAACTATTTATAGCTTATTATCTATGTGTAGAGTTTCAATAACTTTCTGCTGGTCAACTGTTCTATCAGCATTATTGTCATAACAATAAATTCCTGTATATGAAAATATATTTTTTATATTGGTCTTCTTTAATATTCAAATTATCCCCAAAAATTGTTGTAAAAAATAATTACAAATATATTATTCTGCATCTTATGATCCAAGTAATAAAAGCTTCATTTTTTTCTATTGAATTATTGAAATAAATGAACCATTTGATGATGAAATCCTTACCTATGGGTCAGAATCTGTGCATTTTTTTTAAATAACTGGTAATAAAATGAATAGCTTTCCAATGTCTAACATGAAAAGCAAACTTATAAAGTTGATTAAAATGTATAAATTCACCTTATGCCTGAGAAAAGCGGGTCATTGTCCCCGACTGTTGGTCCATCTGAAGTACTGGAGGTTCAGTCATCAACAGAAGGAGCTGTCACTCCAACCTTCAAATATAAAAGCAAAACACACACACTCAGAAGACAGATGCATTGATTTTTTTTTTTAGATTTAGTGTAGTGTGCACATCTGCCTGGGGGACTAATGGAGCTCACTGCATTCCTCCCTCAGCTGTAAGAGATTCATTTGTGCTTCGTTTGCGGTGCTGGCCCACAAGTGTCATCCCCCGCACTCAAACGCTCACCTTGTACCACTATGAGGAATGTGTGCGTCTTACTTATCGACCTCTTCCCGTCTGAAACAACACACAAGAAAGCTGCTTCAAACTCCAGGTTCTTTTATTTTCCCTCCCTCAGCAGCCAAGCATGTCCTTCCTCATTATGTTCCTGTGTGTGAGGCCAAGGCCGCTGACACAGACCCAGTGTAATCTCTTTAACCCGCCACTGTCGCGAGCAGACAAGGCGTGACCACCCAGCGCCGTGCTCCATCTCACTCAGCCGAGAGGGGAACAGTTTTCTCACCTCATCACCTTTGGCTCATAGCTGCTTATCATTTTAGGGATGCACATTTCAAACACAGTCGATCACACACACACACAGACCCGGGGTTAATCGCTGCGACAAGGCCACTTTAGATAATCATGTGCAGCAGGGTGAAAATCCATTCTTACTGACCCTCCAGTTGCCAAAAAGCATTTTTCTCCCCCCTCCCACCCCACCCCTGTGGTTATTGGCTAATGAAGCCAAATGAAATTATATCACAAGAGAGGAAATCAGTGGAGACATTTTTTGTCATAAAGATACAATGATTACTGACTCTTTGCTTTGCAGATTAGGGGAAACGTATTCAAACATTTGGTATATGACGCGTTAAATGAAAACTAAAACATTAAATTACAGTAAATTATAAGACCCCGTCCATTAGAAGCTAATTTTAATTCACCTTAAATTAAGCAGAAAATTTCAGAAAATGTGGTTTTGCCTGAGAGCCACTGGGGTAAGACACTTTTGAGCACCACATGACTTCCTTGTTTGTTCCTCTGGTCAGAACTTGACACTCTAACCTGGGCACTTTGCTTTTCTGACAAAAGTTGCATTTTGTCAGAAAAAATTTTGATTTTAAAAATTCTGCTGTTTGTTATGTTTTAAACAAAAGGAAACAGAAATAAAATTTTATTTTGTGTACTATTTTGATACATTTTAGGATTTTGTGGTCCTGCATTTATTATAGTTTCTCGAATAAAAAGCATATTAATTATATGTCTTAAATGACACAGTAGAAATCCACTTGAAAACAGCTGACCCATATTTCATATATGTATAAAAATAGATATAAATACGCACATTCTCCATAATTGCTTTCATATTTAAATTATTTTTTATGACTCAGCTAAATGCAAATTTCTGAAAAAAGTCATCCGCAATGCTTTTTAGATTTTTTTGCTTCCTGTAAGGTAGCAAAAAAATCTACCATCTTGGACTTTGACTTTCTACTAGAAGGTGGGAGGAATGTGTATGATTTGATACATCAGGCTTTTAAAGAAAGAAACCTGTATCAAAAATTATATGTATGGAGTTTAGAAAAGAATATAAAGTGAAATATTTACTTGAAGTACTGAAGAAGTTATTAATCAAAGATGAAATGCAATTTTTAATTAAGACATGTTGAAAATAACTTAGTTTTTAAATTCAAAATAAAACATGGCAACCATATAAAAGACAGGATTTTAACAAGATCAAACTCTTTTGATCACTTGTTGGTTTATTTCAATTCAGCTATAAGGTCCAGGAAATGCTTAGATACAAGATGAAGAAATTATTAAATTTATTTGAATTATGACAATTATAACGGGTTTTCTTTATTTTCTACACAGCTAGTAAATTTGTCAACCTGTTTTGTGTTAATTCAAGTTTCTCTCTCGGGGAGCCGCAAAGATTGCTTACATGTTTGGCCAGCCCTGGTCTGGTGCCTAAAAAGTGAATGGCATTATCAACACCTCTGTTTGATGATCACTTTAGGTACAGTTATTCCCCCGGCCAGTTAATTACAGCTCTCATTATTCCCTCATGTATCGGCCGAATCGTTGCCATGTTCAGTGTTTTTACTAAAACAAAGGAAACTTTCTCAGGTTTTTGTTTTGGGGAAAGTGCTGAATTGTCATGTTTTGCTTTGCACCGTGCCCGAGCAAGCGGCCCTCTTTTGTTTTAGCCATAATTGAGATCCCACTAATCTAGCTTCTTCTTCCCTTTTTTTTTAAATGAAACACTCCCTTTGTCAGGGCTTCATTAGTTTAAGATAATATTGTTAGAATCCACAATTAATTTGCAGTGTAACTGTAATTAATTAAATACACCCAATTTTGTAATATGATTAATGCCACCAAGTTTGTTATCTGTATTCTCCTACAGAATGAAAATGTAACAGCAGCAGAGCTGCTGAGCATTAATTGCAGGGGCTGGGAGCTTTTGGGAAGCAAAATTATAGAAGGTAATTTATTAAACCCTAAATAAGAAACAAACAAGCATAAATTGATATATAAATCATGAATAACGTAATGTGCAATCTAGTTCTGATTTGGGACAAAATGACTAATCTCTGCTGCATGCCAAGCACTTGATGAAGTAGATAGTGGTCATAAATTCAGTCACAGTCAAGGTCTCATTAAAACCGGCTTAATTTAATTAAGAGTTAGCCATCGCCCTCTAAATATATTAATTACCTTGAGCATGACGAGATAAGTGTGGCGATTACTGCGCGTTTCATTAAAGCAGGTCTTCTGGGAGGAGAGCAAACTAAGGTGGGAAGCTGGCTGTGTTGACAAGATAATGGATGGGCTGGACTGAGATGAATTTGGTCACCTTGCTTCTGGTTGAGCGCAAAGAGGTGAGGCAGAGGACAACACTGCATAAAAAATGCAAGTTTTTTTATTACATTTTTGTGTTATATTATTATTATTATTATTATTCATGGTAGTTGTTTGTTTTTCAATATTTTATCTAAAAATGAAATAAAAATCAGAAAACTCATCATGCTTTGCAAAGTAAGAGGAGAAAAATCAAACAATTTTCCTGGAGAGAATGTTAAGAAAAAAGTCATAATTTAAAGACTTATTTTAATAACTTGGTTTGTTCTTATAATTACACTAAATTAAACTCATTTTGTCCCTTCTTACACTTAAAACACAAGAAAAAAACAGAACTGGAAATCTCTAACAAAGCATTTCTTCCTCCTTTCTGTGCAGCCCTAAAACAGTCCATTGTGTCAGATTCCTCTTACATCAAAATTTATTTCTCACCAACACCTAGGAGCTAGATTGTCGTGCCGCCTGTTTGAGCTCGCACAAAGACGCCTCCGACAAATACGGAGCAGAAGTGTGCCGAGGGGTGCAGAAGCAACGGCTCATTGCCCCACAGACTGATATGTCAATGAAACATACAAGACGCTGCCGGTTGCAATGGGGAGATTTCCAGCCTCTGCTCCTCTCCTGGCTGACAGCAGGACAAAGAGCCTAAGCTACTATTATCTGGAAGCAAGACTCTCATTCCTGCTTTCATCCTTTTCTTTAAGAGTACAAACATAGATATGGAGCTCTGCTTAAAGTCACTGATGCATCCAGGCTGGATGAGCCTTAAGCAGCGGAGTCAGGCTGGATATTGTTGAAATGTCAGACGGGTTGAAGTGAAGGGGCTTCCTTTAGGTTTAGTTGCACAGTTTCTGATCACAATAACATCAGGTCAAACAAACCAAGCATGAAAAATACGTTATTTCCACATGTGAAGCAATGCAACAACTTCACAAATTCAGTACATGAACTCAGAGAACACAAGGCTCCCCAACGCCGCCGTCTTCCTGAACGCCCCCTCCCTCTTCTTTCCTCTCCTTCCCACTAACCTCCTCCCACTCTGACCAGAAAAAAATCCAGGAAACTCACCGAGCTCTCACTGGTCCCAAGGCTGCTTCTGCCTTTCAGTTCCTCTGCTGGTCCCACCTTCAATAGCCGACTGTCAGCAGGCCCAGAAGCAGGACTCTATGGGCAGAAAGATGGCAAGCTCAGAGTCGAGCCTGGGCCTTTCAAACGCCACAACCGAGGCGCAGAGGAGAACTATGAAACGTTGCGAGTGTTGGGCAGTCACTTCTTTGGGCCGTGCACACTGCAGCTGAGCTCTCCCTGCTCTGGGACCCATCTCTTTCAGCCAAGATTGCTTCATACAAAAGTTGACAATGCACCACTGAAAGCCATTGTTGATATTCAACATTTTTTAAATAGCTGAGCAGAATAGACAACATGGCAGGCTGCAAAACTTGGCAAGGAAACTGACCTGGAGCTGCCCGTTTGAAAGGGTTGCCTCACTGGGTGAGAGAAGAGAGTGCTATTGTATTAAAAGAAAAAAAAAAAAAAAAAACGAGGTAGGGAGAGCTGGTGTGAAAGAGTCGGAAAAAACAAAACGTCTCCCATCCCTGGAGAGTGGAGCATTACGCTTTATGTGCAGCAGGAAGAAGACAATCACTTCTCACAGTCACAAGCATTTATGCATTACCAAGAGGGAGCAGAACAATGAAATCAATGTAATCCAATCCATTTTAAAGCAGGATATTACGTTTCTGGCTCTTCATAAATAAATCTCAGCATGTAAGAGGTAAATCTTAGTGCCAGCACAACGGAACCAGAAGTTCCTGCATTTTTATTTATTCACCCAGCTTTGCTCTGGCGTGGCTAGGATCCAGTGGAATGTCCTGCAGAGAGCCGTCTGTCTCCCTAATGTCGCATGGATGGGAATGATGCTGCCTGACGCAGGCGATGGTGTTCTGTTTCCATCATTGTTGAGCTGACAGCGCCGCAGATTGATATGGACATTTAAGACGCCTTTAACTGCACATATGTCAGAGCATCACAGTGCCGCTCGTGCCTGGGGAGATATTAATACATCTGATGTAGGTGTGAATGCATATGTGTGTGTGTGTGTGTGTGTGTGTGTGCGTGCGTGCGTGCGTGCGTGCGTGCGTGCGTGCGTGCGTGCGTGCGTGCGTGCGTGCGTGCGTGCGTGCGTGTGTGTGTGTGGTGGGCCTGAGGCAGGTCCCAGTGTTATGTTCTATGTACCCTTGTGTCTTGTAGTGAGAGCAGGATGGGAGGAGCAGAGTGTGAGTGATTAATGTGTGAACAAACACATTGATCGTCTTTAACTGCACTGAAAAAACACAACATCTTACCACATATTTTGGTAGTTTCTAGTGCAAGTATCTTAGTACACTTGAAATAAAATTAAAACTATCTTACAAGAAAGTGTTTCGCAAGATATGGTACACTTGAAATACATTGTAAGTAAATGATTTTTTAATAATGATAAAAACTTACATTGGCAAATCATTTAATTTATAACAAAACACTTTCCCTTTGTTACAAGTGTAATAATCTGCCAATGTATTGAGTTCTTTTTGCAATTATTTACGTAAAATATCTTCCTGCAGCTTGTTGAAAAGCTACTTATAAGTTAGTTTTGTGTTATTTTCAGTGTTCTAAGATATTTGATTGTGAATATCTTCAAAAAGGTGACATACATACAACCAAACTGAGCATTTGCCACACTCTGAAAAATATATTCCAAAGGATTAAGATCATTGGATTCTCAAAACTTTCAAATTTGCTTTTACTTAATTTCAGTGTAGTTGATTTCTTCTTCCATGTTTTATTTCATGTTTTATTATAAAGCACTCTAACTTCTTTTACTTACATATAAAGAAAAAAAAGTGTAAATCCCGCAGTGCTTCATAATGGAAACATTGTGTTCTTGTGCAAAGTTAGTTTTCCTCCATGAAAGTAATTTTGTAATGATGAATATTAAATGTTTAATCCTTGAAGCCTGGTCACTTTACAACTAAACTTTGAATTCAAACTTCCCCACAACTTTACACTTACTGGTGTTATATTTACTTATTCGGTGATGTTTTCTAACAATCCTCTGAGCTTTGTACAGAACAGCTGCACTTGTACTAAAATTAATCTACATACAAGTTGATTCTGTTAAGTAATTAAATCACTTCTTCAGTCCTTTAATTCAGGTGTGTTGGACTTGTCAGACATCAAAACGTTGCAGGACGCCACCATCTGAGGACTGGAGTTTGACATCCCTGCTCTAGAGTTGGTGTAATGGTTTCAGAGTAAAGGAAACCCAGTGCAAAATTTTAGATTTTTATTTATGAAAATGGTTTAAAAACAACAATGTGGCCTTGTTGAGCCACTTCACCAAAGTTTGTGGTTTTTATGAGTCAAAATTAGTTTCTGAAGATGTGTAGATTCAATCATTCACAAAAAAACACAATTCAATATTAAAATCCTATCAAAGCCTGACTGGTAGGAGTGATACAAAAAAATGTGTTTACATTAATGAAACTTTGAGGTTTGTGGTTATAAATCATCAAATTCAAAATAATTGTTTTAGGTTTTTGTTAAGAAAATCTATTAGATATTTGTTCCCTCAAGAACTTTGTGGTCTGTGAACAAATTAAACATACCTTTTGGAAAATGACAAATAGAAAATCAAATGCTTTCCTGGATCATTTTGGATTCATATATTTATTAATGACGTCGCTCATTCACTCTAAAGTGCAGCAAAAGTATTTTTTCCCCTTTTGAGTCAGTCATCTTAGCATTTTGAGAGTTTCAAAGAAAAACAAAATCACTAACAAGGAGAGCAGGCATGACATCACAACTCAAATCTGGGCCGAGAAATAACGCCTAATGGCTAATCTGCAGAACATCTGCATAACTTCTTTGTTTCTACTTGCAACTGGAACAAAGAGTGAAAAAAAACATTCTAAGCTTTTCTCCTCTTGCATAAAACGCTGCCGTGTGTTTCTGCATGCATGACTGTGTGTGAAGAGAGAGAAACTGGACCTCTGGCCCTTTGACAGGGGCAGGCTTGGAGTTGGAGCTGTGTAATTACACAGATCAGGGTGAAATCACAGCTCTGAGAGCGGAGGCAGGGCTAATCTTACAGGTGAGTCAGACGCAGCAAGGCAGAGGTACAGGGGGAACCTGTGGCGTCTGTACTGGAAGTCCATGTCAGCGCCTCCCATCACACACTATTAGCTGCCATCAAAGCTCTAATTTTACTCTAGCATTACACCCCTCTCTCTGCGTCCCCCTCCCTCCCCTGCTGGTCTGGATGGTGCAGCCTGGTGGGAAAACGACATTCAATCCGCTGTCCGCCCCATTCAGGCCAAATTGGCAAATGACAGCTCTCCGCCTCTCAGATTGCTGGAAGAGAAAAGGCGCCTTTACCGGCGCTCACCCTGAGCCTCGGAGGGGCCGTCGGGGTGGGCAGGGATTAGAGGTAGAGGCGAGCGGCGAGGAAGAGCGGGGTACCAGGGAGGCCGAGGAGTGGACCGAGGTGGGTTAACAGCTTCCCTTGTCCTCCTCACTGATGACGATGTGGGACAGAGAACGGAGAAAAGAAAGAGAAGAATGCCTACTCAGCAGATCAAAGAAACTTCCCTGTGACCGACAAGAAAAGTTGACCTGAATTCACTAACCGCCCAATTTTTAGCAAACCGGACCCAGAAACCAGCACTTGACCTCATGCGGGTCAACAGCGACAAGCAGGCAGAGGTAAATCCTACAGAGGCCAGCAGACACTGGCATAGATGAACCCGTTCCTCTTGGTTTATTCTACCTCAGGGGTGTCCAAACTACATAGGCCAAAATCGTAACAAGTAATCACGAGCCAGGAAAATAAAAAAATAAAATCGAGCAAATAAAGTAGCCACATTTGTTGTTTTTTGGGGGGTTGTAGGTAAGGGATGTTATTTATTGTAGATCCAAACTTAAAAATTAAGTATAAAGACTTACTGGTTGAGCGTAGCCATTTTGTCTTTCTATCAAGGATTGACCTCCTCCACAATACTGAATTTTAATACATGTGTTTAGGCTGTATTAACGTTAGCTTCATTCTAAGAATGAACTATGTTTTTGGAAACACTTTTTGTTGAATGGATAAACAGAAGCGTTGTGTGCCACCATACACACAACACTGTTGGTAAGTGGTGTGTTTGAGAGTCAGCTGCTGATTTTACAGGTTTGATGTATTAAAAAAAGACATCCAAGTTTATATAGTTTCCAAATTCTTCTGGGCTTGCCTGAACAAATTCATTCTACGTTACAAAAACAGGATTTGGGTCACTTTATTTCAAAACACTTGCCATATTTAGCAAAGTTTAGTAAAAAAAACTGCTTTGTGTTGTGTGTAACATTTTTCCATCAATAATTTTACCCTGATTAAAAATAAATCGAATTTGGATACAAATTTGCATCATTCGTGAACTTTAGTGGGTGGCCACAAAGGGCCCCCGCGCCACACTTTGGACACCCCTGCTCTAGATGTAATCAAGTAACAAGCAGTGGCATCTTTAAAAAAGAAAAAAAAAATCACATACAGCTGTAAAACTCGTGCACAGACAAACAACAAGGGGCTTTCAGCAATATTTCAGCATGACTCAGAGGGAAAACACACTAACTGGCTGCCCTGCTGAATGGTACTCTTACTGCTAATTAAGTGCTAATGGCAGTTCCCCCTGCAGAGAATACTAATTAATGCTCCATTCTTCTGCAGGCTGAGCGCGCACTCCACCGCGGCCTAATGAGGCGAGGCAGGTACGTCTTCTCCCAGGCCGGGCTAATAAGCACAACACAGTGGGCTCTCACTAGAGAGGGCCATACCAGGGGGGCCGCTTCCTGTTCCCTACTCTTAAGGGACCCCCCTAAAACATTTCACAATGAGCCATGGAAGTAATGAAAGGAAAGTAAGAAAATGGGCCAGCTTATGTCTGTCTGGTTTCAAAGTTTTACTCTGTACTTGGGCAGCTACGTTAACATGGAGCAAATTAATCTGAATATCAAGAGAAAATTGTGTTAAACTACTTATGTATTCCTCTCACAGGCATTTAGTAAAGATGTTCCCTTTATACATGACATAGAAATGCATATAGCTTGTAATATTGTGATTATTTTATGTACATCCAGCAAAAACTTTTCGAAAAACACAGTTTCAAGTATGTTTTTCAGAAACTGCTGATGCCAAGAAGAAAACAACTTCTTTTTCATATAGTTCCCCAACCTGCTGAGAGTTTGTGCCTCTTGCAGAATAAACACATTTCCTGTTTGGATGCAGAAAGCCCAGGGAATCAGATTCAAAGTGCTGAAGAATGAATGGATGTGCGAGTATGCGGGGGCTGCGTGCATGAGCGTAAACACAGATTGAGGGTGGTATTGGAATTACCTGAGTGAGATAATGGTGGAGCATTAGATTAACTTTCAGCCCCTAAATGCAACACATTTAGGGCAATCTTGTCCCCCAAAAACATGTCAATGTCTGAAAGGCCTCCCCT
Source organism: Poecilia reticulata (assembly GCF_904066995.2). Taxonomy (NCBI): domain Eukaryota; kingdom Metazoa; phylum Chordata; class Actinopteri; order Cyprinodontiformes; family Poeciliidae; genus Poecilia; species Poecilia reticulata. The sequence goes on from NC_088839.1 coordinate 26,355,291, forward strand.
CTCGCTATCAGGAGCCTCTGGTCCCCCACGCTGATGCAGCTGGCAAGGCGCTACCGTCGACTGTCAAAACGCAGCGCCAGATCTAGTTATAAAATAATTGAATTTTCATATCAGAGGGGACCAGAGTCCCAGCAGACAATAGGACTGCTGAGTCCTCTCTGATATTGGCTCGGGCCCTTTGCCATGCGCATGAAATCAGTATGTTAATGTTCCGGGGTTTTCTTTTTTTAAGGGCACTTGTGCTCTCGCAATGTACTACCGATGCGGTTTCAAAAAAAGGAAAAAAAAAATACAAAATTGCAACTATTGATAAGTAGGCAGCCAGCAACCCCCTCCTCCCATCCAACAGGCCCCCTCCTGCTCCCCCCCATGTACTCACTGAGGCTCTAGACGTTCTCGCACCCCTATCCTCCCCCATTATTAAAATTGTAATTTATTTTTCTAAATCAGAATGACAGCTTGCTTTCTTTTCTCTGCAGCAGCCACTGAATCACCGAGCTTTAATTACTTTCGTAACTTCGCTGACCCTGTGAGCGCGCTACTCCGCCGGAGAAAATGGGACCGCCAACAAAGGGCCCTCCACAGCCTCAGCCGCCTTTGCCTCATTCAGAATGCGAAAATTTATCAAACTGTGGATTTTTTTAAAAAGATTTTTGTTAACATTTCACCTCCTATCTGTCTCGCAAAACATGCCGCCTCAGAGAAACAGCTCTGCAGTCCTAGTTTTCGTGACCCACCTCTTTGAGAAACTCGCCGGATAACTAAACAACCTAATTCCAACTCTCCCTCTTTACTTCTCTCCCTCTGTTTGAGAGTGTGCTTGTGTTGACTCAACAGGGTCTCTGGGGGTCGAAACAGCCGGAGGTCACGCTATTATCAGTGACCTCTTCACATCCAGGCCGTGGCCTCAGCAGCACGGCGACAGGCAGCATGCGGTCCAGAGGCCATAAAGCGTAGATCGGCAGTAAATCTGATCACTGCTCAGATATTTGGCCCCCAGACATCAGGGTCAGGCTGTTTTCAAGGCTGTTGAAAACAAAGCTGCTTTCCAACCACAGTACCTGGTAGCCAGCAGAGGAAAAGCTGCAGTTTGAAAGCAGGAGACCTCTGAGATGTTTGATGTTTAAATTGAACATAAAAAGGTCAAAGACGATTCAGCCTCTGCCTCCCTTCTTTGCTTTGTTGACGCAAAGTTCAGGCATGTTTCATGTTTGTCAAGCGATCCCCGTTTACTTCACAGGGCTCCGTTCCTAACTTATTAAAGTAGCTAATGTGTTGTAATCCCTGCTATCGCTCTCACCTTCTCACTGGCACATCTCTGTTTTGGGCTGTGCCTCTGTGTGAACCGGAGCCGTTGCAGGCACGGTTGGTCTTTTGCTGACTGCCTGATAATTGAATGAGCGATTATCCCTCCCATTAATAGACAATGATACAGAAAGCGCTGCCATATGTAGGGAATATTAATGAGTGGCTGCAGCGGCCTAGATAAGGGAAGCACCATGCAGTCGCAGTAATAGGGGTTAAAACAATTTGCCCCACCACCACCAGCACCCCCACACCCATCGTCACACACATCCAGCGCTCATGCCTTCCTCATCGCTAATCCTCCAACCTCTCACCCACTAGGCAAGCTGTGACCAATAAACACACATAAACTGGAGTTCTGCTTGGTGCTAACCTCGCTGCTACCAAGGCTGACCCATTACTGTCCGAGAAGGCGAACTAAGAAAATGGTATTCTGATCAGACATGGGAAGGACAATTAATTTGGGTCGGTGGGCAAATTTAAATTAATGTTTCACACAAGAATGTGGCTTAAAATATTCACTATACATCCTGCTGAAACTAGATATTCTTATACACTGTATAAAGAAAACTTGCATCTTTTATTCTCACTTTTTGACTTTAAGTTAGACTAAACTTTTCCTGTTTCAGGTCAGTTAGAAATACAATAATTAGATCCGAGAATGATTCTGAAGTAGAGCTGCCTTTTTAACTGCATGACTTGAGTTAAACATTTGGGGTTTCCATTTTGGCCCATTTCTCCTGACAGAACCGGTGTAACTGAATCAAGTTTGAAAGTCATCTTGCTCACACACTTTTTCAGCTCTGGCCCTAAATTTTCTGTGGGACTGAGATCAGAAACAGACTGTTTTTACCCTCAAGACACTTTGAAATTAATTTGGGTGTATGCTTAGGACCACTGTCCGTCAGGAAGACCAATTTGTGCCGACATTTTAACTTCCTGGCAGAAGTGCTTAAAGGTGACCTATTATACAAAATTAACATTTTGCACTTTTTTTTTTACTTCCATTTGGTTCCCTACTGCTTCTAAAAACAGCCCAAGCATTTACAAACTATCAAGCTGTTTTCTGGCAATAAGTGAATGTTTTTTGGTAACTGGAAAATGAGCCGTTTCAAAAATCTTCCAAATGTAACGTTGCAAATCAGCAAACATCGACTGTCTCTCACCTAGTAACTCAAGTGAAGTTCCACCACATTAAATTTTCACATGAAAGTATATACTTTCATGTGAAAATTTATACTTCAACATGAAAGTATATTCAGAAAACTAGTTTGTTGTTGGTGCAGACAGAGCATCTGCGTGACAGTATGACAATAGTAATATTTTTATTGAGTGATGACTGTAACATTTTGAGCGCCACTTAAAACATTTCTGCAGTAGCTGCTCCTGTAAGTTAAAAGTTCATGTCAGAGATTTCTTATTTCATTTCTTACAGTGTGACTTAGCTGGAGATCACATCATATATGCTGCAGTATCAAAGTTGTAGAAAAAGTAGGAATGGTGCATTGACCCTTAAAAACTAAACAAATTCAAAGAACAATATATTTTAAGCTTTAAATGTTATTTGCACAATCATAAGAAAGGATTCCCAACTATCGGGGCGAGAGGTTGCAGGCCATCACAATGGATCTAAGAGTCTGCAGCGATGCTTATCAGCTATCATGTTGCCATGAGCCTTTATGCAAACAAGAACAATTGGTAAAGATTAAGTTTCATCTTACATTATCTGTTATCCTTTATGTCTATTCAGGCCCAAAACAGTGAAGACTTTTGAACAAAACTCTTTTGATTGCATCAGTTGTTTAAAAAGTGATGCATTTGAAATATAATCTTTTGTGCAATGAATCTATACAAGTGCTTGACTTTTTTTAATTAAACTGAATAATTCAGGGTTCTGGGTAAACCATACGGTTCTGTTGGAAAAAATAAAAGCAATTAATATCTTAGCTGCAAGAGACAACTTTAATCATTTAATATAAATTCAGTTTGTGTGGTTCTGGAGGCTCTAGTGACTATTCAGGAAGGGTCAAGGAAAAAGTGGCTTTCTTCTATTTTAAAACAACTTCAGTTCTAAAGTACTGTTATATTTAATGCCAAAACTATATTTTATAAACCACTATACCAATCTCCTCTTTGTATTGAATATATTTTACAAAGAAACCAATTATTGGCATTAATATAGGGGGCAGCATACAACCAATGGTCTTCCTGTGTGAAACACATTCTGACAACACTTATCAAAACGTATATGGTCAAGTACACCAGTCTAATATAATCTTAAGGTGAGAAAAAGTATTTTAGAAGACTGTTATTTCATTGTGTTTTACTCTGTCTTGCTTTTCTATGTGATAGTTACTTTGATTGGAGGAACTTTAATGCCTTGGTTTTTGCATTAAAGTTGCAAAAACTTTAATGCACAAACCAACCATGCAAACAAGAGTTAGGCAAGATCCCAAACAAGAGTTAGGCAAGATCCTGCAAAGTTCTGATATTTAAATGACTAAAAGAAAAACTTACTGAACAATAGAGAACAACTGGTAACAAGAGGATGATGCATAACAGAGGGGAGAAACAAGTGGAACAGGTAAGACTAATAAACAACAGGTTGCAGTTGTGAGAAACAGAGAACTAAGGGAAACTATTGAATTGAATGAGTGATGAAGATAAAATAAAATCAACAATCAACAGAAAGTGACCATATGTGAGCCTGAATAGAAACATAACCAACATTGCCATGTAGACTTGGATAAAAGACATGTTGACAAATGTGCCAATTGTATGCAAAGATGCAAATTAAGAAATCATTGCAAAGTTTAATTATTTCATTTAATATAATCCAGACAAAATGAAATTATTTTTACTTATGTTTATTTTAAGATCTTACAGCTAGGAGCAATTCAAAATTCAGTTTATTTTTAAAAATAAAAAAATAACTTTTAATCATATATTCATACTTATGTATGAATGTAAGCCATAATTATCAAACTATAATAAAGAAATTAATAATACTCCAATATAATAACTTACTAGATTGAATCCATTTAGAGTTTTAATCTACATAGGTTCTTAGGGGCCTTAAATATACGTTTTACTTTTTGAATTTCAGATGAGTAAATAAAATTATCTTTGACGTTACTTAGCCTTTGGGTTGCACTGCACACCAGGAAATATGTACAATAACAAATCTTTGCAGAAAAATACTGCAGTGAAAGTAAGTATGGCTTAAAGATACATAATAAAATGGTGTTTTAGGTAAACCTGTGGCTAGACACTCCACTGTGTGTTAAGTCTGCCTTAGCCCTAGTCCAAATCAAGCTAGCCATTAGCTTTAGCCATCGAAAACAACTAATCTGGATTTAGGCTAAATGAAGATGACAATTTTACAGCGGATATGTTATATTTTAGCTTAACTTCGGCTTTTAAAAAAATGTCAAAACTACCTCTTTAGCTGGTTATTTCACTTTCCACCATCAGAGGTTTTTCCTTTGTATGCTAATGATGCTAAAGGCGGAAGTGTCTGTTTGTTTAGCATTTGCGTTATGGGAACTTTTGTAGAAAGTTATTTGTGCCATTCAGAGTTTCCCTGTGAAAATATGTATTCCTGCTGCATTTTATTGTATTTATTAACATATTTAAAACCTCCTGTCTTATCTTCATCTTGCTGTCAGCTGAAGTGAAGATGCAGCAGCAGCAGCAGCTAGAGATTAAGGAGCAACAACAAAGGCCCAACCTTAGCCTCACCTCCTTGGACTTTTCATCCTCAGGATGCTGAAAGGTGAAACTGTTGGGGGCAGGCTTCTCTATAATGCAGCCTTCCAATCAATATCCAACATCTATCAGCATTAGGAGGCAATATTTCCCCTCTTTACCTTGCAATAATCGCGCTTAAGGCTGTGAAGTACCTTATCATAGGTCTGGCGGCAAAAGAAAGGCCGGTTTCCCTGGCGACCGTGAAAGCCATTGGTTTCCTTTTCAGCGGAATAATGAACTTCTCTCCTCCGTGTGTCACTCTTCCACCCCACTCTCAGCCTCTTCGATTAAATTCAAGTCCACGTGTCCTTGAGATCCCTCGTGTCTGGGTTATAATTTGACAAACAACATTAAAACATGGGGGAGCGGGGAGGTGTTCAAGGCTCAACAAAACCACCGCTTTAGCCGAGGTGTCTCACAGTCAATACAGGGCTCAGTGTTTCTTGTTGATTCAATAATTTCCTTTTCGAAAAAAGGATGGGAAATATTTTCTCATGTTAATTTTGAAATTATACATTTTGAACGTATTTGAAGGGAAACATTAATTACACTTGCACTAATGTAGCTCAATAAATTACTTTTTATTTTTTAAAAATATTCTTGAAATATGTTGATTTTTTAATTTAACTCTTCAAGTCTGTCTTCAGAAAAAAAATATATATCTCGAATGCTCTGCGTCTTTGCTGTAAGGACATAATTGAAATGTTGTGAAGAGCAGCCTATGTCAAACTATAGGACTGACTACATAATGCTGGGCTGGAGATGAATAGAGGTGTAAAGGTTATTTTTTTCCTCTCTATATCTGAATCTGAATGAGAATAATAAAAACATGTTTTCTCCTGTCTTGAATCCGGTCTTTGATTGCTACAGTGTCCTTGAGCGCACAGGCATCCTCTGCAGCGAGGACATCAAGTGCTTCATTCAGCGGCGTTGACCGTGTGATGGTCGATTAAAGAGAAGAAAAGAGACCAGAAAGTAGACTTAAGGAAAACTTGGAGAACCAAGAGGCGCAGAGATCCGAATAAAACCACCAAATAATGAGGTCAAATAATAATAAGAAACGGTCAAACTGAGAATTTGGCGAGGATTGAAAGAGTTTTATGTGTTAGTGATTTTTTTTTCTCTCTCTTATTTTATGATAGAAAAAATAATTTTCACTCGGCATAAACTCATCCTAATTGTTTATGAATGACATTCAAGTTTTAGTGATTTTAAAATTGGCAATTTAATTTACAAATCAGTTAGTACAGTGAGTAAGATAGAAAAAAAAACTTCCACTATTTACCGCCCACTGTTATTTAACAAACGCCCAGACGCATACACATTAATGCTTTTGGTGTTTAAAATTGTTTATATTCTCTCCTTTTACGCAATAAAGCGCTATAGCGATTTTGATCATTATAATGATCAAAATCATCACAAGCCGTAGTTTTTGAAGTAAATGACAGGTCGCAATCTTCGTCCTGTTTTTCTGCTGACTGAATATTTAAAGTTATTTAAATCAGTAACTGCTCAGAGTGCACTTTAAAAAAAACGGACAAATGTCAGACGTGGAGATTGAAAAATAATTGCTTGGGGGATGACGGAGTTCGTGTGCTGACCACACTTTTTGTTCAGATAGTCGTACATTTTATTTAAACATGTTACGATCAAGAGTTTATGTGAAGAAAACAAGGAATAGCATTTTTAAAAATCTATGAACAAATCTAGTGAATAATCGTTTTAGTTGTAAATTTATATTACAGATTTAAAACAGACTCGATTTAAATCTGGATAAAAAAACAATCACTAAATGTAAACTGAAAAGTGAATTTTAATATAAAGCATCATTGTGAATGTCCGTTTGATAGCGGTGCCTTTCAGTTGCGCTCCTAAATTAAACCAGGAGGAGGCGCTGATGAGCCTTTTTACGAGGCTTGTCAGGCTCGTAATAAAGCGTAAAATTTGTTCAGGTTTCAGTTTTTATTTGTAAACTTTTTTTTTCATTTGATAAATAGTGATGTGGGGATAAATTATAAACCTGAAATAACTAGAATAGTAATTATAACAATGTAAATCTACTGACTTGCCCCAATCAAGATTCAGATTGGAGTTATAGAAATGGCACAAAAATGTGTAAAAATATGAGATGATACTAGTTCATGGTTGATGCGATCACACAACAGATAAATATCGTAATTTAATCTGACATAGCAGTTTGCTTAATAATTTAATTGGGCCAGAACAACAGATTGATTTCTCAAATAATCATCATGCACAACTACATTTTCTTCCTCCTTAAGGTATTTTACTTGTACAGAGATAAAAGCTTGAGAAAATCCCTGCAGTCATCAGGCAAGACGTACATGAAGAGTATAGAGTATAGAGTAGAGTTGCCATACCTGCAGAAAAACAGCACAACTACAGGATGAGTCCACACATGTTGGATTCCAGCAAAATAAAAACAAAGGGGTATATTACAAGTGCCACCTTTAAAAAAAGCATAAATCTCTACATGTACCTTCACCTTTACACTATTAGACAGCTCTCCCCTTCTGACATATCTTATTGTCTTGATTTTATTTATCATTTAATATATAGTGGATAACGGAAGTGGACACACCTCTGGATAGAAATCAACACCAAAAGTTTCCCACCTTCAATTTGCAACAAACTTCTTAAAGTATTCAACTGATGGATAGACAAATACAAATATCTCAGAGAGTAAATATAAAACATAGGCAAAAAAAACCCCACTGCAATAACGTGGTTGCATACATGCACACATTAGACAAATCATTTGTTTATGAAGATTGTGGCACTGTCTGTAAGGTAAATTCTTATGCCACAATTCCATAAAAATATGTTTTTGACAATAATCAGACTTATTATAATAACAACAAATTATAAAAATGCTGGATCACCAATGAAGGAAGCGTTGAACAAGGAAGGGAGACTGGGCATTACTGAGGAGTAAACAGAAGGAGTTCAAAGTGAAGAGATGGCAAAGAGGAGTACAGGAAGAGTCTGGAGAGCAAACTACAGAGGAACATTATCAGGGATGTGTGGTTGGGGATGAAGGAGATCATAGGCTTCAAGCACTGGAAGGATTTAATGGATGAAAGTCTGGGCAGAGCCAATGAATGGTGCTCATTCTTCAGTAGTTCAGAAACAAGCTCAGCATCCTCTTCTCCTTCCCCCAGCCAAACAGACATTCAACTTGTGACCCACAGCTTTCCTGTGAGACCTGTTTTATCTTACACCTCAGTCATGGATTCTTCTGCTTCTACGTTTTCTTCAACCAAATCAGGAGATGCGGCTGCTCCCTTGCCTCCCCACCCTTCTTATCGGTCTCAGGAAACAGCTGGATAGGCTGGACCGGAACAAGGCTGCAGGTCCAGATGGTGTCAGCCCCAGAGTCCTGGAGCTCTGTGCAGAGCAGCCATGGGATTCTGCAAAACCTCTTCAATCACAGCGTGATCCAAGAAAGGGTTCTGATGTTGTGGAAGACATCCTGTCTGGTTCCGATTCCACAAAAACTCATCCATTAGTCATTAACAACTATAGACTTGTTGGCCTGACATCCCACATCACGAAGGTCTGGTGGGATTTCTTTTGGCCCATCTGCATGAGCAAACGAGCACATAAGACCCACTGCAGTTTGCTTTTTGCCGAGTTGGAGTTGCTTTAACACATCCACTGTTACTAATGAACTGTGAGGGTTATGCTCTTTGATTTTGACAGTGCATTTAACAAAAGAAAGCCCAATTTGCTTTGTCAGAAACTCCGACAGACACAGGTGGAGGCCTTAACAATCGTCGGGTTCAATGACTACCTGACAGACCACAGATTGTGAGACTGAAGCAGACCAGGAGCACCACAGGGGACTGTACTCTCACCATTTCTTGTCACTCTGTACACTTCTGACTTTCATTTCAAAACAAAGTCCTGTCATCTAAAAAAAAAACTCAAATGACTCTGCAGTCGTCAGGTGAATCAGAGATGGCCAAGAAGCTGAGCTCAGAGAGCTGGTGGACTGCTTTGTGGCATGTGGAAACAATCATCTCATCTTGAATATGAATAAAACAAGGTGATTATTGTATATTTAAAAAGAAACAGGGTTAGATCAAATCTTATTTCCTTCATGGAAGGAGAAGTGGAGATGGTGGAGGAATGTAAATACCTCGATGTTCGCCTGGACAACAGACTGGACTGCAGACTCCAGTCTGTTATCCAGGCTGGAGTCTGGACAACAGACTCCAGCCTGTTGACAGATGACTTCACTGTCAATGACAGTGAAGTCATCGACAGGAAAAGAGAGAGCAGGCTGTACTTTTGAGGAAACTTTGGTCCTGTGTTTGCATTAAGGTTCATCCTATATCCTATAAATCTGTTACGCATCATCTCTTCTAACATCCTTATCTAGACTTAGCTTCAGCCTTTCCAGCTTTTTTGGACTTAGCATTAAGAAATTACATAAAAGTGAGAAGGTAAAAGAACATTAATTGTCTTAATAATAATAAATGTTATAAAACAAAGGTCTTTGCTTTTTATTTACATTTCGTCTTTCAAATGTTTCAGGTTTAAAGTAATATAAATGTGTCAACTCTGTCTGCATAGTTTCTGGCTGATTAAAAGTCAAATATTCACTGTCATCCTTGGTCGTACACAATCAGTTCTCATATTCCAAACAAAACCTGTGTTGTGTCTACTTCTGTTGAATTGTTTCAGTTTCACTTTCTCCTAAAAAGTCACTTTGCAGCTAAAATCAACAACATGTTGATTTTAGCTGCATTTTCCTTTAGCAGGACATTCGGTTTCAGATTTATTCAGTTCATGACTGTCCAACCATGAGGTTGTGAAGCTTTATGAGTTTTATTAAACTGTAATTACTACATTAATAGTGCCTACAGTTCATATCATAGGAATACAGTGGGGTAGACAGCTTTGTACATGCAAATGGGGTTATTTGTAGCAGTGAGTTACCAAAGTCATAAAATCTGCTTTAGTGAAACTATCCCAGAGTTAAAAGACCTTGAAATTCCTTTCATCATTCCCAGAGGTAAAGAGAGGGAAGGAAAGCCAACTCTCCCCCATGCTGAGGTGTGGGCGACTTCTGAAAGCCAAAGAGTTTTTCAGGGTTGACTCTTAACTTTTCTCTCAAAGTTAAGGGGGGAAAAGTCGGCTGTGAATGTAGAAGGACTTAAACAGCTGTGTTGGAATCCGACACAGGACTTGTTGCAGCTGTTGTTTCCGAGCAACATGCAAACACTGCTTGTAGGCTGGGGAGGATTGTGTGACTGGCGTTTCATCTGTTAGACAACATCCAGATTTCATTCCTGGTTTTACTAACATATAAACAGCATGTTTAAATGACATACACCATAAGAAAGGGTTGCAGAAATAGTAGGACTCTATTTAATGAAAACTTTTAAATCAGTCAAGCAGTATTTTCTTGAAATTTACTCTGGACATTATTGTAAATATTCACAGAAATAGAACTGTGCACTGATAGCATCATGTTTGCATACTCTAAATGCTGAAATTAGTCTTTTAATCTCAAATAGAAGTCAAGTCAGTCTTGCAACAAATCTGAAGAAGTGTTTTCAGTCAGAGGCTTTTTAAGATTTGTTGCAAAACTGACCACTACTGGAGATTCTTCCAGATCATATGAGTTGGAACAACTTTTAATTTCACTTTGGTATAAATAAAATATTTGTGAATAGAACTGGATTAATGACAGAAATGAACACTCTCACATTAAACATTTATTATTCCCAAAACCTTATAAACATTTAACAACAAAGCATTCAATTCAACATGTAAACATATTTAGATAGCATCTAAGTTCATGTTAGTAATTTCAATTTTAGTTTATTGCATCTTACTGTACATGTGGAGGTGTGGATTGCATTTCTAGTATCACTTTGTTGTGATACTACACAACAAGGTGTTGTTGCGCCACTTGTTGTGATACCAACAGTGGCGCAGTTGGTAGAGCTGTTGCCTTGCAGCAAGAAGGTTCTGGGTTCAATTCCCGGCCTGGGGTATTTCTGCATGGAGTTTGCATGTTCTCCCTGTGCATGCGTGGGTTTTCTCCGGGTACTCCGGTTTCCTCCCACAGTCCAAAAACATGACTGTTAGGTTAATTGGCCTCTCCAAATTGCTCGTAGGTGTGAGTGTGTGTGTGTCCTGTGTGTCTCTGTGTTGCCCTACGACAGACTGGCGACCTGTCCAGGGTGAACCCCGCCTCTCACCCGAAACGTTAGCTGAAGATAGGCACCAGCAACCCTCCCGACCCCATTAAGGGACAAGGGTGCAAGAAGATGGATGGATGGACTTTGTTGTGATCTGTGATTTCTGTGTAGTTATTTTTGAGGTTTTCTGTGTTTAGTCCTGTCTTCCCTGTTGATTGCTTCCCAGCTGTGTCTAGTTACCTGATCACCCTTCCTGTGTATTTAAACCCACCTGTTGTCGTCTCTTGTCGGGTCCTTGTCTACTGTTGCATGTTGATGCTCTCCAGTCATTCTGATAAGTCCTAGTTTGCTTAGCTCTTGTTTTTCAGTCTTCAGTTATCAGTTGCTACAGGTATTTAGCTGTTTGCTAAACTCTCTGCTGTGCCGCCTGTTCTGGACTGTATTGAGCTTCTTTCATTAAATTTAATCACTTTCTCTACAACCTGGGTCCAGCCTGTGTCTCTCTTCTTCACCTCAATCCCCACTTCTTGACACACTTCTCATAACATAAAAATGCATCAATTAAAAAAAATATATTTAAGCATAAACCTTTGATTCAACAGCGAGAGGTAATACTGAATGCTTATTAATCTCTTATACTTCTACACAATGAGAAGATTACATTTCATTCTATTTTTTTTTTTACCTCTTTTCTGAAAGGATAAAGTAGGACGTGATTGTTTCGTCCTGGCGCTTTTAGTTTGATAAATGAGTTTTCCATCCTGAAGAGCCACTATCCTTCAATTATTAGATGTATGTCTTCTCCAGTACATCAAAATGAAATGACTGAATTCCTTCATAAGCCTTTAGTTATTTAGCTTTACATTCAAAGACTAACAAAAGTAGGTAAACCCTACCTATTGTCAATACCTATTTGTATTTGTGTTATATTTATATACTGTATAAATATAAATGCATTTCTATTTATATATAAACATAAATATACTGACTTACTGGTTATACTCTGTGCTTCAATTGTTCACTATTTTAATACAGTTGAGCTCAAAATTATTTGGATTTTAAAATAATTTTTGTTTAAAGTTTGATTCTGATATGGAGTTAGACAGACATCACTCAACAGGACAATGTAAAAGAGTGCCAATTTTGAAAAAGAAAAGCATCTACTTTTATTTACATTTCAATATAAAATGCAAACATTTAACAATAATAATTTACACACTCCCTTAAAAGAAACAGAAAAACTATTGGGGTTACTGCGATCAAACCTTTCTTGCTATTTCAGTTGAGCTTTTTTGCATGCTTCTTCTGGTTTTTGACTGTTTGTCTTTGGTGATGACCCCCCACCTCTGGCCAAAGCACCAGCCCAAATCTTTGTCTGACTTTGGCTGGCCCACTCTAACCAAGATTGCTCTAAAACTAAATCGAAGGTGAGTATGAATAATTATGAGCCTAACTGCATTTTGTGCATGACATCGAGTACTGACGGTTTTCTTTCTCTCGCTAAACAAAAACAGATGAATTTGTAAGCTGCCATTAACTCGTTTTGCTGGCAAGTACTGTGCAAAGCATTACCATGACAACCAGTCATGTGTATATAGTACAACACTCAAAGGGACAATATTATTCACTTACACAAATGAACTACACTTTCAGATTTCGCCAACTTGGAGAAAGATGTGAGCGGGATTTGAACACCAGATCTTGAGTTCAAGCCAAGTTTCAAGTCTTAAGGACGAGTCCAAATAAAGTCAGGAATCTGTTTGTTGTGTAACCAAAGTGTTCCTGAAATCTGTGTCTCTGTATCTAAATACCGCTGTGGTGGCAAATCGTACACAGAAAAAGGAACCATGTCTTTGATAAAAATAACGTTTGTGCATAGACGTGTCACTACAGCAAGAACTGAAAAAGTCTTTGAACGTGTTAAAAAATATTTTCACATAAATCAGTAAATAAAAAAAACATACTTATAGAAAGTAAAATCTATGACAATAGTTATTGTTCAGTCTTTCAGGAGAAAGGTTTCACTACAAGTAGAAATACATTACACATTTATTACTTTGTATTCTTCGCTATCTCTCAGCCTCTTCGCTGGCTTTGGGAGCCGAGCCCTTATCCACCAGACCCAAACTGCTGTTCGGTATACTTTGATTGTATTTCAGGTTTCTTCTCCCTTTAAGAATGAAAATCATTTTGGAGCGGTAGTGATCTCCAGCCAGGAAGTACAGAATCGGATCAATGCAGCTGTTGATGCTTGCCAGCGGCCTGGTGATTTTGTAGGTGAAGTTCACGATGTTGAGGAACTCACAGTTGAGATTCAGCACACGGGACGTGTAGTAGAGTGTCCGTGTGATGTGAAATGGGACGAAGCTGACTGCGAACACCACCAACACCACGATGATGAGCTTGATGGACTTCTGACGCGACCTGGAGGTCTGCTGGCTGGAAGATAATCCTTGTCTGGGCTGACACAGGGTCCGCGCCATTAGACAGTAACACACCAAAATGACTATGAAGGGGACGCCAAACAGCAGCACCATGACTACAGAACTGTAGTCAACGTACTGTTCGAAGGCTTCCTGACTGGTTGTGTCATGGCACAACGTGTCATTGTCCCTCCTTGAGGTGGTGACAAATATGAGGTTGGGCACCAGGCAGACCGTCACGACACACCACACCGAGCCACACACCAGGTGAGCATGACGGGACTTTACCTTAGTCAGCACTTGAATGGGGTGGCAGATGCCAAGATACCGATGCACACTGATGCAGGTGAGGAAGAGGATGCTGCAGTAGAGATTGGCGTAGAAGAGGAAGCGGATTATTTTGCAGGCAGCCACGCCGAAGGGCCAGTCACTGCGGTTGGCGTAGTAGTAGATGAGAGTGGGCAGCGAGAGCACGTACAAAAAGTCGGACAGGGCGAGGTGGAACATGTACACGGTGCTCGGGTTCCACGGGCGCATCTTTATGAACATCCACAATGCCATGGCGTTGAGAACGAACCCAACAACAAAAACCAGGCCGTAGGACACAGGAAGCAGGATGTATTTAAACTCCTCATTAAAACGGCAGCTGGAGTTAAAGACTGATGTGAAAACCTCCGACTGGTTGTGTGAACTAGAGTTCCTGATGACCAGCTCCATGTTAGCCATGTTAAAGACAGTAGGCGACAAAACCTAAAAAGAAAAGAAAACATGGAGATATCAGGGTTTTTGTTGCATTAACATGTCAAAACAAACATCCATCGTCTACAGCCGCTTGTCTCTGCAGGGTCAATAGGTTTCCAGTGCCTAGCTTCAGCTGTCATTGGGTCAAAGGAGTGTGACACTCCGGGTGGCAACACAGAGACATACAGAGTGAATGCACACTCACATGCGCAAATCTAAGGGCGGCTTAGAGCACTCACTTAACCCCCAGTCATGTTTTTAGACTGTGGGAGGAAGTCAGAGTACCCAATGAGAAACCCTGCATGCATGTGGAGAACATGCAAAAACCTATGATGGTTTTTATAATCCTTCATGATCTCCACTTACGTTAAGGAATGAGAATTAAAAAACCTACACATCTTTTCACATCTAGAACCAAAATCCTAGACAGCAGCAGACAGGACGTCATTGCTGCTCATGCTTGTTCTGAAAATATTACTTTAGATGCAGCACAAACAAATTAATTTCTGTATATCTTTAAACATGTCTTAATGTGATCAACCCAAAAGTCTAATTACATTCAGTAATGGAAAAATCTATCCACTACAGAAGCCAAGAGGTTTGTCCGCATGTACTTATTCCCAATGATTTTCTTGAGATAACGAGTTAATTTCCTGTTTTCTGCAGATATTTTTTCCGATGGTTTTCTTGAGATTAGTTCATTTCTCAATGTTTTCTTGACATAAATTAATTTCCTGATGATATTTTACAATTCTAAGAATTACTTGCTTTAATTAAGTTTTACAAGTAGCTTCTCCAGCATGAACTGCATGTTTAAGTTCATACAACAGCATTTCAATCTGATTTGACTGCAGTTTGCAAGGCCACGCTAAGTCCTGTGTTTTGTTTTTTATTTCTGTGCAGTTTTGACATTGACTTGCTGATGTGCTTTGGACCAGAATTACCTTTTAGAGAGTAAAAATAATGATTCTATCAATCACAGCAACAAAACATCTCCAGATTTGCTTACCTGTAGATATAATGTTCTTTTTCTGAGGCACTAAGCCAGTTTTGCACCAGAAGTAGTGGAAAGCCTACCAGCAAAAAAGTTTCAATTTTGTCTCGTCAATCCACAGAATATTTTCTCGCAGCTCTTGAGGACCACAAAGACACTTTTTGGTAAATGTGAGACAGGCCGGTGTGTTCTTTTTGAGCAACAGCAGATTTCCCCTTTGAACTTTCACATGAGCGCCAGAAGAAAAATAAATATAAAAAGTAATTTTTTCCCTGTATTTTACAATGATAATAGCTTTGATCTAAAACTACAGTAATATGATGCCATCAAAGGCTTTAAAACTCAGTGAGTTTATTGGCTCCAAACAGTCACACAACAGGAAAGCTGTCACAGATTCATAACATGAGTGACACTTATAGGACAAAATACTAGAATAGTTCATCTCAACTACTTTTTATATTTTTTCTCTGATCAGTTACAACAAAATAACTTCTGACATTGATTGTAAAATACATTCAGAGAGTTTGATGGAGTTTAAACATTGAGCTAATCAAATGCAACAAAGAGCTGAACACAGATATTTACATGCTGCATAAAAACCACAAATCTTTTTTCCTGTTACATCAGACTTAATTAGCATGGTATCTGTGAGCAAAATGCAAAAATGTGTGAATGTGTTTAAAAAATTAGTTCCTGTTTATTCTGGCTTTTAGCTATTCTAAATAACTTTGGTAATCCAAAATGATCTAAAAGAGAAAAAGTCTAGAGTAATATAATATCAGACAGCAATAAAAAAATGCTTTGTGTCATTAATTATATATATTACAAGAGTCATCTGCATATTTGAGCATGAACATCTCTAATGCCTCTTTAACTAGCTTCTCCGTATTTAATTAAAGAAAATTGCAGTCATCCTAAAACCGAACCTTGTTGTACATCCATCTTGCAGTTTTGAAAGCTTAAATGAACCCAAGCATATAATGTATAGCTTAATGTTTTACAACACCCAAACCGACTTACTGCAGTTTATTTTGATGTAGCTTTTCACACATCAACAATCATTTGCATTAATATCTGTAAGACATTCTCTGGATGTTGTCACAGAACAGGCTAACTTAAACTAAGCTGTCGTAGGATGTGGTTTAGAGTTGTTTGTTAAAATTAATCAGGGTTTCCCTGAAAATAAAGTCATTACGAAACATCCGTCTCTCATTCATGACTAGTAATGTTTTCACAGATGTGCAACTTGCTTGCGGTTTTCATACTAATGAACCCCAGATGTTTGCTTTCTAGTTAACTCCATCAAACAAGACTGTCCACTCTGACCTGCTGACCAACAAAAACACCAAATCATTTTAAAAATCTGTGAAAATGAGGAGGGAAAAGTTTACTTTGGTTTAAGTTCATTTATCTCAAAACTTTAAGGTTTGTGTCTCAAATTACCACAAAGTCATGTTTCACTCAGTGAGTGATTCAGGTTTGAAGGGGAAAGAAACACTCACACTGTAAGAATTGTACAACTTTTACAACTGCGTAAGAGCTGTAAAAATATAACACATGCCAAAGGCTTTACATCACATGGATGATACTCTTCTTCAGAAAAGGTAATTCAACAGGTTGCTCTTGTTTATCTTTTTGCGTCTGGCAGCAGTTTGTCATTGTTATGTTGTTCACCTCATACCTTAATTCCTCAAGAGTAAGACCAATCTCTTCCTGGAAGTTTCATAAAAACACTTTTCTGATTGGAGGGTAAAGATTCGACATTTCCCTTTCTCATCAAATGCCCAGTTAAACCATAAACCCAGAAACATATGCCAAAATTATCTACATGTTTTACTTAAATTTACAAGACACTGTAAAATGGACACGTTGAAGCTCATACCAGCACACAGTAATAAATTACATAATGATAATAATGGCTCATTTTCTGTAAGATACTGTTTTCTAAACAAAATTAAACCCTACAACATAATTCACATTTCAGTGAATTCATTTATTTAATGGGCAATAAATCCCACATTAAGAAAAAAATATAATTTTTTTGTTTGTTTTTTAAAAAGAAATCGCTGTTGCCACATTTATTGCCACTCCTAAGACGTCCAATGAAGATATGCTTTACTTAATCACTTTAGCAGGTTTTAATTAATCTACAACTTTCTGTTATAGAAACAGAAAAAAAATGCCATTCAACTAAAGAAGATTTGCCTGGAACCCTTGCAAAGCAATGCAAATGGCTGCAAAGAAAGCTACTCATTTTGCTAATCTACAGTCGGTAAAAACAACTGGAGGGTTACACAGAAGAATCTACATTTTTTCCCCCCGCTCACTGTGAGGGGAAGGAAACAAACAAAAACAGCATCATTAATAGAGGAGAGATTATGCTCGAGCCGAACCAGGATTTTATTTGTAGTTGTTTTTCTTTACAGAGGTGCTATTAAATGTTGCAGGCGCTGTGACCATGTGTGCAATGTTCCACCATTTCACTGCTAAGCACAACATTCCAGTGTTTTTATGCCACCACACTGCACACTCTTGAAACTTATTCTAAGCAGACCACAATCAAAACAACCAGTTTTAACGTTTAATGAAGCTGGTTCTAGATACAACGGGTTCTAGAACTAGTTCATAATGTGGTTGAGGAATTGCTTTTTATGAACAGTTACTCCTGGTTTTCTGCAGCAAAGTTTGATGCTACTTTTTCACCTCTGGACTGTTGTCATTGTGCCAATAAGGTGTTGTTGTTTTCTTTACAACTGGGGGTAATGTTAGCATCTCAAAAGCTCACATGATACCTGAACTATGACCTCAAAACTCAGAGGAGTACAAAAGGAGGCTTCATCGCTGCAGAGCACCAAGTTTCTCTGTCTGGTTTTCTATCCAACCCTAAAGCGAGACTTAAGGGGGGATAGCAAAAGCAAATGATGCAGATTAGCAATGCTTGCTAACAAGGGATTGTGTAATCCAAGTCATGTTATCCTGAAATGTTGTCTTTCTGTCTCCTGGATATTGAGGTGTTTGCATGTCATGTGGCAACAGTGTCTTCAGTCAGAAGCTTCTTCAGATTCGTTGCATGACTGACCGCTACTGGAGATCTTTCTTGCCCATCTCATTTCCATCTACAACTACTCTATTAAGATACTTGGACGATATTACTTATGAAAACATTTAAAGTGTTTTTAAATTAAACGTTGTTATCATTACATTACATTAAGTTCTGCAAGTTGATCTCAGCCTGAAAGAAATCCAAATAATTATCAAATCCTTTCACTAAATAATGTTTCTAAACATGTATTTTTAAAAAAAGCTAAACATGTAGCCCATATTTAACTTTTTTTTTCTTTTTTTTTTCTTTTTTTTTAAATAAAACTCACTTTCTCTTTATTTCACTAACTTGTTCCTCTCTGTTGAGAGCTTACACGGGGGAAACGCAAAGAAATACAGAAAAAAGACCGACATTGTTCGCTTTTATTATCCTCGATTACGGTTTTCATAGATCGCTCATATTCCTGTTCGCGTTTTATCCGAGCTAAGCATCTGGTTTTCCGGATTTTGCGCAGTTCAGTCAAGCCTTTGAAAACAAAGTTGAGTGAACGCGTCTGCCTTCACTCACCTAAGCAGGATCCTAACCGCGTTGCTGTCAGGAAGCTCTGATCCTCGAAAGTTGTTTATTTCCCTTCTCCACTTGTTTCTGATGCCTAGAGCAACAAAAAAAAAAAAAAAAAAAAAAAAAGCGCTTCGTTGGTGCCTCTCCGTTGGTGTCCAGAAGCGACTGTTTAGGTTCACGCTTGTTGCAATTTGTGGCAGGAAGCTGGAGGGTTGGAGTCCATGGCAGCGCAGCCAGAAACGTCAGTCAACACTGAGAGGAGCGAGAATGGGGAAGGAAATGGAAGCTGGGGAGTGAACAACGCATGCAGCCAAAACGAAGAGAAAGAGAAGAAATTGTCCGTAGGGTGTCATCTTCCGTTTAGAGCTTTAATAATAAAGTTTATGAATGTAAAATACACGCCATGTCAATTAGAGTAAGGGAGAAAAGGGAGTTACGGTTGAAGTGAAACATCATGAGTTAAAGCTATATTTCTGTGGAGTAGTGGTGCCAAAAGGTTGGGGTCAGGACCCTAAAGTGGGTCGTGGAAATCTGGGTATGCGGCCATAAACTGTTCTCCAGATAGGACAACCAAGAATCTGCAATTTAAGGTTCCATTTACCAGGAACCTTTAGATGGAGCAGATGATAAATTCTTAGCACAACCGTAATCTCCATGTGGATTATGGCCAAAAATATTAGTTGTTCCATCAAATCTCTAAAACATAAAGTTTATACATTTATAAACTGGAACCTGACTTTTCAAAGTTACTTTGGAGAAAAGCCATACTCTTTTATACCATCTTCATCTTCGAGAGATTCTATAAATGCTGTCTCCAAGTCTGATTATCATAGAAGCCCATTTCCAACAATGATGATAAAAAGTGTATTATGGCATATCTATCTAATCATTATGAGATAATTTGTCTATTATTTTCCTCTTCTTTTGACATGGGATTTTGCCAAAACTTCTGAAGTATTGCCTCATGTTAGCAACATCCTTTTCTTCCCATGAATTGTCATTCACCTCTTTAGAATACCACAGAGCCAATTCAAGCTAACTCATAGAAGATACTGTCTCATAATTGTGAGACACAAGTTTGGTGTTTTTTTGTCATCAGTCACAGAAATGGGCTTCCATAGGTTACAAACACTACCAACTCTTTTAATTTTCTCAAGTAGTGTTAATAAATCTCTTCTTTCAAAGCAGGATAAACTTTCTTTTTTATTAGTGCCACTGTATGTATCAATCAATCAATCAATCAATCAATCAATCAATCAATCAATCAATCAATCAATCAATCAATCAATCAATCAATCAATCAATCAATCAATCAATCAATCAATCAATCAAATTTTATTTGTATAGGATATTTCAGCAGCAAGGCATTTCAAAGTGTTTACATAATTAAAATAAAAACAGCATCTGACAGTGAATAAACAGAAAGACAAGGATATTTTTTTTTCTTTTTTTTAAAGAAAAAGAAAAAAACTTTAAAAAGATAAAAACATTCAAATCCGCACCCGTTGTAGGACTTCAGTTAAACGTCTCACAGCTCAGAGTTTTAGTTAAAACGCCATTTAACAGGGATTCTCACACCTCAGAGTTTTAGTTAAAACGCCATTTAACAGGGATTCTCACACCTCAGAGTTTTAGTTAAAATGCCATTTAACAACAATTCTCACACCTCAGAGTTTAAGTTTAACAAGGATTCTCACACCCCTAGATATATATTTGTTTAACTGGGACGTTTTCCGGGGGGCTTTACATAGACGGTGTGAAAGAGAAAAAAACACTGTAAAAAACAGTAACCAACTGATTTTAAAAGGGTGATAAAAGTTATGGTGTTAAGTTGTTTGCAAGGATGCTGCCAACTCAAAGGTGTGATAAATTCAATAAACTCTTTTCCTCAAATAAGTTCTACAAAAATTCAGAATACAACGGAGACAGTAGTCAGATTACTTTAACATTTATATTAAGAAGCATTTCAATTGACTTGAAAATACGTCGTACTTGTTCTGACTGGATAATTAAACCGGTTTTTCATGGTTGTATTAAAATGTCAGTTAGAACTTAGTTTGCCCCCCTCAGCAAGTTATGGCCCGTCTTGATTAATGGTTTATGTTTGGTTTTTTCTCTGCAGCCTTATCAGAAAGGAGGTCTACTGAGTGAAGCAGCGTTTTGACCAGTTTTATATATTTCTGCATCAGTTTGGGGAAAGCAAAACTGAATTTTAATTTGAATATCTAACAGAAAACAGATTCTTGCATTCCCACAATTTTGCCTTTCACAATCCATTCTGTCAAGTTTTAAATCATTCTAGTTTTCAAAGAGGAGCACACATTTGCCTAAATGTGCCTTTCGCAAACCAGAACCACATTTTGATCAGGGAAAAGAACTCTATTCAAGGTGTGAATGTTCAAATGTTTAATTATCTGGGACTCTTACCAGTCACAAGTCTGCTTCCAGATGCTGCAGCATAAATCTAAAAATAACAGATGTTGTTATTGAAGTAGACTGCAACAATATATTGCTGTTAAAATAAAAATAATACCAACTCAACTCTGGGAGTATTTTCTGAAAACCAGCACAGGAAAAGTTTTGTCAAAGTTGCAGCAACTACCAGCAACTTCACATGACTTTGATATTCAGAAAGTATTAAAGTAATGTTATAACTTATAAATAAAGAGAATTTATCTGACAATGACGTCTGAATTTTCCAAGAAGTTAAAATTGCAAAGAAAGTGAAGGGGATTTTTTATTTTTATATATATTTTTTCATTTTAATATTTATTAAAAGAATACATTTGGGTAATGTAACAGTTTACAAAACATTCTGGGGGAAAATGTTCAAAAATCAACAAAGTAAGAAATAAACATTACAACAGCATCTGAAACCATTTGTTTATATATATTGTACAAAATTGCAAATTACTTTGTTTAACTATCTGACATTAAATCACTTAAGCAAAACTTGAGTTACATAGAGGCATAGCTGTGTCCATACTTTAGGCAAAACCTGAAAAACATAATTATTATTGTATTATTCCTTGTGTGACATTATATCATATCAGAAAATGAATTATTGACCTCTAAAGGTTTATTTAATCCGTCCAAGCAATTATGTGCAAGTATAAATACCATTGGAATGTCCATCCATTGTACTGTTCACCAAACAGATGGGCTTATGGAAATACTCTCAACATTTTTGGTCCAAGTAATGAAGTTTAAAAGTCAATTCTAAATACCCAGGAAATACTTGTAAATTTATAACTTAGAGGCCAGTGGGGGAAAAAAATAGTTTGGTAATTATTTCTCATTAATCTGTGAGATGTTTGAAGAAAATCACTGAACGATGCTGAGAGAAAATCAAACAACTTCCAGGACGTTTACACAAAGAAATACACAAAATTAGAACAAAACAGACATCCATCATGTGATTCAGTCGGGATCCAGTTTCTGGCTCGACTGGGAGTTTTGTTTCACATCAAACACACCCTTTGATGTGAAACAAGCCAGTAAAGATTGGCACCTGATCACGAACAGATTTTCAGATAATGATAGAGTCACACAATGTTGCACAACCAGTGAGCTGAAGGGAATCTAAAGCTGGCCCAGTTACCAAAGCTCTCTTGTTTTGTCCAGTGCAGATGGCTTTCCTATAAGCCCTAAAGTACAACAATCGTTTGCGATGTCAAAATTATTCATCCTTTTAGCAGAATAACTTGTTACTGTGACACAGATTTTGGCTAAACTGGGAGTACATTGTGTCCACATGATAAAATCCAGCTGGTTCGCTGAAGTGATGTGAAAACCAAAACTTTCCTGGAGAAAGTTGTGAAATATACATATAAAAAATATAAATATATTTCACTTATGCACAATGAAGTTTAGCTCTCATGAGATCCAAACCAACAAAATCGCTACAAGCATATAAACGAAGCCCCACTGACAGATATCGTTAAAGTCAAAAAATTTTTTCTTCCACATGCTCAGCACATTTCACTGCTAATTTTAAAACTTTCACAACTCTGTTGGGTAATGTTTGTGCTTTGTCTTGTGATTCTTTCAGTAAACTAGTGAAAAAATGAGGTCATCATTGGTGTAATTTGCTATAAGGTGAAACAATTTGCAATGAAAACTTGCTTAAGCAGGTACTACAGAAATGCTAAACCCCACCCAAAAAAACAGCCGGAACCAAATGTACATGAATAAACATTTACTATCTGTAGTTGATAGGTATTTTCCTAGAACCTACATAAAAGAACCACAGACAACGTATATGAATTTATGACTAAACTTCTGCAAGCAAAAGGAGAAGACTCTGTCAACTGCTTCTCAGAGCTGTTCACAGAGCGTTCTGCTTCTCTTTGGATACAGCTTGTCTTTTATTCTCAAACTTCAAAGAGGGAGGATAGGCAAGATAGACAGCAGAGGAAAAACAGCAAAGGTCGTAAAACATTTTACCTAAACAAAGCAAAGGTCGTAAACCAATTTAACATCTGGCCCCTGATCTGAGCCCGGTTCAAATCTCGGTCAAACTGTTTCACATGAAGATAACAGGCAGCTGTGACTTCCAGGTCAGTTCACACATACAGTTTAAACAAGAGAACACTTTAACCTGAAAGTAACAACAAAATGATAATACCAAAAAATCTCTATCATTCCCCCCTTTTTATCATTTCACCATGTGTGTAAACCTTATTCAAAAGCCAAGCATAGAAAAGAAAAGAAATAAAATAGAACCAAGAAATGCAAAATATATACATCTTTTGTCCTAGTCTAAACATAAAAATTACACAATGATCATAATGAATAAATGAAATAAACAAAAACAAAAGAAAGAAACAGCAAAAAATCAAACGCAGTTTTCTCATCCCTAACACCACTTGTTTTCACATTTTTGGTGTAGGAATCATTCAGCAAATGAATTAATCTGTTTATTGATTACAGAACACCATCATTGTTCAGAAAATCGTCAGAATCTCAAAACAAGTCATCTTCATTCGTCTCATAGGATGCCTTTGCTAGCTGATAACTGACAACAGTTGTGTTACTTGTCTTAAACATCATACTTCGTAGGTATGGAATAATGCAAACCTTAAAAGGACAGAACAGAACCGAAACAATCAGAATAGGTGTCACGAGCTTTAACAGTAAAGTCCACCATGGACCAGACATGAACCATGAAAACAAATCAAAAAGGAAAAATGTGATCCTCGCGTAGCACCGTCTACACAATGTTTAAGTTCCTCCAGGCCATGTAGAGCATCAGAAATAGTTCCACCAGTTCCTGTTTCGTCAGGAACACGCTGGGCCAATGATTTTACAAACACCTCCCTGAGAGGCTGTGAGCAGGTCCAGCACAATACGATTTTGCAAAACCATGTTTCTCAGTTCAGTCAGCCCTCTCATGGAGCCGTTTGCCAGCCGGTGTGCGCTGTTGATGAGTTGCAGTAATCCATATCTGTTGATTTCAACGTGGTCCTGAACTTCTCCTAATCCAACTCCTGGGAACATGCTCTGCATGAACTTTTCACCTCCGGTCCAGATCTTGAATTTCCCATGGAACTCCAGTGTCCGTAGTGAGGCCTCCCCAGCGTTTGACCTCAGGCATCACGCTTGGAGCAGACAGCCAGAATGTGTCGTCCTTTCCTGATGAGTACAATCAGGTACAGGAAGTACCAGTCTGCAATCACCCGTGAACCATAGTCTCCTGGCACTATGGTACTGCACAGCGTTGTCTCCTGTCGTCCAATGTCCGATCTGTGATGTTGAAACTCCTCTCCTGAAGCATGTTGTCACAGTCTGGGTTGTCCTTCCAGACTTTGCAGTGTGGAGTCATCCTTTGACCCCTACAGGCGATGCAGTTGATGTAATCCGGTGTCGTTTCGCAGTGGGTGTAAACTCTGTTACACAAGTTCCAAGGTAACATTCCAAGAGAAACGTGTCCGTTGTTGAACACGCAGCTCCTCAGAGACCCGGGTTTAGCTCCTGCTAAAGAAATGGTCTCTGGTATTTTCCATGCGGTTAGTGGAAATGGAAATACGTCAGCATTAAAGGAACAGTTCATAGATCCAAAAAGTTCCTTCACGGCATCTCCTATCTGAAGTAGAACAGAATAGTCATTTTTACACCATTTGCATCCCTTTGGCATGGGGACGCTTAGTCGTGGTTGTGTGCTCAGGCCATAGAGACACATCTGTTTGTCATCCGTGATGTGTCCTACACGCAGACCTGAGTTGTGTGTGGCGATTGGCAGCTGCGCACACACATAGCAGTTCACAGCATGTCCCTCGTACGCGGTTCTATTCATTAGTTTCCACCACAGGTTGATGCTGCAGTCACAGCGCAGTAGAAGATCCATCTGGCATATGGAGTCCCCATTGCTGCTCGGCGCACAGAGATGTCAGAACCCCCATACTAAAGACGGGGAATCTTAAGCGTTTCTTCACCGGGTTTGAGACGAGCTACCCTAAAAAATAGCCCCCCTTTGAAGTCCGGCCTTCCTCCCTCCGCCTACTTAGGGGTTCAAACACTCTCTGCAGCTTGCAGTGACTTAGATGTATCCAGCTGGGTCTTTACGACTGTTGGTGTGGTCATCAGCACCTGGAAGGGTTCTTTTATGACCTTTATGTAGACCCAGTTTCCTGGCTGGATGGGGGTGGTTTTATTTATTTCCTGTAGAGGAGAACAGTCAGACGGCAGTAAATTTGCATTTAACACCTCTTTCTGTTTCAGGATCCTGATCATATAATCTACCAATGTTTGTTCTTCATCAGCTTTCTGTAAGTCTGGAGCAAACAGAGGCAATATGTAAGCTCTCCCATAAATTTTGTCAAAAGCAGGCTTTGCTGGAACTACTTCAACTCTTTTAGAAAAAGCATCAATCATCACCAAACAATATTTATGTGGTCCACTTTGTGTGAGTTCAATAAAGTCCATATGCGTTGTTTGAAATGGATGAGGGTTTTGGGAAACTTCCTCTTCTTGGTCTAATGTTTCCTTGAGGATTGTTTCTGACACAAACTGGACATGCAGTACAAAAATTTTTTAAGTAAGAATTTAATCCATATGTGGTAATGTGGTAAAATGCTGTTGTAGCATAGAGACCATCCCCCCTGTTGACACATGACAATGTCCATGTGTCAAAATTGCTGCCGCTCTAAATAGAGATTTTGGAAGGACCGACTTCTATTTACTGAAAAAATGTTATCATCATTCAGTGTCGCCCCTTTAGTTATCCACATTTGTTTTTCTGCGTTTGGAGCATTATCTTGCATGTCTTTTAACACAGCTTTGTCTATTACTTGAGGATCTTCTATCTGTATTGAGAAATTGTCTCCCCCATGCTTCCCAGTTGCAGCTTCCTTTGCTACTTTATCAGCTAATCTATTGCCATTTGAAACCTCATCCTGTTCCGTGGTGTGCGCTGCACACTTACAAACTGCTAGTTCAGCTGGTAAATGTATGGCCTGCAAAAGATTCTTAAGCAAGGATGCATGGGTGACTGGTTTCCCTGTAGATGTTATCAAATTCATCAAAGCATAACTCTTCCTAAATAAAAATGACCATCCTGAAATTAAACCAAAACCTCAAATCCTCTAATTTTCCATTTCTTTTGAATTTATTGACTATCAATCAAATCTGGATTAAAATGTTCTAGACTGAAGTCTAGAAAATGTTGCTTTTAATCACAATCATCAGGTTTTAGTAGCCGTTTACAAGGTTGCTTAAAGTCTCAGACTTTCTCTTAACCTCGCATTTCAGACCAGTTAACAATGGTTTTTATATTTTAAATTAAATGGTCAATAATTTTATCCGTTACTCAATTTAGCAGTAAAATTTCTCTCTTCTCAAAACAATTGTCATTCATCCCAATATAAAACACACAAACACAATCCCAATCAATTTATAGATTCTTTATATAATTAAACTCTAAGTTAAGCGTTTCAGTTAAATGCAAAGAAATACTCCATAGTATTTCAACACTGCAATATCAATTAAGTTCAACACTTAGATATGTTTAATTTAGTTCCAAACTTGTATATTTATTTCAAAGAAAATAAAACATTTGCAAATCATTATTAGTTTTGAATCTAATAATTTTAGTTGGTGTAATTTAGCCGTATCACACTCAGTTTTTTTTTCCTTTCTTAACTTGTAACCATTACAGTTTTTTCCTTCACAGTTTCCCAATCTATGGCTCGTGGGCCCTAAAAGGATCACTGGTCCTTCTGTTAAGGACTGAGTTAATGGGTACAAAATGGACGATTTTGTTTAACATTGTACCTTAAAACCTTCAAAATGTTCTTTTCTAAATAGATAATTCCTTCCTGCTAGTAAGTAAGCAAACAAGTCCTCATTACAGTAGCAGTGTGTGTCACAGCAGTGTGTGTGTATAACTTATCTGCATTTCTCCTTTCTGTCTTGCTTCTCGCTTCCCCCTCCTGCTGCTGGCGTCGCTGCAGCTGGTCCTCCCTCTGTCTCTTCTCCAGCTCCCTGTCAGTCCAACTGGCTCTGGTGTTGGATTATTTATAAGTTGTCCAGACCGTCCCTTAGTCCACCAATGAAACAAGCGGCAAACAGTTCAGTTTGCTTTCTTTTTCCAAACGTCTAGCAGGACTCCATACAGTAGTTTTGCTGCATGGCAGTTCCCAGATGTCAAGGAATTAGGACCAGTGGACACTTTATTGCCTTCAGTGTCCAGTTGGTAGAAATCGTCCTGTCCTTTTTCGCTTCTTTATCAACTGGCTGGTGATAAAGGAGGGAGTCATCTGATTGGCAGGACAGATCTGAGCTGAGGTCAGAGGTCAGACGCAGCGCAGCGAGGCTCAGACAGAGGAAAAGGAAAGAAGCAAATAAGAGTCAATTATAACTTTCTTTACTTTTCATCGTATAGCTTTTAGCCACTTATTATCCAACTTTTAAGAAGTCATAAACCATTTCCTTATTCAAACACATATAAACATGAAACATGTTAAAAGCTGTAGTCTCTTTCATCATGTTCACCATTAACTTGTAAAATGTAGAATGTAAGTTTAAGTTAACTTCATCTAAGACACGTCTCACCAGAGAACAATGGATTTCTCTAAATTTGTTGATCTCAGTGCTGCAGACTGTGAAGTCAGCGGGCAGCCCTCCTCTCAAGGCCTAAGAGTTACGAGGCTGGACAATGTCCAGGTCGGTACCTTACTCTGACCGCTGACCCCTCCAGATAGACAGCTAAGAATCATTTCACCAAGTTGGTGTTATAATATTATTCCGACACAATACATTAAACATTGTTCTCTGAGGACAATTTTATTATTTAGTTTTATTTTTCAGCTTCTCCTCCTTCAGGAAAGTCATGATTCCACTTTTAGCATACAAAGAAGTTGTTCCCATGTTGTTATTTCAGTGAGACCTCTCTTTACTGGTTTTTCTTTAAAGGTGTAGGAAGCTCAAAAAGAAAAACAAAACAAACATCAGTATTTCTTAAAACAAATTATTTCTCACTTGTGAGGTTTAAACCTAACATTAGTAGCATTAAAAATTATTTTGCATACATTGATTTCTTACAGGAATTCAATTTCTTTTATGGTTTTACTTAACGTCTTAAACTGCATGCACATGTCTCTAGCATTTCATCAATTTGGACTGGGGGTTTGTGTTTTGGGGTGTGGTAGAGTCTGATCATGCTGAAGATTTCTCCTATTTGTGGTCTCCTCACTCCACCACCCCTCTTGTCGCCCCGTGCAACATTCTTTGAAGGGCAGTTTCTTGCCCAGTGACCAATATTGCCACAAATCCAGCAGCCTTTTGAATACCGTAGATTTGTGGGGTGTTATTTTGGGGTCTTCGCCTATCGTGACCTCCTCTGCCTCTGCCTCTTCCACGGCCTTTTGTCCGGTCGTTGGAAAAGGCAGAGGTATATAAACCTCCAAATTTCTCCAGGTGAAAAACATCTGATCCTTTCACAGCTTTCCTGACCTCTTCTAAGGTACAGGGTCTAAAGATATATAAGTTTTGTGTCCCTTCCTTTAGGGAAGGATACAGTCGTGTTGCTGGAACAGCAGCGGCTGATACTGGGGCAGACGGAGCTGCTG
This sequence comes from Poecilia reticulata, assembly GCF_904066995.2. NCBI lineage: Eukaryota > Metazoa > Chordata > Actinopteri > Cyprinodontiformes > Poeciliidae > Poecilia > Poecilia reticulata. Next base: position 26,384,351 of record NC_088839.1, read on the forward strand.
AAGCAGCCAGGGAGAGGTGGCTGCAGGAGCTTGCTCTCCCTGCACCGCTGCAGAATTCCGTGTGCTTGGAATTACTTTATTTTCTTCCTTCTCTATAATTAAGTTTTTAGATTCATTTAACCATAATTTAGCACACCTCAGCTCATTCTCCTTTTTTTTTATTTTTTTTTTTTTATTCCCATTTTCTTTCTACACTACTCTCCAAAATTCCCACAATTGTTTGCCATTGATCGATTTTAGCTTTCCATCTATTTTATATTTCTTTCTCCATTTTTCATGTGTACAGTGCTACCAGGAAACCTGGACAGCATGTACTTTTCATCCCCATCGGCGCCCTTACCGAGTGATGAATTACAAGAATGTTTATTTCCCATATTTAAAACACTTGCAATTTCAGCTTAAAAATATTATTTATTTGAAATTATTTAAATTTGGTCCAGGTTCGTTGACTCCTAGGGAGTCCTATGAACTGGAGCTCTTTTCAGTGGGCCAGCAATTAAAATACCTTGTTGTGGTATTCCCCGCTTCGACTCTTTCGAGTGGGAGAATCTTGCCTATTGCATCCACAAGAGGTTTGCTGCTTAAATCCACTGTTTTATATGAGGTAAAACACAGAGCGGTATTTAAACCTCCAATCACTCTCACACACACAAAGCAGCAGTAGCAAACCAGCAATATAAGCACAGTAATGACTCTATGATTTAGCGCAACATTATCTGTTTTTGCCTTGTCAGAAAACTCAGCACCAGTCATGTTTTACCCATCAAAAAATCAAAACCACACAGCAATGACAAGCTTCCTATCCGCCTGAGGACGTGCCCTTATGGGGTCTCCTCGAACAGAGTTTTAGCAGAGCGACATCATACAAGGATTCTCAGACCTCAGAGTTTTAGCAGAGCGACATCATACAAGGATTCTCAAACCACAGAGTTTTAGCAGAGCGACATCATACAAGGATTCTCAAACCACAGAGTTTTAGCAGAGCGACATCATACAAGGATTCTCAAACCACAGAGTTTTAGCAGAGCGACATCATACAAGGGAACTCAAACCACTAAAATAGCCATTTTAAAATTCACCTACGTTTCTGTAGTTTTCGGGTTGTCCAGTCGGATCTCGTCACTCCGCCGTTGGCAGACAAAGTCGGACCTACGGCGCTGGCCCAGCGAAGAATTCTACTTCCTGGGTCTTTCTTTCCAGGTCCAAATGACTTCTGGCCATGCATGGATTCAGCGCGTCTTCCTCTGCCTGACAGCGGTCGGTATGAGAGATCCCGGGTTTCGGCACCAAAATGATAGGTATTTTCCTAGAACCTACATAAAAGAACCACAGACAACGTATATGAATTTATGACTAAACTTCTGCAAGCAAAATGAGAAGACTCTGTCAACTGCTTCTCAGAGCTGTTCACAGAGCGTTCTGCTTCTCTTTGGATACAGCTTGTCTTTTATTCTCAAACTTCAAAGAGGGAGGATAGGCAAGATAGACAGCAGAGGAAAAACAGCAAAGGTCGTAAAACATTTTACCTAAACAAAGCAAAGGTCGTAAACCAATTTAACATCTGGCCCCTGATCTGAGCCCGGTTCAAATCTCGGTCAAACTGTTTCACATGAAGATAACAGGCAGCTGTGACTTCCAGGTCAGTTCACACATACAGTTTAAACAAGAGAACACTTTAACCTGAAAGTAACAACAAAATGATAATACCAAAAAATCTCTATCAGTAGTTGTGGCACTTTGACTTGTGTCTGAGTTATTTATCTTAGGTTTTTAGGTTTTTATTGAAGATTCACACAACAAGGCGTGGAATGATAAGGTCTAGTCATAAAGAAATAAAATCCAGGCAGATGTGCTCTGCAGCTGAAGACAATAAACTCAGATTAAATCCGAACGTTTACTTAATAAGTTACTAAAGCCTCAAATGTCAGTGAACCTAACAGGTTTCATTGGAATAACCTACGCTGACAAGAGCAGAAAATACTGTGCAACTCATTTTTATTATTATTTATTTATTTAAATTATTTTATGCTGACGTTAGTAAAGCATTCAAACCATTTACAGTAGCGTTATATGTGATACAAGTGTTATATTGTTAAAATCTTTGACTACATATTAACAATAAGGCAACAAATCAGGAATCACATCCATAGTAATTATATTGTAATGTCAATTGACAGATTTTTAATTTTCTTAAAGAAGATACAAAATATGGGTGTTTATAAACCATAGAGTGATTAAAGTCAACTGATTTTAGTAATGTTGTTGTTCTGTATGGCTGTAAATGGTTTAGTCCTGCCTAAAGAGAAAAAAAATATAGATCCTACTTTATATTTTTTTCAAAGAGGATTTTAGAAAAACTTGTTTTCGATTGAGTGAGTCAACTAATGAGTTTCAGTCTCGTTTGAGACCAACCACAGTACAGAAACAGTAGAACTAAAGCTGGTCCTTTTGGTTCAGGTCAGCTTTGTATAATTACAATTCTTTAGCTGTTAATTAAATGTGGTGTTCCCCAAGGCTCAATATACAGTCCCATTCCTTTCCATCTGCACATCCTGTCTCTTGGGGATGAGAGACACATGTCCATAGTTATGTAGATGATACTCAGTTTTATATTACTGTGCGTCCTGATGCCACAAAACCCTTAGATCCCATTTTCAACTGCATCTTTGACATCAGCAGATGGTTGGTGGAAGATTTTCTAAAGCTCCACCTGAACAAAGCGGATTCACAAGTTATTAGTCAGAGTTGGTTCTGACGCCTCCCCCATGTGGGGTTGTGAAGGACCTTGGTGTTATCTTTAATTTAAAATCACACAGAAGTGAAACAAAAGTATCATTCTTTGACCTAAAAAACATTCCGGGAGTGTGACAGTTTCTCTCTCAAGCCAGAGAATCTTGACCCAGAGTTTTATCAATAAAGCCTCATTATAGCAGATCATTTCTGGTTCAGTTCTAGCTAAATTGCGTGTGTCTTCATCGGTAATGTGTTCCTCACTATGTGGGTGTGGAAATGGGCAGGAACTGATCTGTGGTCAGTTATTCTGTGCTTGTAGCCTAAAGCAGCCAGTTTCTCCAAAGTGTGTCTGTATATTTGTTCATTGCATCACATTCACTGCAATTAATACAAAACTCACCTGCATGTCTTTTTTTTTTGGAGAACCAGAAAGAGAATTTACATCACTTGGGTACAAAGGAAAGTCGCTTTGACCTCCAGTGCCTTTCAGGATTTATTTAAATATTTTTAAGGATTTTTTTTTAAGTTTTGCATTCAAAGTTTTAAAAACAGACTTTTTTAAGTAAAGTCTACAAATGAGTGTTTTTGTAATTGATCTTTATTATTTTTAACCATTTATTATTTTTAAGATCCCCAGATACTTAAACTCCTCCACTTGAGGCAGGACGACCCCCCTGACCCGGAGAAGGCACTCTACCCTTTTCCGGCTCAAGACCATGGCCTCGGATTTGGAGGCACTGAGCCTCATCCCGGCCGCTTCACACTCGGCTGCGAACCGCTCCAGTGAGAGCTGCAGATCACGTTCCGATGAAGCCAACAGGGTAGAGCCGCTGCTCCTCCACGTCGAGAGGAGCCAGTTGAGGTGGCTCAGGCATCTGGTCAGGATGCCTCCTGGACGCCTCCCTGGTGAGGTGTTCCGGGCACGTCCCACTGGGAGGAGGCCTCGGGGAAGACCCAGGACACGCTGGAGGGACCATGTCTCTCGGCTGGCCTGGGAACGCCTTGGGATTCCCCCGGAGGAGCTGGAAGAAGTGGCTGGGGAGAGGGAAGTCTGGGCCTCCCTTCTGAAGCTGCTGCCCCCGCGACCCGACCCCGGATAAGCGGAAGAAAATGGAAGGATAGATAGATGGATGGATGGATGGATGGATGGATGGATGGATGGATGGATGGATGGATGGATGGATGGATGGATGGATGGATGGATGGATGGATGGATGGATGGATGGATGGATGGATGGGTGGATATTATTTTTAACCATTTATTTCTTTTAGGTGTCAGTTGATTATTTATTACTCTTATTTTTTGCTCATGTATTGAACTTTCTTGCTTTCACCAGCTTTGCCAATTTAGTTTACTGTTTTCTTTCTACTTATTTCTCTGTGGCTTTTTATATTGCCAGTGTTTTCCATTTCAGCTGTAACAGTTTCCTCTGTTGCCATGGTTACAGGTTAGCGGGTGCTCATGGGACGTTTCTGTGGGCAGGCGGGTTTTTGTTCGATGTTTGAAAAGAGTTTTTGAAACCAAGATTGATTTATTGATTGACTAATCTATTAAGTAAAAAAAAAATCTTCTCATTCTGTCTCCCAAAATCCTCTGAAATATTTTTTATCTGACATCAGCTCAATTCTGTGCCACAAACTAATTGACTTATTTGGCTGCTTTGTCAGTATCCCACTTGACTTGCATTAATAAAAATAAAAAATAAAAAAGTTGGAAAACTGCAGGAACTGAATCATCAGTGAGTTTAGGGTTTTGTGGGAATATATTTCTCTTCAAAAATTTGAAAATCTCTTCAGCACCATCTGTAAAAAAGAGAAAAATGTGTCAAAACATATAAAACGGTTTAGAAATTAAACATGTGACTATATTGGCAGAATATTTAAAATCCTGTCAATCAAAATGTGAGACAGAGAAACTGTGTGAGCCTCTGTACTGCAATAAATTCATAAGTTAAAACTGATTTTTTTATTATTTCACATACCTCAGTCATCTTAAAAATGAACCCTGCAGACTGCATCCAAATGAACAGGCTTCTAGAATAATGTCTCTGTTTTCTAAAAATGTTCCCTTGGAAATGTCTGTTGGACTGTGCCTCCTATTTTAGACTGTCAATCTAGAAACTCTCCAGCCTTAATTGCAAAATGTCTCCACTCCTAATGAAAGTGTTGATTATCTATTTTTTCCTGCTAGATGCAAATTCTGACATCTTTACTGTGATTTATTGATACAACACTGTTTCACATATTGCATCTTTTACACGCAAAATTCAAATTGACAGAGATTTTTAGACTGACCTGTGTGACACAACAGCATTCAACCGTGAAGAGGAAGGTTTTCAAAATGATTTGTAAACAACAATCCAAAAAGTGTCTAATCACCTATTAATTAGATAGTCATGTTGTGTATAATGTAATATCAGTATATGCAGCTATAGGTTCATCAAAAGATTTGCAGAATACAGAATGAACACTACACTTATATCTTCATTTGTAAAATAAAAGAAAATAAAAGTTAGGATTGTGAAAACAGCCAGTTAGACTCAAATTGTTTGTCACTTCAAGCATTAACACGAGGAGTAAAACGGCACTTTAATGCAAACTGACAATGGATTTTGAATCTTTCTGTTTGGAGTTGATGCATGTGAAAACAGCCTTTTCCTTTATGTACAGTTCACAAGTCGATTCAGAGGTTGTAACACTCATCAGGAGGAATAAAAGAATAAATCACTCAAGTGGAAGGTAACCTCAAGAGAAACATTGGAGAAATAAATGGAAATGGCTCTGTCGCATTGATTCTTTCACCTCTATAATAGAAGCACCGACGCTTCCCTGCAGACACTGTTCTGCTCAGAGACGAAGTGCGTTTTCATGTGAACTGGTGACTTTTTCTGCACATGAACTGCGTTGGCTTATGTTAATTTAATGATTTCCAGTTATATAGCAGCTTTAACCTTGATGTCTCTGCGAAGCTCTTCACAGTGTTTCTTATTCAACTGATTCATACACACACTGTTAAAGGAGCCATGCTAGGTGTCAGCCAGTCTTCAGGAGCAACATGGGTGGCCAGAAGCTGTCCGCATTTTGAAGGGACAGGTCATCAGAGCTACAAAGGCTTCTTATTTGTATTGATTCAGGAGCTTTAATTAATTCATTTCAATCAAAACTCAGCTAACACATGTAGCCAATCATATTTAGTGCTACTGCCAAACTCAGTGGTGCATAGAGTACCCACAAATGGTACTCAAGGAACAGTAGCACTTGAACATATTTATACTCAAGTAAAAGTAAGAAATGACCCAAGTAAGAGTAAAAAAGTATTTGGTAAAAAAAAATAAAAATCTGCTCAAGTACTCAGTAACTAATCAAGTACATTATTATTCATTTCATATTTAAAAATTACATCATCATACAGATCAAAATATAAAGTGGAAATTTTGGCATTTTAAGAACAAAAATGACAATAATTTATATAAGTAACAAAAAAATAACAAAATCAGACAAAATATGTTTTCCAAATCAATTTTTTTTCAATAAAAAACTCATGAAACTTTAACAGAAACTGCAGGTGTATGTCTGCGTCTAGTGAATCTTTGGTTAAAATGTCTTTGTTTTTCATTCAGTGGGTAGAAAATCCAGAAATTTTACTCAAGAGCAGAAAACCTTCATAATAAAATTACTCAAGTAAAAGTAAAAAGTACAGAATAGTAAAAATACTCCTAAAAGTTTTTTTTTTTTCGATAAAGTCAGTGAATCAAATGTAATCGGGTAACTAGTTACTACCCAACTGGCCAAACTGTTGTCATGGTCAAACAATATGGCAGCTGTTTCTCATGTTCCTGTGGTAAAAAGACATTTTGTCAAAAGCATTTATTGTAAGATATTAAATGAAAGTGAAGAGTCAGCATTTAGAGTTGACCCTTCACCTTCTCACCTTCTGCTACTCGTTCTGGCATAACAGAAATTTGAAATTTATACAAATACTGAGCCAAATCTTGACTGATAGTGACCCATTCCCCACTTCAAAGCACTGGAGGTTGATCAGTTTGTTTCTGCTTCTGTTTTCAACCAAATTGTGTTTGAATTCTTGAGAAAGTTGCTGTCAGATGATGATTTGATACTCTTCACGTAAAGACACTCGCTTGGATGAGAAACATCCGAGCGAGTGTAAAGATTGTATCAGGATGCTTCAGTATCATCACCGTTTCTTCTCTCCAACATGTTCAAAAACAATCAGAATCAGGATTATCAGATCCATTCTCATTGCTCCTGCAGAAATTATGCCTGATGTGTGATATTTGATGTTGAACCCTCATTGTGCAAACGGATACGCTTACAGACACCTTCTGCCAGAGTTGTCCTGGAGTTTGCTTGTAAAGCTTGGACATAAAGAAGTCCTGTTCACTACAAGTGAACTGAAGTTATTTCAGGTAACCGTTGCTAACACGAGAAGAAAATGAATCATTGGAGGGATTTCACCTTGACTCTTTCATAGCTTCACCTTTTCTTCTCATACAACTGCTTTGAAATGAAGTTACTTTATGAAACGCCAACAAAAATTAATGCAAAACTGGATGGAAATAAATCACGCAACATTACAGAAGCTTATAAAAACAATGCAGCAGCTGAAAGTGGCCCAGTGAAATATTAGCATTTACCAATGTGGTTCATGTTGTTGCATAAGCAAACTTCCTTTTTCAGATAATTAATGAATGATAAATTCAAAGTTTAAAAATTGAAACTTGAAAAGAACCTGACTATAAAAAGCTAAACCATGTGGTTCTTTCACACTTTTTATATCTTTTATAAACTACAATAATACGTACTTATCAAGAAGAAACATCCAAATGAACTCTTGAAGGATTTAAGTCTTTTCACGCGTTTCTTCGTTTGATTCTAACTTGGCCAAGACTTGACAACACTCCCACAGATGATGATGATGATGATGCACTCACGGGTAGCTGGTCAGTGACTTAGCGGTCACTGACACAGACCTGCAGTCAGCCGAGTTGTTTGGTGCTGCCTTAATAAGTAACTACCTCCACTGAATGCTGCACACACAAAACACAGCCAGACTCAGACAATATTCAGGAGTTATTTTTAGGAACTGGATCTTCTCTGCTGCAGTCTGTTATTACACAGAAGTGAGATGAGATGGAAAACACAAGGTGATGTTGTGGACATGGACATTGTAACGTCTGATCGTACAGGAGGGCTTCTTTTTTATTTTGGGAAAGACTTGGGAGGAGCAGACGCGCCAAAAGACACAGAGTTTGAAAAACAAGTTTAATCTATGGACTCCAGTAGCAGACGATCCACCGCCAACATCTAAACATGCCTATAACTGGAACATAGGTATGTGATAATGTTTACTTTGTGTTGACCAGAACCCTATAAAAGAGAAGCTGTCTAGCGATCGGGGGGCCAAGGTTTCCTCACGATTCGGTTGTGCTGCAGTTTGTAATAAAACTCTGCTGTCCAACCAAAGTCCTGCATGCAGAGTCTCATTCCTGAAGCATCACCACACCAACATCTGGAGGACTCTGACAGAAGACACCACCATATCATTGTAGGAACCTTACACAAGGAAAAAAACTGCAGTCATTTTCTCCAAACCTCAGTCTAAATCTCCTAATTGACTTCTAAATATTGACATATTTGGTCAATCTCACATGTGGCTTAGCAGCACTAAATCACCAAGTTAGCGTAATCAAACAACGTATGAGCAGAATAACGCAGGACATTAGTAGAGCTCTGAAATGGAAACCAGAGGCCATAAATGAGAGATATCTCTTCCTCGCTGTTGCTTGAATACATGAGATGATACACATTATTGCTTGGTGGCGTTCAAGTGTTGCTTTATCAACTTTATAAACATGCGCAGTAGATGCAGCTACTGATTACGTGACTTGATAGCAACATTAGGACAGAGTAAACAATAAAAAAGAGATGGGATGGTTTCTAGACAGGTTTCCAGGGAGGCTTCCTGTAGATATGGTTGGAGTTTATGCTCTTTTGATTTATTATAACACTGATCACTGTGGCTCAATAATAGCAACGTAAAAAAACAAAGTACATAGTGGAAAACAGATGGTAAACAATGACTTCAAATGAGTTGCGGAAAATAAGAGAGTTATGTTTTTATACCAATTCACAGAGGCTTTAATGTCATAAGAATTTCTTCCATTTCTTGGTCAGTTATCTAAGCTCCAGATGAACAACAGATAATGTGCAATAAGTACGTCATGCATTATGTTTCCTTCTCTGTTTTGGCACAATTAACCTTGTGTTACAGTTTTAATAGAGCAGATTAAAAGACGACAGGTGTCTAACAAACATGGCGCTTCGGATCAGAGCGAGATCTGTTCGGTTCTGAAAGTTCTTCCAGTTCAGGTTCAGAGCGGACAGTTCAGGACTTTGTAGCATCGGCTTTCTGTCAGTTCCAGTTCCTGGGAAGGTTTTCCAGGATCCTGCGCCGGTGTGAGGGGTTTGTTACACCTGCTGCACAGAGATCCTCCTCTGTGATCCCACTGCACGAGACAAATGGGAGGCAAGAAATTTTAAAAACTTGAACTTACATCCTGACTGTAACTGTGGAGTTTCTTAAATCTACAAAGGAGAACAATTTACCTAACAAAATGTTACACATCGGAAACAAAATGTACCAAAAACCAAAAATGTTTTCTTTCCTGCACGGATTTCTTGTTCATTGGCCCTGAAACAATCCACCTTCTCTCTGATCTATCATGTGAACTAAACTTTATCTGAAGGCACTCAGAGACTGTTGTGTCTGAATTATTCCTAAAAAAAAAAAAAATTCCCTCAAAATCCCTTAGGACTAAAGGATGGCAGACAAAAACAATACAAAAAATACCAGAGAAATGTCACAAAACAGCAAAACAATAATATGATGCAACATAATGATTTTAAGAAAAATCATCGTGGAAACTCAGTCAAAATTTAAACTACTGTAAATGTTAAAGGAAAAAAAGTTTATGTTTTATTAAGCTTTTTAAACAATTTTTCCTCTGTTTTAATGACTGTTTCACAGCTTGGCCCTCCTGTTTTATAACCATTACAGTCTTTAGTTTGTTGTGTCTTCACCCTCGGTACAAAACTTCCTCTGTGATCGTTTCCTTCCTCAGTGGGGAAACACTGAGACAACACGATGGAGAGCAAGGAGGCTGTAGGCAAACTGTCTACAGTGATTGAGAGACGTTTCTCTGACAGACACAGTAAACCTTCCCAAGTAAAAGTAATATCCATCCATCAATCACTTGGGAACTCTAATGTGTCAGAGGAATATTTAGAATGTAAGCACCATGTTAAATTATGCATAATAAAAACAAACCTGATAAAATGTTGAATTAGAACCAGAAAAATTTAGGATCAAAATTTCTGGAACTAATTCCTACTCAAATGGGAGAATGGAGCTCAAGACGTGAAAAGGTGCAGAATCGTTTACCTGAAGTAATCCAGATCATCCCAACCACTGAGGCTGAGTCCCAGGGTGTACTTTTGAAGACCTAAAGTACTGAGAAGCTCCTGCACAGTTTCTGGTGCACCTTTCAGGACAGACACCTGCATTCAGATTAAGTAGAAAAACTTAGTTTAACAAGGAGTCATTAAACGTGGCACCACTAAACGTCTGTGTTTTTCACCTCTTTGTCCCAGACGCAGCCTCTGTCCCCATGCATGGACGGGCCGTTTCCATAACTCGCCCTCTGCCGGACTGCGGACGGGCCTCTCTCCTTTGAAGGGAAGAAGTCGACCTCGCTGAGGGACTTGGCAATCTGCAAAGCGGTGAGGGAGTTGTCTCCTGTTGGGGGTTGCTTCTCAACGATCCAGGAAACAGAGTGCTGACAATGTGTCAAAGAGGCCGGGGTGTAAGGCAGAAGGGACGGGGACTTCTGGTGCATGGCGTTTCTCCTCCCTGAATGAAGCTGGTGTTTATCTCTTATGGCATTTTTATGTATGATTTCAGAGCGGTTGGTGCACATGCTGCTTTCAGGCTGCATGGAGTCATGAACATTTAGCTTTCCTTGGTATTTTTCTCTGATTTGTGAAGTTTGTTCCTGGAATTGAGGGACTGCATTTCTTGAGGAAGGAGACACTGGAGACTGGCTCTGGGCTGGGAAGAGCTGATAGGACGAGTTGGTTTGGGGCGGATGAAGGTCTTTGGTTAGGTTGCACTGGGACAAGATGGCTGGGATTTCAATTTCTGTGAAGTCTGATCTGTGACAGGGTCTCCTGTCGAAGCCCTGCCGCCCTGACACTTTTGGGAGCTGCAGGGCCTCGTTTCCAGACCAGATGACCTGGGGGTCCCTTCGCTGAGGAAGGGCCTCCTCCACCCTGTGTGGAACTGACACACCTTCAAAGATGAAGTAGGCAGGGTTGGTGTAGCTGCTCACTGTAGACTTAACAGGCACTCCCGACGGCCTAAAATGAATAAAAACGTTTAGCAGGTTTCACTGCAACTATTCAGAATGACTTGAATCTGAGTTAAAGTACTCAAAACATGCAAGTTTGCATTAATCTGTGTATGCAGTTGGAGTAAATCCATCTTTTGGACAGGAAAGTTTTAAAAAAAATTAGACATATTTGGACATTTTTCAGCACGAGAACCAAACATTTCCATCCTTTTACTGCAAAAACACAAAACCTTACGGAGTACTTCTGGTCTAGTTTCTAGTGCAAATATCTTTGTACAGCTGAAATACAATAAAAGTGACTTCTAAGTAACTTTTCAGAATGATGTAGATATGAGTTTGCTTTAAGATATTTGAACTAGAAACAAGACAAAAATACTTGTTTCTAGTCGTTTTGTTGTTTCTACAGAAACAGGCTCAACATCTCTAATTGTCCTGTCAAATCAGAGATTCAGAGCTTATTTTCAGCAAATAATTACTTAAGATAAATAAAATATATTTCACTAAGATATTTGTACTAGAAACTACATAAAAATACTTGATAATATTTTATTTGCAGTCTATTTCAATCTGTTTCTTTTATGTTTCTGTTTCTACGGTAACAGACTGAATACCTCCAATTGTGCCATCAAATCAGAGCTTCAGTGGCCATATTGCAAAATGTTTAGATACTTAATGCATTTGTCATTAGTTGGTAAGTTCTCTGTGGCCATGGTGAAAACAACGCTAAGCATCTTGGCTTTAGCAGGTGGTTTTCTTTTGAAACGGTTTCTTGCTGGTTTCGACAACAGGAACTGAACAACCGCTTTTCAAAGAAGAAAAATGTTTCTTCTGAAACTAACCCGCTGTGTTAAAAACACACATTAAGCAACTGTAAGCTAAACACTTTGGGTCTTTTTAATTAAACAAAAGCAATTTCAGTCCTGGAGATTCAGCTGTTTCCAACATTTACCCAAACACAAAGGAACTGAATAAAACACCAATAAAAAGTTCCATGTGCTAAAATATTAAATCGTTATGGGATTCTAGACATTTTTAGCTGCACAGTAATAAATCAAGTCCTGTTTCTAAGTGGTATCAGAATTAAATAATCAGACAAAAGTTTGTCAGCAGTGATGTAACGCTACTAAACACGACTGCTAAAAAGAGAATCTGTACAATCACACTGAGTGTTGTCTCCTCAGAAAGGTCTTAAAACAAAGAAGTGTTGGTGAGAAACTTATCTGAAAATTACAAAAATCAACTTTACCACGTTCCTGTTTCAAGTTAGAGAAACAGTGGGAACCAAACTTAATCTTAATTACAATACTTGCCTGTATTTTGCACCAGAGCAGCATTGCTACTAAAGGAGCTTGTATATGAAAAACCAAGACAATAAATTAGTTTTTTCCTGTCCTTCCTGTTCTTAATGGTTTTGGACATGACATCACCTAAATAGAACCTGCATGGTGACATGAAGCAGGCGGAAAGAGGTCACAAACTAAGGAATAAATGGCAAAAATAGCATCCAAGATGAGAATCCCTACTGAAAGAATGTGCTTTTGGTAAAATTTTCTGGGCTGACAAGAATAAAGTGGAACCTAAGAGGAGAATACTCCAAATTACATAGAGACGGCCTAGTTAAAGTACAGACTTAAATCTGACTGAGTCACCCTTCTGCAGGTCCCTCCAATCTCTCCAGTCTTTTTTAAGGGGGAATCACACATGTGATCAGTTTAGTTTATAAAGTGTTTTGATCAGAAAAGAAACAGAATAATCTGCAAGGGACAAATTTGTTTTCTCAGTGCATTATATGCACGGCAGCCATATTGGAATTTGAGGGCAAGATTGGTACAAAACTTCCAAATTTGCATTTCTTTTAATTTTTTAAACTTGAAAATGGTAAATCTGAAATTCTGAGTAAAAACAGAATGAACTTATTCAACCACTCATACAGTGCCAATGTAACAATATTTTAATTTCTCTGTCCTTTCTTTTTAAGGTATAACATGACTCAGTAACACTGTACAACAAATGTTCTGGGTAAACTGTATGTAATGTGACCTGCTCTTCTTTTATTGCTTACATGAAACTACAGCTGCTTTTAACATCCAGGAAACACGATGCCAGCCCGTTTCAAAAAGGTTGAACTCTTAAAATTATATTAAATGAAATTTGTTTCACTGCCACCATTAATTTGAACACCTTCCACTTGAGTATTGAAGCCTTACTGTTCATTTACAGCATTGGCATTTAAACAACCAGACATTCATACCTAGTTACTGTGATCCGTGCTGCTGCATGAGACACGTGGCCCCTTCCAGGACCTTTATCATCTTTCTCAAAACAGAACAAGTCTGAAAAAGCAAAGTTAACAGAAATGAAAACCTAATTCTGCAATCATCAAAACGTCTTCTGTGTGTTCCTTGCCTGCAAAAGACTGCTGGCAGTTTGCAGTAAAACAGCAAAGTTGTGTTTGTGTGTGTTGTGCCTGACCTGGTGGCCTAAAGCCCAAATGTCCTGTTTCAGTGACTCAGGATGCATCTGGTCAGGGTCAGTCAGTCAGGAGCCAAAAGAGGAAGCAGCCAGCAAGTGTGTAAAGCCAAGCCAGGGGATCATTGAGGAACCAAATAGAGGAAGCAATGTGAGACTCACAGAAGAGTCGAAGAACGCAGCGACAGTGGAGATGAAGGCTTAGCGGGAAGTGATAGTGCAAGCGAGGCAAAGATCCACAACAGAAGAGTTTCAAGCTGACCCACCATAAATCTTCTTCCGCGTGCCTCGCCTGTCCTTGGGCACGTGAACTCTGACCCGTCCTCGTATGGAGCCCATCTCCTCACCGCGATGACTCAAAAATGTCTCAAATTTCTGCGACGAGCCCATCCCCGACCGCAGAGCAACACAACATTCACCTATGGAAATCATTTTAGTCAAAATCTAGCCAAAAGTGGGGTTTTTTCCATAATGTGGACAAATTTGTTGGTAACCCCACATCTCATGGAAACAAAGCTTAATTTCTCCTGAAATGTTATTCTGTTACACACATTCAGCTAATGCATCTCTGTTGTAAAACAATGTATATCTATCTATGTAATATTTCAGTAAACTCCAAACTATCCAAGCTCCTGGTTGTAAACTGAATATATTACAGATTTAATTATGTGTTTACCTGAGAAACATAAAGTGCAGTTTTAAAATGGTTATTTTATTTTTCAAACAACAAAAAGCTGCTAATTTCCTTTTCTTCATGAGGCCAGGCTGTTTTGCATAGCTTATTTAATCATTTCAAATTATTTGTATTTACTGGAAGAAACCTGGCAGGATTAAATAAGTTTATACTTCTGCATACATCCTTTTTAAACAAATAGTCATCTAAAATATATATTATGGTTTTTGAATTGTGAACGTTTGAAATAAATAAACTAATCTACTTAACCAAGTTATCTTTGTCTAATTTATTAACATGTTTGATAATCTGTAACGTTTAAGCCTGAGAAAATACAAAAATAGAAATCAATAATGGGAAAAAAAATACTTTTTATGGCTCTAAAAACATCATCATTCAATCCTGAAACAACTTGAGCAGTTTGCAGCTTCAGCTGTTGGCGAATGCAGAGATCTCAATGAGAATTGTTTTTGGGATCTTCTCTTTTTCGGAGATATTTAAATGTGATGTAATTGACATCCATCCATCCATTTTCTTTACACCCTTGTCCCTCAGTAGGGTCAGGGGGGTTGCTGGTGCCTATCCAGCTAACGTTCCAGGTGAGAGGCGGGGGTCACCCTGGACAGGTCGCCAGTCTGTCGCAGGGCAACACAGAGACAAACAGGACACACAACCATGCACACACACACTCACACCTAGGGACAATTTAGACAGAACAATTAACCTGACAGTCATGTTTTTGGACTGTGGGAGGAAACCAGAGTACCCGGAGAAAACCCACGCATGCACAGGGAAAACATGCAGAAAGACCGGGGCTGGGAATCGAACCCAGAACCTTCTTGCTGCAAGGCAACAGCTCTACCAACTGCGCCACTGTGCAGCCCGTAATTGACTTTGCAGTTCATATTTTGAAGAATGTGTTGATCTTTCTAAGAAAATATTTGAACCAACATTTGACATTGACTTTTTAAATGAAGTTTAAGTGTGAGCACTGTGTATCTCCATTAATTATGCAGATTTATTTGTGAGGAGGCTAGTTTATCTCAAAGCTGTAGGCCTTGTTTATCAAATTAAACCATAATACTCTAAACTTCTTGCTGTGATGAGAGTAAAGTGCAAAAACGGAATAATTGCTGGGGTTTCTTTGGATACGATGTTTGCGACGGCACAGATTAGTTGTTTTATCAGAATGTGCTTCAGACTTACCGTAAGACTCGTATCCATCGCATGACTTCACAGACAGCAGCAAGTGTTGATCCTGGAGATACTCCAGATCAGACGCGACTGGAATGAGCTTCAGCAGATGCAAACGAAAATAACGTTAGGAAATAAAAACTATAAATGCTTTTTTTTTTTTTTACCATTTTTCAGTTGGCTGCAGCCGCTGCTGACCTTCGGGAGCTGTTTGCAGGTCCAGCCCAGTTTGAGAAACCCAGGAACATCACAGCTTTGTAAATTATTCTCACTGGATCGTTGTGTCTCTGCAGGTAAATCCAGGAGTTAATTTCTGAAACTGAGCTGCATTTTGGTTTACAGTCTCATTTTGACACCGTTCTGCACCTTCCAGACATGAGGAATGAAACTCGATGAAGAACTTGGACTTGCTTGCAGTCTTTACTATGGTGTCAATTTCTTCCAGCTCAATCCAGGCTCTTTCCACACTAGAGCTTGAATCTGTTTAATAAAAAAAAACCACACACACAAGAAGAACAGTTAGAGCATATTCCAGCTATTTATAATCAAAGGTTTACAGTTACAGAGGCACCTGATCTGCTGCATGGAGACGTCACTCCCACTTGGAAAGTGGCAAAAACAGGTGAATGGTCACTTGTGAAGATGTCATCAGTGCAACCTGGTTACAACAAAAGGCGTTTTTTAGGATTATTGATATTATTACAAAACCACCTTATATATGTTGTGGTTGACAGCATGATAAAGTACATGAGCTGTCAGTGTGACAGGGCCTTGCAAGACTATTAATATCCCTTAAATGTTTCATACTTCATGCTACAATCACAAACTTTCAGTCCGAAGAATGAGGTGTGTTTTTGAATTTGCCTCCCTTCATTCTGATGGACCTAAAGGAAAAGCCAGGGCAACCAATGACCTTCAAAATGTAAACATTCAATTAGTAGATGGAGTCCACCACCAGTCTGTCATTTGATCCAGCTGTAAATCCAGCTGTTCTGTGAAAACCGCACAGGTTTATTAGAGAGCATACAACATCATGAAGTCCACCAAACACAGGAAACAGGCCAGAATCTATCAATATGCTACAAAAACACCAACTATTTTTGTCTAGATTTTAGTGCAAATATTGTAGAATGCTTGAAATAAGGCAAAACTAACTTACAAGTGACTTTTTAGCCAGATATAAGAGCTTGTTTAAGTCAATAATTCCTTAATCTTGAATCAAATAGTATTAAATAATTATTTATTTAAAACACACATCTTGCTCAAAAGTTACTTGCAAGTTCATAGCTGCACTAGAAACTAAACACTAAGTACAATTTTGTATTTTTGTGGTAAAGATTTTAAAATATGTGTATAGATGCTTTTTTTCCCCCATCTGATAGAGCTTGAGTTACTTTGAAGGGCTCGAATACTTTTGCAAGTCACCATATTTCAAAACCCAAACTTTTTTACTTTAAGAAAAATTGTACAGAAACAGAAGTTAAGACTGAATTTGAGGAAATGACTCTGCATTCGTGGACCACAGCCCAGGTTGAACATCATCCGTGCTGCTCGTGTCACTTTCATTTTTACAGTTTAAAAGAAATACCTAAAACGCCTCATCATTGCTTCATAAAAACCTGCGTCCATGTCGACATTTAACCATTTGTAAACGTTTTGCAGCTCACGTTCATGTTTTACCCATCTGAAGGTTTTTCCCAACGTTTATTTTTCCAAGAAATTCCCCACCACATTCTCACCATATGCCGTGCAGATGATGTGCGTTTCTGGGTAGGACTTCCACAGAATCCGGTCGCACCATGATGGAACATTAACTCGCACCTGGAGACAAAGAATGCAGAGTTACAGAAACACCAACATGGCCTTCCCTGTCTTCAATGCCATACGTTTTTCAGCTTTAACGCCTTTACAGGCGAACGACGCAGAGGAGTACGTGGATGCATGTCTATTGCATTGTCTATGTGTACATAAACAGACACACACATATACATATATATATATATATATATATATATATATATATATATATATATTCATATGAGAGTGTGTGTGTGTCCACTGAAGGATGCCCTCGTTCCGTTCACGACAGGCATTCCTCTTTTAGAAAGAAAGTTAATTCTTAACCGGCTATTTTTAGCGATCCGAGCAGCTGCTGTCCCAGTCACTTATCCCCACAAATTCCTGAAATAGGATTAAGTTACAAATAAATTATCTTAAGAAGTATATACTTGGAACGGAGCAGTGGTGCTTCAGTCGTCTGGACTCTGGCTTACTGATTCGAAGGTCAGGGATCAAGAATCACTTCTTTCAAGCTCCTGGTGTTTTGGCATTCTAGTGAGCTTTTGAAGCTTATCTGCTGCTGGGACATCTTACTGTGGCTTATCCTGTTCTCAGATCACAGTTTCCTAATAAGTTTCAATCTGTGGATTTTGGAACTAAACTCTATACATTAAGTCATCTTCCTTACTCACAGTACCACAGATTGGATACTATTCATCTAAATTCTTAAATAAAATAGATTTCATAACTTTACTTTTGTAGAATAGTTCTTCTAATAGTCCTCCAAAACATTTTTGTATCTGTTCTAGCAATCGCTACATATATTTTTATGCCTATTTACCTGTTCTATCCATCAATTTTTGTGGTGCGCTTTTTATTTGACTGGGAAAAACTCACTCCTGATGTCTTGTACTTCTGCCAAAGGTAGCAGTCTCTGGAGCCTCTCTCATACCGGTAGGTGGGTGGAAACGCAATCTTCTCTTCCTCTTAATCACGAAAAACAAAAACAAAGAAAGAAAAGTCAAATACTTTGCATTTGTACCTAAATAAAAATGACATTTTGAATCTGTTTTGCTTGGAACTCACTGAAATTGAAAAAAGCTTTCCTTTTCTGTCTTTCTCGAGTCAGCTGGTCTGCAAACATGAGCTCCTCGAATTCTCTTTTGGAAACATGTTTGAGGATGTCCTGCAGATGATACGGACCATGACGATGCAGGATATTCCCCGTGTAATAACGTTACATCACGCTGGCTAATCTGCAAGTGATTTCTAAATATATAAAATCTTTGTGACAATTTATTCAGATGACACAATTTATTATGTTTCAGCTCAATTTCTTTACTCTGTAAAATAGATGTTGTACAGTGTACCACACTTTTTTTGTTTTAGATCAAGGATAATCAAAGGTTATCATATTTTAAATGGAAAAAATTTGGTTTGAAAAATTCCTTGAAACAGTCTGTCAAGTATTTAAACATCATTATCTAATAGAATTTGTGTTTAAACTCATAATGAAAGTCTTTTTTCCAAACTGAAACTTAAACTTTGCTTCCCTTTTCAGAAGAAATTCAGACTCTAGGTGAGAAAACATTTCAGCTGAACATGACACAAGGAAAACAATATGAAGGGCTTTTATCGGTTTTACTAGTCAGTCACGATTAACAAAATGTGGCATTTTTGTCAAAATGAAAATTTAAAAAGATGAAACAGGCAGTGTTGGAAAAACAAAAAACAACAAATGAATGCAGTAAAATATAGAGAAATCTTGGAGGACAGTTTCTTTCTGTAGGAGAGCTATCGGCTTGAGGGAACATTTATTTTTTTATGAACTAAAACATCCAGCTACAGCTACAGAAAAATAGGCACTTATTTTATGGTACATATTTTTTATTTAATCAATAATTATTTTTGAAACAATCTTTAAAGAGATTTTTTTATTTCTTAAAATGGTGTCAAAAAAGCAAAATTTTGTTGGTAATGATTGATTGGTAAAGAGATAAAACCGTTAAAACATCTAAGCGGGTTTTAATATGTTTTATAGTCACCGTGTGTCTGCAGACATCAAATGATTTTTCTGTACCAAAAAGTACGTCTTGGATTATTTACAAGTGCAAATAGTACAACCGTTCCTCTCAAAGATATTTTACATCTTTTTTCCAGAGTCAGAAAAAAAAGGCCTGTAAATTGGCATCCCATATTCCCTTCAACATTTTTTAAAAAGGATCCAAAACTGTTGGTTCAGATTCATTTTAATGAACAGGGGAATTTTTTTATGTTTCGTCTGTTTTATTGTTTCTGCTCTATCTGGGTTTTGTTTTCTTCTGTACTATAGAATGTCAATATTTGTTGTAATAAGTCAGTCTGACCTGTACGTCCAGGTCAAGCCTGTAGTTGAGGTCTCCACACCAGAAGAGATGAGTGAAACGAAGGCTGATATCAAAGGCAGAGAGATGTTTGTCGCCCAGGGAAAGCAGTCTGAGGATGTCCACGAAGCTCTGATTCCTCCTGGGTGTTATAATATAGAAAAATGCATAAATGAATGACAAAAACATCAAGTGAACTAAACTTTCTCCAAAACATTTGATTTCTGAACCTTAACACTTTGTCACTTCCAGAGGTCAGGTGGCAGTTCACAAACCCAAAAGATGTCCCATTGAAGAGGAAGGAGACTCCAACTCCTCCCTTGTTACCTGCATCAACAAAAACAATCAAACCTGAATTTAAATGTTTCTGTTTTTTCACATTTGATTTGTGTGATGGAGAGAAAATGCACAAAGCCTACCCAGAGTGTTTCCTAGACCAGTTTTAACACTGGCTGTGTTCACATGGCTGACTCGACTCTCGTGCTCCGGATTTACAAACACAGCCAGCCTCATATTCCAGAGGGACTGCACTGCCACCTAGAGGACAAGAGCTTGCATTACAACACATTTTTCTACAAGTATGAAAACACATACTGACTTCGTTTATCTGTTTTCTAAGGCTCTGTGCTTTTATGCATTCTGTGATCTTATCTTCGATGTGAGAAATATTTTTCATAAATATTATTTTTTATACATAAATATGTATGAAAAATATTTCAACCTGATAAACCCAACATGAGTTTTTCATCACTGTGGGGCAAGAATTTGACATCTGATATTAACACAGACAAAAAATACATAACATTTTGTTTTGGCAGAAGCTGATTCTGTTTTTGTTCAGCTAAAATTGCTAAAATTGTTCCCATTTCTTAAATGCCACAAGAATGAGAGAAATTATTTATGAGTTGTTGTTTTTTTAATGTGCCTTTTTATTAAAAAATTCCCAAACATATCCTTAATATTATTTCTCAAGCTTCTCACAATATTTAGCTATTTTCTGTTTATTTCTGTGCATGCTTCTCACAATTTTTTTTTTAGTTTTGGTCTATTCCGCATGTCTCAGTTGGCGTAGCAGTCAGTGTTTTAGACGGCCTTTATCTCACACAAACAGCGTCTTTCGACGATTACACTAAAGTTTTGACTTTTATTGGCTGACCTTAAGCCCTTTTGTAGCTAATTTGGCACTGTGAAGATCCTGTCATCTGTACATAAACTGTCTGTACTGCATTTATACCATACTTTTTATTTCGTGAAACCTGTTCTCTGCTTATTCCTGTGCACTTTATTCTATTTTCTTTAGCTGCTTCGGTAACTGAACAGCTAAAGTCTTATCTTGTGAAGTGCACTAGTGCCTGCTGCTGCTACAAAATGTTGTAAATACATGTTTGGATGTTGTTCTAAATGTGTTTGTTTCTCCTCATCTCATACCAGAATGGTCAAAAGCACTTCAATTTTAGTTTCATCAGACCGCAGGACATTTCCAGACTGCAATCTGGCTTTTTATGTTACTTTTGGTGTACTGGCTTCTTCCTCTCTGCGTGGCTTTTCAGCCCAGGACTTTTCTATGGACAATGTCAATTTCTTACAAGTTTAGGATAGCATCTTCACAAAATGTTTTGTTTTTATCTTGGAGTTGCAAAGCTGGGATACAGAACCCATGTCCGCCTTGGAAGAGTATAAAAACATTCTCATGGTGTTTGTGCTCGCAGTGGTTAACACAGATAAATCTGACATCTTGAAAAGCCTTAAAATACACCTAGATTTTTTTACTGCATTTAAAGGGGGAGTATTTACAGACACATAGTGCCATTTTATAGTTACGAAAATGCTTTCTATATTAAATATGACTAAAAATAAATGTAACTTTGTAATTTAATGCCCTGAAATTGGACCTTTATCTCTGTAAAAACTAATTTTCTTTCTGAAACTCCTTCTTCAGGAAATGATCACATATTTTTGATGAGGGAATAACATTATAACATAATGAAAATCTAAAAAATAATCAGTTTTATATATTTGATTCAAATATTGTGAATATGTAAACTTTTGAATTTTAAAAGCTTTATTCTCTCAACAGTTTAGTAACTAACTTACCAAAAACAGAAAAGGTTGAGTTTAAAGTAACGTCAGACAGTAAGAAAAAACAAAATGTGTCCTAAAATTGGATGGTTTTAACTGTATTCCCTTCATTTGTAACAAGCTATTTAAAAAATGAAGTAGATGCATCTCTTAATACAAACTCATAAACCAGGTGTAGAGATAATTACTAGTTTGAAGTCAATTTGAGTGTAGCTGCGAAGAGTTGCTTTGATTTGCTCTGTCCACTCTCTCTCCCCTTGAGGGTTTTCCTGAGTCCCTAATGCGTAGATGTCGTGAGGAAGCAAAGCTGTGGACTCGTCAGGAGTGTGTCCCAAACCACAACAGGTCACCCACGACTGCAAGGTCCGAGGAGGAGGCGAACCACCTGCAGACACAAGAACAGGACGTTTGGCTCTGATTGAGTTTTCTCTCACAAGCCAGTGAAAATCAGTGTCAGCACACAAGTGATTACCCATGTTCCAAGTGCCAACAAACACAGAGACCATATCAGGTTCATCCAGCTGAGAGTGCCTGGATTTCATCAGCAGGAGGAGCTGGCAGAACGAGTCGCATTTCTGACGGAGATGAAACGAAAACATGTAAGGGAAGCAGCTAATTTAATTGAAAGGTTAATCTTATCATCCTGCCTTACCCGAGCACTCTCAAATGTCATCTCCCGCGGTGTGCTGTGGTAGCTGTCAACAACCATTCGGATCTTGGCCGGGTGATTTTGGAACTTAACAATCTGAAGAACTGATATGTGGGGAAATATTACATATTCTGCAGAGTATTGCTAAAGAGCATCCTTCTAAAAGACTGGTACAAATATAAACACATTTTTATAGTTGATTTTGATCTTATAAATTTATAAGTGAAACATTGACCCTACATGAAGGTGCGCAGTAAAATCTGAGTATTTGTACTCTCCCTTTAAGCACTATTAACCATCTAATGCTAAAAAATAAGCAAAGATAATGGCATGAAATGTAAAAGAAATGTTACAAGCTCTAAAAAGAATCATTTTCTTACTTCTGTTATGCGAGACTTTCTCGATGCCAAATGAGCTCGACTTCCTGTCAAACAGCAGGACTCCTGTGTCCACATCCACAGAGACAATTTGTCTGCCGTACCTCACCATCTTCACCTAGAAGCAAAACATCCGTCATCTTTCATTGTTCCCATTTTGTGTGATCCTAAAACTGATTAAATTTAATTAGCAATGTAACAGCTTTCTAGAGTCTTATTTAGGCACAACTCTTTTATGCTCTGAGCATTTCCATCAAATTGAGGTCCAGACTTTGACTGGGTCATTTCCTCACCTTGATTAATCTCTTTTTAAGACATCAAGCATACAAGTGAAACCAGAAATTTAACATACTCTATTGTAAAATGAACAAACTTCTTTCTCCACTGTCTGGCATTAAATTGGATAAACCTTTCCAACTTTACACAATTCAAGATTACCAAAATATTTCCCTCTTATAAATACCAGAAAGAGAGATAAACATTTGTAGAATTTTCTGAAATTTCTACACAGACGTGGCTTTTTCCTCTCCTTTTAAGCAAGCTATATTTGCCCACTTATTTTTCCAAATTACTCAGAAATGACTGAGGCATGATGCAAAAACTGAGATGAACCTCTGGGGTTTTTGATTGAAAGCAGCGCAATGGACCACCGCTATTCACGACGGTTATGAATAGCAAGCATACGCGAATAGACGAAATCAGCAAATACTTGAGAATCCCTCTAAAAACACTTTAGCTACCTATTTTAATAGTTAATACATAACTTAATATTTATTAAAACGCACAATAGAAACCGTCTTAGCACTACCTCAGAAGCTAGCATCCACACTCTTCCTTAGCTCCGGGATGCAGCCAATCACCGCCAAGGAAAATTAATGGCGCTCCTGGATTGGCTAATATACAAACATCAGCCAATAGCGTGTAAGATAGTTTTGCGCCTAGTTTCTTCAGCTTCCAAAAACTAAATTCCCTTTCAAATATCTTAGTTTTATGGAATTTAGAGTCGCGTTTCAAGGACAATTTGCGAATAGTTGAACCTGCTGGAGGTTTATTACTGAGTGCACTTTCTTGAGAGAACATTTATGCTGTTTTCCATCTGAAATCTTAACCCATTGGTAAGTTGTTTTTATGTAAAAAAAAAATGGCTAAACGTAACGAGAGGCTTCTTTTTAAGACAGATTCACCTGAAAGGAGTGGACAGACAGCTGCCTGGTGTTGTTCTTTGCAGGTGTTACAATGGTGGGTGCTGGATCAGGAGGCGGTTGGCTGGGCTGCACAGCCAGGTTGTGGTTGGTCACAGCATCTTGTAATGCTTGCAAAACCTAGATGTGGAAAAATAAAGCACTGTTTAGTTACATCACAAGCAAAAAATGTTTATTCCTCTTTTGTGTAGCTGCATAATCAGATAAGAACTTCATACCATTACTAAAGATTAACTATAGCTGTTGCTTTATTCCAAATAGCAATTTGTAACCACAATGTATTGATTTCAAAAAAAATTTTAGTTTATTGACTCTGTGAACACACCTTTTTCTCCAACGAAGAAAGGAGGCTGATCAAAGCTGAGATTTTACACAACAAGCTGTCAATCTCCTTCTCTGGACCCTCGTTCCCAAAACACAAGATAAAAGCCATGATGAGTTTGTGTATGACTCCACAAACTACAGTGATACGTTTCCAAGTGCAGTTCATGGTTTATTTTAGTACCTGTGCCTTGCTAGGAGTTAAAGAGCAGCTGGGATGGTCGAAGACTTTAGCCAAGGTTTCCAGACTCGAAAGAGTAAGATCAATCTCACTGTAAAAGCAATAAAGGCGTCTCTTAATCTTATTGTCATCATTCAACATATAAAATTCAATCAAAACTGTAATGAAAATCAGCTAATATACAGTCAAAGTTTGAATATCTCTTTACTTTTTTTACAGATTTTGTCATGTTACAGTCAAAAATGTTTAATATAATTGGCATTTTATGTGACAGACCAACAGAAAGTAGAGCATAATTGTGAAGTGGAAGGAAAAATACATGGATTTACTTTACTTTTCACAAAAATAAAATAAATGGCTCTTCACTTAAAACGATTTGGAGGAGCATTAATCAGAAAAGCTACTAAAAGGCCAATAGTATCTGGAGAGGAAATGCAGATCGTCAAAGTCCAGACCTAAATCAAACTGATTTGCAAAATCTTCAGTCTGCAAAGCTGGTATAGGCAAATCCCAGAACACATCCAGCTGAATTTGAATTAAAAGTTGGTTTTAATAAGAGCTGACCAGGGGAGATGAATACAAATGTGTGTTTTTTCTTACATTCTGAAAACCAAGTAATATTTTCCTTCCACTTCACACTATCGAATAAAATCCATATAAAATTAACTGAGACTTGTTTTTTGTGAAAAACAAAAATATTTAAAACTGCATCCATTGTTTGTTGCTAACCTGTTGAGGCCTTGGCAGGCTGCAGCCAAAGAGCGCTTGAGGTGGTATAAAGTTGTTGCCCCTTTATGCACATTCTCAATGTCCAGGGGCAAATCACTGAAGAGGTAGTCATTGAGCAGGCCGATCACTTCATCTGCAATACTGTGAAAAACATAAAATAAAACACAGATAATGTTAGTGTCCCCCATTGTTTTGCTGCTGGAGTGGAAGTTAGATGTTGCCTCAGAAAAGAAAACAAAACACACTTTCTGAAACTTGTGGGTAGTTGAGCAGAACAGTGCTGTTTATTAATAGGACCTGAACAGTCACTTGGAACAGGCCACTAAAGCTGCTATGCTTGATTGCCAGCAGGTGCATGCGTCTATAAAAACTGCTAAAAGTAAAACAGAATGCTGTGCAAACAAACTTCCTTCTGTAATGTGATTCAAGTAAAGTTTTAATGATTTGGTGAGACGGAAGTGAAACAGCTATTAACTTCTAGGGTTTATTGTACTCATTTGAAGCCTACAAATGTTTGTTTATAAAATAATGACTTAGTGGGGATCTGTCACGTGGTTTTGTGCACTTTATTTTAGGCTTTAACAAGACCAGAACATTTATATGACTGAAATTAGATGTTTACATTTTTTCACTATCTGACATTAAATCAGACTAAATGTTTGCTGTGTTAGTTAATTTAAAATTAATATAAATTATTTCTAGTTGTTTATCTTTCTTAGTCTTTCCCAAAGTTACAACATTACTATATCGTTAAACAATTTGGGAACACCAGAAGCTAATATTGCGGCTTTGTAAACTGCTGATGGGTTAATTCACAACATTTGAGTTAATTTGCTGCACAACTTTAGATCTAAACCTCAAAACACATTGCTTTGCGCCATGAAAAATGAAAAATAAAAAAGGAAAAATAAAAGTTTTTTTAAAACAATGTCAGTATAAAAATAGATCTGGTTCTTTTTTGAATACAAAGTGCCACTTTCATCTGTTAAGCCATCATAATGTCCAGATATTATACTGTTCAGGGAGGAGATGAGTTCTTTGTCCCGCATATGAATGTGTTTTGATGCAGAATACATTCATCTTTGTAAAGAACTCATGATGACACTGACTGAAACCTTTAAGAGAAAATTACCATCTATAAAAAACAAGATCTGTAAAGACATGGACTGAAAGCCAATCACTGATAAAGAAGCTGTTTCTCCTAAAGCAACACAAAAAACCAAGAGTTCAGTTTGCAAACGCACACAGGGTCAAAGACCATCACTACAACTGTGAAGTATGGTGGTGGCAGCATCATGGTGTGGAGGTGTTTTGCTGCAACAAAGTCAGTGTTTCGGAGTATTTATCAGAAAGTCCTTAAAAAAAAAGCATGTGTAAGAATCGGGCTTCAAACCCGACTAAGTTACAGTGGTTCTGTCAGGAGAAATGGGCCTGAATCCCAGCAAACTATTTAAAGGAAACTTAAAAAATTTACCGAAATCAAGTGGGGAAAAAAAACTAAGTAAGATTACATATATTTTTAAACAGTAAGTGCTTATGTATCATCACACTTTTTATTTAAATTATTTATTGAGTTAAATTTTTATCAATGAAAAATAAATCTACATGAATCTAAGATTATATTTGTTCTGTTTTACTTTAACAAGATTTTACATTACTCCCATCGTCACACATTATGAGTAGATCATCAAAAACTGACTCATGGCTGTGAGCTTTGAGTTGTTTTCCGTTCGGTTTTCATGGTGACTTTTTAACTGACCATTCAATGGTCAAGTTGGCTGTAAATGTAATCCATCGATGCAGAAACGTTAATAGGTCAGGGTTTGTGGTTGTGCTCTCAGCTAAAGACAGATCCAATACAAACAATGTGGGGAAGCCGTGAGTGTTCATTTAGAAAGTCACCGCCACTGTGACCTATTTTATATATCATCTATTTAGGGACTTTTTTGGTATATCCTATAACCTTCTGAAGAAAAATCAGCTTTATTGGAGTCAAAGTCTGGTCCTACTTTGTGCCTTTCCCCAATGGGCCGACGCGTCACTCAAGAGCCCATATTCTTTTGTTTAGCGTATTTAGCAAGGTAACACTTAGGCACGACCCATGTATTGAGGCCTTAGTCCTCATGCCGGTGATCGCAGGCTCGATTCCCGGCCTGGTGACACTTGCCAAATGTCTTCCTCCTCTCTCAACCCTCTTTCCTATCTAACTACTTTCAAATAAAGGCCACTAGAGCCAACAAAACCTTAAAAAAAAAAGAATACAAACTTCATCTTAGGTCAGAAATAATTTACTTAGACGTGTTCATCTCAAGCAGCTTCTCCAGGAACAAGGCATGAGGGGCTGGTTTTGTTGGTGTTCCCACGAGTGACACTGTGTTGACCGGGGCTTGGACTGGAGACGGCTTCTCATCGTCTGTGTATAAATATGAAAGAGAAATTTAACTCAATATTATTAGAATTTAAAAAAAAAATGTCATTCTGAATAAAAATACAGAGGCAATATGCAAAAGTATCCACACTGGTTTCACTTTTCCACATCCATCCATCTCTGGAACATTCAATTTCAAAATCTGATTATTTTTTGTGACAGACCAACACAAAGTGACACATTACTGGGAAGTGGAAGGATAATTATGCATGGTTTATTATAAATAAAATCTAAACGGTGGCATTAATTTGAAGTCAGCCATCTTTATACTCATACCATTCAATACAATCCAGTACACTGCAAACAAACATATAAATCATATCAAGTATTTTTGGTCTAGTCTAGTACAAATAAAATACCACAAGATTTTTTTTCCCCATGTTATAAGTGAAATAATATAGCAGTGGAAATAGCACTTTTCATCAATATTAAGGAATTATTTATTCAAATGAAGCTCTTATATCTTGCTGAAAAGTTACTTATAAGTTAGTTTTGTCTTATTTCAAGTGAAATATGATAGTTGCAAGAGAAACTATATCAAAATGATTTGTGTTTTTGCAGTGTGTTTTTAGTAGATGGAGTACAAGTGGAAAAACGGCATCATTAACACAAAAACCAAGAAACAGCAAAAAGATCAGGGATAAGGATATGAAGATTTAGACGTCTTACAGAGCATTTACAGTTTGAAAATTCAGAAACTGTCCATTTAAAAAAAACCAGCTTAAGATCAAGACATTTTTAAATGATGACAGCTTGTGACCCACCTGAGCTCTCATCCCCTGTGTCTGTGTCATGAGGAACAGCGTAGAGAAGAGGGATGACTAAGCCTCTGTGGGGCTGCTGGTATCCCAACACCAAGTCCTCCAGTGTCCGAAAACAGTTCACCTGCACGCCTTGTGTTGTCTGCATACAGACACAACAGATTTATTGCACGTACTATAAACATATTACAACGTCTTTTATGCATGTGAAAACTGGAAACTGCACAGAAGCTTTCATTAAGTTTACAGTAAAGAGCAGCAAAGCGTACTGTTAGTTTTAGATTAAGTCACTTTCAGTTTTTTTAAAATAAATGGCACAAAAGCAGCTAACCACAGTGTGAGCAGAGATTTTAATGAGCTTAACTTTTTTTAAAAGCAGATCCACTTTCACAGATGTTGCGCAGTCACTTGTTTAACAAAGCAGAAATAAATATTTGTATGGCAGGAAACACACAGATGATAAGGGGTGATAAGTGGTGACATCATTGGTTGCTAATTGAGCATGTAAAAAAGCTGTCTAAAAATAAATGCCTATCTCAGAAACATTTTGCTTTTTATTTACACATTAAAGAGTTCCCACGGCAACCAAACTTCCCTTTAATCAAACTTGATACGTTAAAGGAGACAGAAAATAAGATTACATGCTCACACAGCTACCATTCACATGGCCCAGCTTAGCATGGTACATTAAACCACAACTGCAGAGCGAACAGCTCCTTCCTGAGCCTTCTTTTTATATTTTTTTCACTTTCATTTTGTGGTGAGAGAAACCAGTTTTTTAGCTTTGGCTGCTTGATCGTTCTGCCAAAAACCCTTTAAATAGTATTTTTTTTAAAACCACAAATATCTCTTGAAAAGTCATTTAAAAGAAATGAATAGCATACGAGGCAGCGCCCCCAAAAATATCTCCTCGGCCTTCTTGGAAAAACAAAAAAGGGCGAGCATGCGACTTGTGAGTTAGTGGAGCAAATCCAGTCTGGGGGAAAACACTTACTGGAGGTTTGTACTGATGGCAGTGGAAAAAACAACTGAAATAGCAACAGAGCTAAATGTCCTCATTGGAAAGCCGAGGAGTTTTCCAAGTCAAAGCCTTAAAAGCTGCTGCCAGATAATTAGCACTGCTCTTTCAAAATCTGTGAAAGAAAAAGATTTTATATGTATATATGTTCTCTTTGTGTGCTCCTGTTGCTTGCTTTAGACTTCAATAAACTAATCCACACCTTTTCGAACAGCCTCACATCCCTTTAGATTCAATTGCAGACTCCTCCGTAGATGTGAGTAGCAAACAAACAAACAAACAAACAAACAAACACACCCGTTGGTCAGTGAATTAGTGAGTGGGTAGGATTCTCCGAGACATGACAACAATTTCTCCTCTGTGCTGCTGAGCTCATTCTGCAAGCATCCAGCCACATGGCAGGGGTGCCATTCAAACAACAAAGTGGCTGCAGAGTCTGCAGAGAGGAGAAACACAAACACGCTCCTGTTCTCCGTGCAACATGGAATAACAAACCATTGTCCGATGTTTTCTAACTCCATCTGACCAGAGGGGTTTCTGTCTAGCTGTTCAAACTGCATCAAGGCTTCAGGCATCTTTTGTGGTTTTCTTTTTTTACTAGTGTTTGTTTGCGAAAGCTCTATTTTTTAGCAAGGCAGTGATATTTTTACCTGAACTGCCAGAAGACCATCCGGGTCAGGAAGAATACGATACGTGTGAACATGACGTTGAAACCTGTTTGGAAGACGAAAATCAGCGTTATCAACGAAAAGCAAACATTCAAAGGCAAAATGAAACTAGCATTCATTAGGTAGGAGTAAAGTAGCTCTTGATTGTCAATTAGAAAAGCATCTTTTCCATCAGGACCTTGAATAAAAATCCAATGCAACCAGTATGTAATTTAACACTGTTCTGTGAAAGCCTCAGATCTTTATTAGAGAGAATTAGCCAACAGCATTGATCTTCAACAAGATGTTGGAGATCAAGGAACACAGCAGGTCAGGGAGGAAGTTATGGAGAAGTTTAAACTAATTTTATGTTCTTTAAACATACGTATAAAAAGTAAACGTTTTGGTCTAAATGCCTCTTATAGCTTTCCGATTAAATATTACTCACTAAAAAAAATTTCTCAGCTAAAAGTAGCAATGCTTCAACATGTTTTCACTCAAGTAAAAGTAAAAAGTAGCTGTCTAAGGAAATACTGAAATGATAAAAAGTAAATGTGTTTATTTAAGGATCCCTCTTCCTGGGGGTCCACACCAAACATTACAATAAAAATCCTTTAAAAACATTATTTAAAAAAAGGCATAAAGGTATTCCTTAAGACACAAACAAAATTAAAAATGCAAATCAACTAGTTCAACAACAAATGTTATAAAGAGACTGCTTAATTAACGAGCAACTATTCAATCATAACAACTGATATAATATTTTGGAAATGACTGAAATGACCAGTTATTATGAATCAAAAGCAGCTTGAAGCAGGTGGATTTTTAGCCTTGATTTAAAGGAACTCAGTGTTTTGGCGGTTTTGCAGTTTTCTGGAACTTTGTTTCAGATTAGTGGAGTATGGAAAACTGTAAAAGAAAATCCTGGATAAGCTTGAGCTACTTCTGCTCTCCCCCAATAAAAAGGGGGTGAAGTGACTCACATCTGTAGATGTGATGCTAGAGACATAACCAAACACAACTGCAACTGGAAATGCTTCAAATCTGGCTTAAAGAAGCAGTGACTCAGGAGGGCTGATTACAAATAAACATTCACCTTTTCATATTTTTATCTGTTTTAAAAACACATTTAAATCCATTTATCCTTTTTCGTCTGCTTCATAATTAAGAAAAAGTTTGTGGTCACTTAAAACCTAGACTACATTGAACTTTTGTTTGTATCTTGACTGAATGCAAAACAGAACTAGGAGCACCGATGTGTACGGTGTTGTGAAAAACACATTTTTTTTTTTCTGGTATGCTGCAGATACTCAAAAAACATTTAAAAAAATCAGCTTTGAACTGATGGCTTTATTTTCCACAGGAAAAAAAACTGCACAATCATTTTAACCATATGAGAAAATTAGAGATGTGCCAATCAGGTTTTTTCCTGCCGGTGCCGATACCGATCACCCATGAGGGCCGATCACTGATACTGATCACCGATACCGATCACATAATTATTTTTTATTTTTATTTTTTTATCATAAACACTACCGGTTACATTATGTGGAAAAAGGAACCATGAATTCACCTTAATTTAGACAAAAACTTGTTTTTAATAACTTTTTACAAGAAAAAAACAGGCATTGTGCAAATTGTACTGCTATTGGTAATACTATCTTTAACAGACTGAAAACATATGAAGGCTCTGAAGAGGCTAAATAATGCAAAGAGCCAAAATAAAACCTCTCAACATTGCCAAAAAAATTCAAGTATAAAACTTAACATTCAAAGGCAAATACAGGTTCCATTACAATAAACAATCCTGAGTTACTCAATGAAAACTTCCTGTTAGCATGGCGGCTAGCTGATTACTGCTAGTTCTGATTGGCTGTTTCTGACTGAGCGGAGTAATTATGCAGAGCAGGGAGGAGATCGATTATTTTTTCAGAGATTATCTGTCTCATGTTAGGACAGCGAAAGTTTTAATACGTATGTAAAATGTATTTTTTTAGGTTAGATGCTGCAGCTTTAAACAGAGGTTTGGTGTGAGAGTCACTACCAGGTGGAGCAGAAGCGGCGCTACGTCTGTGAAATATTACTACCTGTAACGCGTAGCAGCGGTTCAACAGCGAGAGCAGAACCAGCGTCTTACATCGCATCTCGAAGACTTGAATAATTTTGCGGGTTATTTGTTTAGCTTTCTGACCATCATGCTAATCCGGGTGAGTGTTTGTAGCTGTGCGCTGCTTTACCTGCTATCTGATCCTCTATATGTCTTTTTACTGCAGTGAGCCTCGATGTAGCCAAACTCCGTCAAGTATGGCATTGTTTTTATGTCGTATTAGCTTCGTTGTGTTGATGCATTTTGACCTGCTTCAATTTTCCGCCGCAACATGCAAACGTCCCCATTCACTCAGTGCGTTATTGTTCCACATTGCTTAGGATGTGTTGCTGCGTGTTTGCGCAGTGAAGGAAAGAGGAGACCAGCTGCACAGGCAGGCTGCGAAATGAGAAGCAGGTGATCGGTATCGGCAACAAGAGCCAATGATCGCCGATCACCGATCATGCACTTTTTCACGAAAATCGGCCGATTATGATCGGTGACCAATCGATCTGCGCACCTCTAGAATGTATTTGTCTCCTTAACCTACCAGCTAGTTGTGCTACGTTTGGTGAAAAGAAATGTCAGTAAGCGTTTTTACGATAACTGGGAATGAGTTTTTCATGTCACTGTGGAGGGAGTTTGACCAAATCTTTCTGCAGAATTGTGTCAAATTAGTCACAATGGAGTTTTTATAGCATAAATGGCATTTTAAAGTTGAGACTCTTTTTTATAGTTAAATCAAGAACTCTGACTAAGGAGAGTGATGAATCTGCTTTAAATGTTACTCTGTTTTTCTTTTTTATCTTGTGGATGATTCTTTGCTCTTGGAGTCACTTAAAGACTCACATCTGTCCTCTGTTTTCTCCGCTTGTTGAAAAACATCTCATTGCCTTAGAAAAGGCTTAGTACCTCTATCCAGACTGATTCATGTCAGAGACATTGTTTCTCATCTGTACTTGACTTTATTTAGCACTTGAGGTGTTACTTTTTGAGATTTTATCGCCTACTTCATCAGCTGGGTTCAATTCTAGTGATTTGTTGTTTAGCAGAAATCAACCATTGTTGAGGTTAAAGTTAACTGTACAAAAACAATGATTGAAATTAATCATGATTCAGGTTGGTAAGCAAGCTTTTTGTCAAAATAAATGAAATCACCATTTGAAATCTGCATTTTTGTATTTACTCAAATTACTCTGACATCACATTTGTTCTGAACATTTGATCTGAAAGATTTAAGCGTGAAAATAGGGGACAGATGTTAACATTTTCTAACAAAGGTGTTATGCAGTTTTGCAGGATAGTGACTTGTAATAATTTAGCGTGAAAACAGTGGAAAATGTCACGCTTAGCGGCCAGAACATAAGAATAAAGTTTGACAAATGTAAATTATAGCTGCAGTGGTGGAGGACATTAGAAGAGAGGATGATATACCAAGAAAAGAATGAAAGGAAAGAGGCTGCGCTGGAAGCAGCCAGGCTCAGCTCTCAGGAATGTTTCTGGCTCCAGCCCGATGAAGCAGGCAGCGTAGTGTGGTTGCCGGAGCTCCAGCCCACTTTTAGGGGCCCAAGAATTGAAAAGGGGGGTTAAATAGGGGAAACAAGTAGTCATACGTTTGGGTTTGATTTGCTGAAGTTAATGGCTCAGGACAGAACCGTCTGACTTGATGACTTCTTTGGAGCCAGGTGGCAAATGATGATGGACATGCCCCATTAAATTTACAAATATGCATATTTCCACATAAACTACATTGAGTAAAGTTTTATTTTTTTACAAGATTAGACAATTAAATATGACTAGACTTTCCTTATGAGTTTATTATAGCAGTTTCGAACAGACAGTGTGTCGGACCCGGTAAGCGTGTGTTTATACTCACAGCAGGCACAATGCATAGGCTCCTGGCACTGACTCACTGTCTCTCACCAGGTAGCTGCCATCCCTCCCCGCCCGCGCCAGCAAGTCCTCCGCTCTCACACGGCTGATGTCACGATGGTACCATGATGCTGAAGCCATGGCGATCGATGAGGAGAGAAATGCTCAGGAGAATAATCCACATGAGGTTATGAACGCCACCGCAGAGGTTGCATTTCCAGCTGCCTTAGGCTTGCAGAGATTTCATCGCTCCAGAGGTCTCTCTTGCAAGTCAGCAGCATCAGAAAACCGATGTGGTCTGCTTGAGTATTTAAAGCCTCCCCATGATTGTAGCACTTCCTGGGTCCTTCCTGGTTGCTTCTGGGTCACCCATCCTGTTGGTCTGAAGGAAGCAGATGTGAAAAAAATGTAATCTCCAGGTTATTCCGCTCCAACACGCCCTCCACTTCTCAGCGAAAGCTGCAGTCCTCCATCCTGGTAGTGTACTTCTCTACAGAGCCCCAGTTTCTGATTGAAGTTGTGAGCTGCTCCACCCAGGTGTGTGTATGCGTCGTGTGTTGATCCAACAAACACAGACCATCGCAGTTGTGCAAGGAAGAGAAGAAGTCTGAATGAAGCAGCCACTCCTGAAGCGGTGACGTTGCCTCGAGCTAAACCACAAACACAAGCCCTCCTTCTTGTCCCAAAACAAAAGCCCTGCATGCAAACAACTGGAAAAGAAGAACCAAGAATGGGAAAACAAACAAATTAAGCTGCACACACGCCACCCACACACACATCCACCAGATGGAACTCAGTCAGCATTAAAACCAGACAGAAACCAGACTAATTCAAATGACTTCCCAGCTCTGCTGCCATATAAGGGAAAAGAAACTCCCTCGCTATACGTTCAGCTGATGGCTGCAGTCTCCTCTGCTTCCCCCCCTCCACAAGTCCTGGTTCCATTAAGAGTGAGTCTGGAAGGATGTGGGCTGGTCCAGGGGTCTGACTTTCAGAGCTGCTGCGAGGAGAGTCCTTTCCAAAGTGGTGTGGTCTTCTTCAGACTGCTGTCAGAGCAGAGGGTGGGAGCAGAGACACAGAGGACAACCCTGTTAAAGCGCAGGACAGACAGAGGAAGTGACTCGACATTCCAGATGGCAGGCAGAGCCAGGAGCATTCTTGTGAGGGGCTCAGCTACACCATCAGCGCGTGAAACGGCAAACTACTTCCTTCTTCTGCCTCCTGTCTGTTTTCTGCCCCTTCCTGACTCTTTACTATTGTTTGCAAAGGAAAACACTGCTTTCCTCAGACAAGTCCTCTCACGTCTGGTCAAACCTTAGCTTATACCCTCTGACAATACACCATCTATCCTCAAATTCAATCTTTTTCTTTTTGTTGCCCTCCCTTTCTTTCTGCTGTTGCTCAGTCTTTCCCTCTGAGCAAACACCCTCTCCATATGGTTATGATCATCCCTTGCTTTCTTATTTTTGCCCTCCTCGTGCGTTGCCCATTATTCACTCCTCCTACGTCCCTCCCACTCCATTAGCAGGAGCAGAAAACCCTGTTGGAAGCTATTTGAACCCACATTTGCTGCTCTGTCTTGCACTACTCAGCAGAAATTTACCGACCACCAACCACAGACTCCATAAAGCAAACAGAAACAAGTCCATCCCGATCTGACGCATCTTCTTACCCCTCATTTTAGGATCAGTTGTTTCAAAGAGATGATTGTGGTGGGAATTTGCCTTTTACACAACATTTGGGCATGACTACAACTGCCAGACAAAAAGGCATCACTTTGCAGATATAATAATAAAACCTTTAACTTTTTCACATTGGGCCACAACAATTTATAGAATAAATTAAGCAAAAATAGCTTGTAGGTGGTGCTTATCTCCAACAGTCATTAGCTTAGTAGGTCAAGTTTATTTGCATAGAACATTTCCCCAACAAAACAGTTCAAAATGTTTTAGTTTATAAAAATAACGTACTCTGTAAAAATAAAAGTCTCCATTTTGCAGTAAAATACCAGCAGCTGCCGTTGCCAGATGTTTATCGTATAGACACAGAAAAAAACAGTAAAACTTTACTATATTTATGTGGTAAAATCTGTAGAAGTACAGATTTTAAATTAGTTTTTTTTACATTGTAGTCACCAATTGTAAAATAAACATTACATTTTGCCAAATGCCATCATCAAAATCATCAATACATCAAATAGATCAATGTTCCAGTTATTATTAACCAAATGTAACTCTAAACAAATGGGGTTTTAGCCTTGATTTGCAGGAACTCAGTGTTTCGGCTGTTTGCAGTTTTTTGTAAGTTTGTTCCAGATTTGTGGGACAAAGAAGCTGGATGCTGCTTCCCAATGTTTGGTTCTGGTTCTGAATATGGAAGATATACCAGAACCAGAGGACCTGTCTGAAAAGCTTAAATAAAAACAGATCTTTAAAGTATTTTGTTAGTAAGTTATTCTCTGATTTCTTAACAAACGAAAGTTAAGTTTTAAGATTTATTCCCTGAGCTACAGGGATCCAGCGTAAGGACTTTAGTGATGGAGTGATTTGTCCAGAACAGGGAAACACTGGGACGGCAGGACAACAACATGCACACATTTACACCAAAGAACAATTAATATTAGACCAAAATTTTACGCTACTGAACCGCAAAATCTTATCAAGTAATTTTGGTATCTTAAGTATGCTTGAAATGAGACAAAATGAACTTATAAGTAGCTTCTCAGCAAGATATAGGAGCGTATTTTAAGTCAATAACTACTTAATATTGATAAAAATGCACTTGTTCCATTGGCAAATAATTTCACTTATAACATGAGAAAAACATCTTGTCAACCAATAGAACAAGTAGTTACTGACTTAAAACCAGCTCCTAAATTTGTTTGTAAGTTAGCTTTGCTTTCTTTCAAGGCAACTAACATGGTTGCACTAGAAACTAGATCAAAATTACTTGGTAAGACTTGGTGTTTTTGCAGTATATAATGAAAACCTGGTGAAGCATGACCAAACCATTCTTCATTTGAGGTTGTTGACTCAAATGTTGCAGCCTCGGTTGACTTGAAACTCAGCTAAAAACACATCTCAGTAAAGGTCGTGCAGGAGGAGCAGAATGCAGATGGCAAAACACTAAACAAACACATGGTTGCCTTGAAATTCAAGATGGAAGTGTGTTTGAGTTAATAACTAAACTCAGCAGCGTTTATTTCAGAAGTCTTATACTATACACCAGCATGTCAGGACTGCTCTAATGGGCTCACCAGCAGTTGTTAAAAGAGTTTCCATAAATAGAAAACATTGCTTCTCTGTCTCGATTTAGCAACAATCTAGAGGCTGTGTTGTTAAGAGGCCGTAATACGACGGAGCTCTAATTCAATGAGACAAGGCAGGAGTTCCTGCAAGAGACAATACTGGCTGTCTACACAAATCACCTGCCTAAAATGGCAGCAGCTTAGCTGTAAGGGGCTTACATGACTCTGCATTGGCCTGCAGAGATGAAACAGGTAAAATAGGGAGTTCACCATAAGGAGACAAGGCCACGGCATTATTCTAGGCTCTTTTGTTTGGGTAGTCGTTCCCAGCTGATCTTTGAAACGGGGAACTCAACTCACAAGAAAGTCCTTTTCATCTCCAGAGCATTAAAATCCCTGACAAAAGCAACATTTAAGTAACAAAATGCAGCAAATTATAGGTCATTTTTGCTAATTTATTTTTTTATCTTTCTCTTTAAAAGGAAACAATCAAAAGATATTATCTTTAAACCATGATTGAATGTGTGGGATATGTGGTGTTTATATAATGGATTATATAGAACATGAAGAGGTTTTGCTTTTGGCTGTTGGTGAAGATTTAATAATAATAAATTAATTGTACACCTATAATTTGGTTAGAGTAGAAACTGTAAAAATTAGATGTGTAAATATGCATAATGTGGGATTAAATCAGCTTTGTCTTCTTCCCTTTTGAAATGGATATGAAAGTTTTGGTTTTTATGTTTGGTTATAACTATAATATATTTTTTATGTTATCTTTTTAATTTCTTAGTATTTCTGAACTGACTATTATATAAACCCCATCTGCCACATTAAGAGGCCAGTGATATTTAACAAATCTGCACTCCCACAAAATGGTATCACCTTCTACCAATGAATTATTGTGAAATGAAGAGAAATATTGCCTTCTCTCCATATTTTATTCAGTTATCACCCTCTATGTCCACAAATGTGACTAAGTGACATTCAAAAGACTTTTTGAAAAATGGTTTATAAGTAATGGTTTCAAGTGTAATGCAAACTATTCAATCTCTGAGGCTTTAGCAGAACATTTCTATTCATACAAAGATTATACTTGGGCTAAATGACAAACTAGGTAACATCTGAAGGCAATCGTTTGTAGTATTTGTTAGTTAGAGGGTTCAGAGTAAAGAGGGTTTAATGTAGATGTGCATCATATTTTAAGATTATTTCTGAATTTCTTTAAACACCATCATTTTTCCTCAACTTCACAACTACTTTGAGTTGGTTTACTGCACCAGTTCCTAATCAAATAAATGACCAAATGTGTTTGTAACATGATAGAATGTATAAACTAAGTCAATTTCCATCCATTTTCTTACACCCTTGTCCCTCAGTGGGGTCGGGAGGGTTTGCTGGTGCCAATCTCCAGCTAACGTTCTGGGCGAGAGGCGGGGTTCACCCTGGACAGGTTGCCAGTCTGTCGCAGGGCAACACAGAGACACACAGGACAAACAACCATGCTCACACACACTCACACCCAGGGGCAATTTGGACAGACCAATTAACCTGACAGTCATGTTTTTGGACTGAGTACCCAGAGAAAACCCACGCATGGACAGGGAGAACATGCAAACTCCATGCAGAAAGACTGGGGCCGGGAATCGAACCCAGAACCTTCTTGCTGCAAGGCAACAGCTCTACCAACTGCGCCACTGTGCAGCCTACTAAGTCAATTTGTAAAGAGAATATTTAATCGCTGCAGTAGAAAGGCAAGAATAAACAAGATCAATATTTTCTGCAGAAACCCTTCAGAGCAGTTTCACAGACTCAAAAGTGAAATTGTTCTGTTCTAAAATGCACTCCCACAAAAATATGACGCAGAGGCGTTGGTGGAAAATGTGTGCCTTTGCAAAAAAGTACAAATGGGATTCAGTTTGTGCCATTCAGACAAAACAGACTCAGTTAAATACCTGAAAAGGCTGGAGTCTAACATTGCCACTAGTGTATAAAGGGAACAAACAGCTATGCAAAAGGCAGCTGAAGATCTTTTTCTTACTTGTTTAAAGAGAAAATCTAATTAAATCTTTAACTTCATTCATTCTGGAAACTGTACAATATTTGCGGCTCATTGTTCACGGCTACAAAAATCTGAATCCCACCTGCAGGTTTTACACAAACATCGACTGATCTGGAGGACCTAAATCTGATGGTGAAGATGATTCTGCCGATTGACGATCCGGTGATGCCGTTCACGTCGGTGCTGCCTGGTCCGAGGAGCTTTAAAGAGATCTCAAACCCTGACCCCATATGACGCTTTACAGTGAGGACAGTGTAAACATAAACCAATCTGATTCATTATCCCCTGCTGCCCAGGTGAGACAATCCATTCAAAATACCAATCATCCACCACCCCTCATTAATCAATCAATTACTCCTGGCTAAGGAAACCCGAGGATCTTCCATCAATCCCCCCCATGGATTTGTTGACAGCTTTGTGCCAGTGGAGAGAGTTCAGCTTCTGAAGATCAGTGGAGATAAATGTGGGTGCTTTGACGCAACTTAAAGCTGGGTTAAACCCGCAAACAAGCAGCCAATCACATACAGGCAGCCTTTGTCATATCAGGAAAGACTCAGGTTCAACACACATGCACATTATGTAGTTTAAAAAAGCAATCCAATTCAGTTCCATATTGGATCACGAGTCCAATGTGCCCATTTCTAATAACTTCACAATATTTTTTTAAATAGTCTTATACAGCATATTGTTATTATTATTGTAGCACCCCACTGCTCTATCACTTGTTCTCAGGGGCAGAACTTTAACTCACTTGTGGGGTAGCTACTTGGGTTCGTGATTTTCAGGTAGATACCACGCAGGTTTACCTCATATGAGTAGCCGTTACTCCACTACTGTTGTCATTCTTTTACCTTCCCAGTAAAATAATCCAGACATCCACGCACAAAGTTGTTTTTTCTTATTTATCTTCAACACACAAACCTGGCTTCTTCTATCTACCCTGAACGTTGGTAGGAATTTAACACACATCAGTCTCTTAACCCCTTATATATATTTACAAACATTAACAGTTCTTAAACTTACACCAACTTCACATTTCAGCATATAACTTTACACATCTCCGCACACAGGGCCCACTCTCACACATACAGTCCAATACCCGTTGACGCTTCCGTTGCAGGCCTGTTGATGTTCGAGTTCGCTGACACGAACGCAAAATCCTTGTTACTGTTCCTCTTGTTGGAACCGGGTGGACCCCAGAAACCGGCTCGCTCCGCCGACGTCCTCACCGTCACCGCTGCTTCGCGAGTCCACTTTCTTTTTTTTCTTTTCCAATAGCGTCTCCACGCAGGATTCCTGTAGCTTTCTTTATCTTCAGGGAAACGTCCCCGCCATCTTGCTGCGTTACCCAAAAACGGGCCCCGCTGTAGTGTCCTCTAATCAGTGAGAATGCATTCCATGCATTCTCACTATTGTTTTTCTGTTTTTCTTTATCTTTATTATTCTGTCTTCCGTACGTTTTTTGTCGCTTAACTACTTTCACTACGTTTCACTAATTGTACTAATTTATATATCAAAACGTTCAGCTCCTTCAGGAGAATGGTGCTATGACTTTTGGTAAACTTCACTATTGCACTTTTTGAAATAATTGCACTTTTGTGCAAATATTTTCCCCATAGAAATGAATGGTGGAATTCGGCAAACACTCTTGCTAATGACCTAATTATTGTATTCAGGTGTGCTGCAGCAGAGGCACTTCTAAAAGTCCTCGAGGACTGGAGTTTGACACTCCTGCTCTAGTAACTGCCGTTTTTGAACTTTTTCTGCTCTTTGACAAACAAAATTATGCTGTTCATACATATTTCACTGTAGAGAAATATTTTATGCATTAAAATATAGCCACTAGTGTCTACTTTATGGAATTATTACCATCATTTCAACAGGTTTTACTGTTTTCTGTTAAACTCCTCTGGAGTACAACCTTGTCACACTTTCTCCTATTCTTTCAATGTATTTTCTTCTTGTGCTCTGTTTTTATCTGTTTCTATGCATTCTGCTTGTCTACTTTTCTCTTTGCCTTCTGGTTTTACTATCTTTTAAGATCTTCTACAATCTTTAATCAATTTTATAAATTCATATATCAAACATTTCTACTTCTTCTGACCCTTTTTGCTTTTGCTCTTCTTTACTTCTTCAAATATTTCTGGTTTACTGTTTCCACTAATTTTTTATACTTATTACTGTTTCACTATTCAATTGTTTCAACTATTTCTGGGATTGCACTAATTTCCTGTTGTTTCAATTATGCTCTTTCTTAAACTCTGTTTCACTTTTTGACTTTTTCAAATAATTCAGGTTGCACACAAACTCCTGCTTCTGCTGAATTCTGCTATAATTTATATATTATATAATTTATATAATTTATACAGTATAATTCACTATTAAATATATTAATATAGTATATTCACTATTCAATTGTTTCAACTATTTCTGGGATTGCACTAATTGACTTTTGTGCTAATTGTGCTCTTTCTCAAGTTCTGTTTCACTTTTTGTCTTTTTCAAATAAATCGTGTTGCACACAAACTTCTGCTTCTTTAGCTGAATTCTGGTATACCTTTGCTAAGTTTCACTAATATAGATAGATAGATAGAGAGATAGATAGATAGATATAGATAGATAGATAGATAGATAGATAGATAGATAGATAGATAGAGATAGATAGATATAGATATATATATATAGATATAGATAGATAGATAGATATAGATATATATATATAGATATAGATAGATAGAGATAGATATATATAGATATAGATAGATATAGATAGATAGAGATAGATAGATAGAGATATATATATATAGATATAGATAGATATAGATAGATAGATAGAGATAGATAGATAGATAGATATATAGATATAGATA